>NC_138207.1:2847280-2977693 GCF_964194415.1 Vipera berus
TACAGCTTAAAAATAAACCAAAATATGGATGTAAATACAGAACAGATTAAGAGAGACACTGAAGCCGATGCACCTCAATTAGACTTGCGGATTGGCTTGCTGACTCGAGCTCTCCGTTTACTCATTCCAAAAGGAGCAGATTGCCAGGAACCTTCCTTAAGTACTGTACCTAGAAAAAGTACATGATAATCACGGGCAAGTCATCTAATTTTGATATTATACGTTTTATTTGGGAAGGGGGTGGGCAATAACCCAAATCCTATACTTTACCCCCCCCCCCAAAAAAAAACCCACCACCTCTCAGATGCTGCTTCTGTGCTTTGCTAAGGAAAATCTTTGTGACGATGAGGACCAGCACCATGCTATTTTCATTTTGGAAGGCAGAAGTTGTAACAACCCCCCCCCAACCCCAGGTTGAGTGGGTTGTTGGTCCCTGACTTGGCTTTTCTTGTTGCAGAATTCCAGCGCCCCCCATCCACGAGATTTCTTGCAATCTCCCTTCGGGACGGGAGTTCAGAACTGTGAAATCTAAATTTAATCTAAATAATCCTCTCTTTCTCTTACTAAGGGTAACATCTGTTCCTGGAGAAGGGATCAACTGGGAGAAGGGGGGGGGGAACCCACCAGGAAACTGCTGGGGGAACCAGGACAACTAACCCCACTTCCCCCTTTTTAACTAATCGACGTTAAACTGCATCATTTTAGCCTATAATTTCTTGCACAACCCGCGCGCTTTGCAACTAAACCTCGTTCCGTTATGCAAAGCATCCCTTTGCTGGGCAATCCGCTTTTTTTTTTCGTTTTCCTAAAAGGCGGTGCGGTTGCAGCTACTGGAAACGTAACGCACACACACACACACACACACACACACAGACAGAGGGAGACAAAATTCCACCAACTTAAACCCTTTGTGCCAAACTTCCCTTTTCTGCGGAATTGAGAATATTTTCTTTCCTTTTCAAACAAGGTGGCGTTGGTTGCAATTCCCGGAAATGCAACACAAAGACACACAAAACACACACCCACAAATTCCACCAACGCAGAAGCCAGGGACCCCAAATAAACTCGAAGGGGGTCCGTCAAAGCAGATTCCCCACAGACCCGAGATCAAACGGGCCAAGCTTTGCAACAAGGATTCCTTCCACCGCGCGTCTCTTACCTGCTCGATGCCTCCGTCCAGACGTGCCGTGCGACCTTCCAGAGAAGCGGGCATCGACCCGAAGACACGACACCCCGCCACCCCCCGCCGTCTGCACCCGGGACTGCGTCTTCACCCGGCCCGCCCGGTGCTAGAGCCCGCGATCCTGAGCTCTTTCTAGACACGCGTACCGTCTCTTCCCATGCAAGAGTCACGTCTGAGCGCCGCCGAGCCCCGGCCGGGAAACGGCGCCCCCTGGCGGCTACGAGGCACCACGACGACGCTTCCGGACAGAAAAGTTGCGCGGGTCTCTCAATTGCACCGGCTGGAGCAAGCCGAGCAATCTCGAGGTTGAGCTTTTTGCAAGCGGGAGCCCGCGGGCGACGGGTGCAAATCTCCGCCGGGGGAAAAAGAGCCGCCGTGGGTTGCGCTGCGAGGTGTAAGCCTTTGCAAGCGGGCGACCGCGGGCGACGGGTGCAAATCTGACAATGGGCAAAGAGACGCCGGGGTTGCGTACTGGATACTCCTGGTGCCCAGTCCTGCACGGGGAAGACAAAGAGCCAAGGCGGCAGGAATAGAATAGAATAAAGCTAGAAGGGACCCTCAGAGGTCTTCTAGTCCAGCCCCCCCCCCCCGCTCAACCAGCAGACCCTATATACCTTTTCAGACAACTGACCGTCTAGTCTTTTCCTAAAAACCTCCAGAGGTGGAGCGACCACGAATAAGCTTGCAGGCTATGCCGCCCGCGAGGAAGCGGGAGATTTAAGGACGACTAAAGGCAGGCAGGCAGGCAGGCAGGCAGTCCCACTGGTCAAGCTTCCTGATGACACCAGTAAACTCGCTACTGCGCGAAACTGGCAAAGGCCCAGGGCTCGGCAGAGGCTTCGCGCTGCAAAAACCGGCTGGGATTTATTTTTTTTTGGGGGGGGGGGTTTAAGACGGCCCTCGCAAGCCGGGCAGAAACGCCCTCGACGAGGCAGCTTTGCAAGCCGCAACCGGCCCGGGAAGACGCCGCCTTCTCGGGGAAGAGTCAGCGGCCGCCCGGGGGTGGGGGGAGGAGATGGGGGTGGGGGGCAGGTGTTGACCACGGGGGCCGCAACCCGCAGAGAGCGGGTCGTCTAGGCCAGCGTTTCCCAACCTTAGGAACTTGAAGATGCGTGGACTTCAACTCCCAGAATTCCCCAGCCAGCTATAGCTGGCTGGGGAATTCTGGGAGTTGAAGTCCACGCATCTTCAAGTGCCTAAGGTTGGGAAACGCTGGTCTAGGCTGGCAGAGGTGCCAGGCTCCGTCCCCCGACGGTCGGGAAGAGAGGGCAGTTTGCCCGGCTTCTTCCCCGCTGCAAACGGCGGCTCTCCTCCGGCTCTTCACGCAGCCGGGCCGGCTGGTCTGTCGGCGTCCAGGCTGGCCAAGCGGACCACCGACGGCCTCACAGCCGGTCCCGCCCGACTTGCACCCCGCGGGCGCGCTCCCCTTGCTCCTGCACGCCCCGCCGCTCGTCGCCCTCCTGCCCGGCCGAGGGGTCTTCCGCCTGGCCGCCTGCCCACCGCGGCGTCCCCCACCGCCCCGACGGCGAGTCCCGGCCTTCGCGCTCGCCCTGCGGCTGGTGCTGGGCGCGGAGACCCACCTCCTGCCGGCCCACCGCCCGGCCCGCCTGCGCCACGCAGCCCACCGCCCCCAAGCCCGGGCCAGGCTGCCTTCTCGACCGACGGGGCGGCGACTCTGCGCCGGCCGGCCGGGGCTGCTCCTCCTGGACGCCGCAGCGCTGCTCCCCGCGGCGGCCCGTCTGCTCCTGCGCCCCCGCGCCCTCCCGCTCGCCGGCCCAGAGCACCCAGCCGCCCCCCGCCCACGGCAGCCCGACGGCCCGCGCCCGACGGCGCCCCCGCCCGCCCGACGGTGCCTGGCTCTCCCCCTCCTCCTCCTCGCCCCCCTCGGCGGGCCGCAGGGCTTCCTCCTGCACCCAGACGCCCCAGGCCTGCTCCTGGACGGCGCCCACCAAGCCGCCCGCCTCCTGGACGCCGCGGCTCAGCCCCAGCGCCTCCTGGACCCAGCACGGCCGGATGGCTCAGCCACGCCGACGGCTTGGCCAACGCTCGCCGGCCAAGCTCTCCTGCCCGCTCGGGGGAGGGGGGGGATAAACGGGGAAAGCTCGACGGGGCGTCCCTTGAACTTGCCCCACGCCCTCCCCCCCTGCGGAAGCCTCTGCGACCCCCGCCGGCCGGAATCGCCTCACCCGGGGGGCTCCTGCCGGCTCGGGGATGGGGAAAGCTCGACGGGGCGCCCCTTGAACTTGCCCCACGCCCTTCCCCCCCTCCGGAAGCCTCTGCGACCCCCGCCGGCCGGAGTCGCCTCGCCCGGGGGGGCTCCTGCCCGCGCGGATGCCGCAGGGGAGACGTCGAGGGTCCTGGCGCCGTCGGTGGGGTGTTGGCAGGGCAGGCGGAGGGGTCGTTCCTCCGGGCTGGGGGCTGGTCTCCGGAGCCCCCCCCCCCGCGCGGAGGTTGCACCGCCCGGCAGCTTCTCCGGATCCGGGGCAGTGCCGGCGAGGCTGGACGGAGGCTGCGGCCGAAGCGGCGAGCAGGACGACGGGAGGCCAAAGAAAAGAAGCCAAAAAGCGCTCCGCTCGTCACTTCTCCGCTCGGGTTATGTAAGCGGGCCGCGATGACGACGCAGCTCCGGGAGGCAGCACCGCGCGTCCTCGCCACGGGCCGCCGGGCGCGGGCCGAGCTCTTCTTCCCCCGGGCAAAAGGACGAAGAGGAGGAGGAGGAGGAGGAGGATGCGCCGGGTCGAGTGGTCCAGCCGTTCCTGCATCCCTGCATCCTTCCGGGCGCAACTGGGAGGCGGAGCAGAGACCCGGCTGGACCGGAGGCAGCCGAGCAGAGCCCGCGGGGGGGGGGGAGGGAGGGAGGGAGGCCGTGGCGCAGTGGGGAGGGCTGCCAAAACTGCGTGGACACCTTCCGGGGGGGGGGCCGCACCGGTGGCGCTCTTGGGAGGGGGGAGCGGGCGGGGGGGGTGGGGTGTCTGCAACCTGCTAAGGCCGGCTGAGCAGAAAAGTTTGGCCAATTCAACTTGGGGAGGGTCTGCCCTGTCCCTGGGTTACGCCGGCGTCCTCGGGGATGCGGCGGCGGCTGCTGCTGTTGTACGGGAAGGTCACCGCGCGCGCCCCCTCCCTCCGTGCTCCTGCAAGCTGGCGCCCGCCAGCCTTCCAGGCGAGCCTGGCGGGACCAGATGCGGAAATGGGTGGCTGCCGCTTCGGAAAAGCGAAACGAAACTGGATTTGCGGAAATGATGAATCGTTTTCGGATGTTAGGCAAGCCGCGGGAAGGGGATTGTTACACAACGGCTCATTCCAAAGAGGCTTGGGATCGTGCAACGTGCTAAATAAATAATTAAAAAAAAAAAAGAATCGCTAAGCTGCGGATGCACGTGTGAACTCGTGACCCGACCTGGGTTAGCGTGTCATGTGAACGCAGCCCTTGTCTGTCTTAGGAAGGTCGGTCTTGTTTGAGCCAGTCGTCTCTCGAGAGGACAGCTGTAGCTGCAGCAAGATGGAAAAGAACAGAAAGTGATAAAATAACAGAAACTCGACTTATGCAAGAAAAAGCTCGTTCTGCTTTCTCGGATTTTCTGGGCAACTTTGGGATAAATGCCAAGGACAGCAAACCCGTGATTGTAAAGGCAGAAACACCAGCTGATTCTCGTTGCTCCCGCTGGCAAGGAGAGAAGTTTGGTGATGGGAGAAGAGAAGGAAGGAAGGAAGGAAGGAGTTGGGACATTGGAGGAGGGGAATGAAGGAGGGAAAAGGAAGAATAAAAAGTAAAAGAGGGAAAGAAAAAAGGGAGAGAAAGAAAGATAAGAAAGGAGGGAGAGACAGAGCAAAGAAAGAAAAAGAGAGAGCAGGAAGGAAGGAAAGAAAAAAAAAAGATTTGAAATGGTTTGAGGCTCATGGATCTGCCTGCTTCCTCAAGATCTGAAAATGCATTACGATCCGGTCGCTAGCCCAGCAGTTCCTCAACCTTGGCAATTTGAAGATGGGTGGACTTCAACTCCCAGAATTCTCCAGCCAGCATGGCTTGGCTGAGGAATTCTGGGAATTGAAGTCCACAAGTAAGTCATAAAAAAGGGGCCAAGTTTGAAGACCCCTGCCCCAAGGGAAGACCCTCCGAAGCAACAGAGAATTTCACTTTTTCCTCCGAAATAACAAGGATGGCCTTTTTTTTTCAATTTTATATTTCGATTTATTTATTTATATTTCAACTTTCTAAACTGTCCGTCTCCCTCAAAAAAAAAAAAAAAGGACCCGGGCGATGTGCAATGTCACAGTACCAATAAGTAAAACAAGGTAGAAAAAAATGAATATTTAAAATTACATTAATTTTATTTGCTCCATTCGGACAAAGAAGTTTTCAGCTGGCAACTGAAAGACAAAACTGGAATTGCTCACCCAGGGATGCAACCTGAGCCCTTAGTAACTGAATGGTATGCCTTTGCTCCAGAAAGAGAGAGTAGAGTAGAGCTGCTAAATTTTCAGCAACTGTACATAATCAGAATAGAGCTGGGAAGGGACCTTGGAGGTCATCTAGTCCAACCGCCTGCTCAAGCAGGAGTCCTTAGACCGTTTCAGGCGAGTGACTGTCCAGTCTCTTCTTGAAAATCTCCAGTGATGGAGCACCAACAAATTATTATTATTATTATTATTATTAATAATAATAATAATAATAATAATAATAATAATAATGATGATGATGATGGAAGGGACCTTGGAGGTCATCTAGTCCAACCCCCTGCTCACGCAGAAAACCCTATACCCTTTCAGACAAGTGGCTGTCCAGTCTCTTCTTAAAAACCTCCCGGGATGGAGCATTCCCAATTTCAAGTGGCAAGCTGTTCCACTGGTTAATGGTCCTCATTGTTAAGACGTTTTTCCTTAATTCCTGGTTGCTTCTCTCCTTGATTAGTTTCCATCCGTTGCTTCTTGTCCTTCCCTCAGGCGCTTTGGAGAACAGCTTGACCCCACCACTCTTCTTTATAACCGCGTTACTGACTTAACCGCAGTGATTCACTTAACAACGGTGAGAAGAAAGGTTGTAAAATGGGGCGAAACTCACTCAACCCGAGGTCCCACTTAGCAACAGAAATTTTGGCTTCAGATGCGGCCATCCGTCGGGGACTAACTGTACTATTGTGATGATGATTATAACTTTCTCCAGCTTTTTGATAGGTAACTCAACGTAAGGACAACTGAATATATCGTCATTTAATTACAGGCAGTCCTCAGCCAATCAATCAATCAATCAGCTGGAAGAGACCTTGGAGGTCTTCTAGTCCCGCCCCCTGCTCAAGCAGGAGACCCTCCACCATTTCAATCAATCAATCCCAACAGAGCTGGAAGGGACCCTGAAGGTCATCTGGTCCAACCCCCTGCTCAAGTCTCTTCTTAAAGACTTCCAGTGTTGGAGCATTCACCACTTCTGGAGGCAGGTTGTTCCACTGGTGAATTGTTCTCACTGTCAGGAAGTTTCTCCTTAGTTCCGGGTTGCTTCTCTCCTTGATGAGTTTCCATCCGTTGCTTCTTCTGGAGGCAAGGAGTTCCACTGGTAATTAGCCCAAAGTCACTCAGTTGGTTTTCGTGCCTAAGGCGGGACCAGAACTAGCCGTCTCCCGGTTTCAGTCCTGGTGCCTTAGCCACTAGTCAAAACTTAACCAGCCCTTCCTGGAAAATGTCCAGTTTTGGCATTCTGCCTGGCTTTATAAGCAAAGCAATATTTGGGGTGGGCGTGGGTGATGCATCATCAGCCTTCGCCCAGGTTCGCCTGGTGCGCCAGTTGCGGCCCTATCTAGACCAGGATGCCCTGCGTACGGTCACTCATGCGCTCATGACCTCTCGTTTAGACTACTGCAACGCTCTCTACATGGGGCTGCCCTTGAGGACCACTCGGAGGCTCCAACTGGTACAGAATGCAGCAGCGAGAGTTGTGTTGGGAGTCTCCCAATACTCCCATGTTACACCTCTGCTCCATGAGCTGCATTGGCTTCCAGTTGTCTTACAGGTGAGATTCAAGGTTCTGGTAATGGTTTTCAAGGCCCTACATGGCATGGGTCCGGAGTACCTTAGGGATCACCTGCTGCCGGCATCAACTTCCCTCCGCCCTGTGCGTTCCCACAGAGAGGGCCTCCTCAGGGTGCCACCGGTCAGAGAATGTCGACTGGTGGCCCCCAGGGGGAGGGCCTTCTCTGTGAGCGCCCCGGATTTATGGAATTGGTTGCCGGTTGAGCTCCGGATGGCGCCCGACCTTCGCTCCTGCTGACGCGATCTGAAGACTCACTTGTTTGAACAAGCCGGCCTGGCCTGATGGGGGATGGGTTGGGATTTTATTGTTGTTTTTAATATATCTATTTATTGTTTTAGCTTGGGCATTGTGTTTAATTCTTTTTTAACTTTTGTATCTTTGTATTTGTATATGTTTGCCCTGTTCACCACCCTGAGTCCTTCGGGAGAAGGGCGGTATACAAATAAAATTATTATTATTATTATTATCTATTATTTTTTTCAAGTTCTCAGTCTAGCCTACAGCCATGTCATTTCCTGGTGGTCTCCCATCCTAATACCAACCAGCATTAATCCTACCCAACAATGAACAAAGCAGGTACATCTTTACGATCGGGCTAATCAGAGACGGTAATAAATACTCTGCAGATGTTGACAAGCATCCCTCAAGTTCCTTTCATGGTTGGGTTAAACACCAGGGTGCTCGAAAGCCGGACAGCTGTGCAAAACTTTTAAATAAATAAAATAAGGTGAACAGGAAATCAAACTACTATGCTGCAACTTGTCAACTATCTCCATCACGGGAGGTTTTCGAGAAGAGACCCTTTGACCTTGAGCAGGGGGGGTTGGGTTAGATGACCTCCAGGGTCCCTTCCAACCCTATTATCCTATTATTCTATTCTATTATTCTATCTATCCTATTATTCCATTCTATAAACCGGGAAGGAAACTTTAAAGAAGGGCAGGCAATTTGGCTACGGCGTAATAGCTTTGCACTACGAAAAGGTTGCAATCGACATTTCCGGCTGTGATCAACTGGGTTAATTTTTTTTTCCTTTCTTTTAAAAAGGTCCCTTGCGCAATAAGCAGGAGGGTGATCAAAAGAGCTAGCCACCTACTTAGGATTTGTTTTTTGTTTTTTTTCATTGCTTAAAGGAAGTACCGAACATGACACTGCAGTTAAGAAGGTGTTTAAAGTATTGCAAGTTCAAAAACAGGTCCGTAAAGAGAATCTCTGGTGCCCTCTGCAGGCCAATGTGGGTGCAAACAGTCTTTCTGTTTGTGTTGAGCCCCAATTTTTTTGTCGCTAAGTGAATTTCGCCCCATGTTACAACCCTTCTTTCCATAGTTGTTAAGTAAATCCCTCTAGTAGTTAGGTTAGTAATGTGGTTGTTTGTTAAATGAATCTGGCTTCCCCATGGACTTTGCTTGCTTGGAAGGTCCCAAAAGAGGATCACATGATCCCAGGATACTGGAACCGTCGTAAACAGGAACCAAGGTTGCCAAGCTTCCAAACGTTTATTGCAGGACAGAACCAACGAGGAATTTCCTGACAGTGAGGACAACTAACCAGTGGAACAGCTTGCCACCAGAAATGGTGGGCGCTCCATCCCTGGAGGTTTTTAAGAAGAGACTGGACAGTCACTTGTCTGAAATGGTATAGGGTCTCCTGCTTGAGTGGGGGGCTGGACTAGAAGACCTCCAAGGTCCCTTCCAGCTCTCTTCTGACCTGACCTACCTTAGGCATGTAAGTCGGCTGGGTGACTTTGGGCCAATCACCAGGAGTCAATGAGTTCTAGTCCTGCCTTAGGCATGAAAGTCAACTGGGTGACTTTGGGCCAATCACCAGGAGACGGTGAGTTCTAGTCCACTTTAGGCATGAAAGCCGGCTGCGTGACTTTGGGGCAGTCACCAGGAGACGGTGAGTTCTAGTACTGCCTTAGGCATGAAAGTCAACTGGGTGACTTTGGGCCAATCACCAGGAGACGGTGAGTTCTGGTCCGCTTTAGGCATGAAAGCCGGCTGCGTGACTTTGGGGCAGTCAGCAAGAGACAGTGAGTTCTAGTCCTGCCTTAGGCATGAAAGTCAACTGGGCGACTTTGGGCCAATCCCCAGGAGTCAGTGAGTTCCAGTCCAGCCTTAGGCACCAAAGCATTTGGGCCTGTCCCTCTCTCTCAGCCAGCCCACCTCACAGGGTTGCTGTGGGGCAAATCGAAAGAGGAAGGAGTATTGTACGTGTTCCCTGCCTTGAACTAGGAGGACCAGTCGGAAAGAAACCTCCGTTTGGTTCTCAATGACAGACACTCACAAGATACAGAACTTTTATTATGCACATGAGGAAACTACATACAACGTGACGGGACAACCGCCATTCAAATCGAGACCCTTGTCATAACCGTCTTACAAGGTTTGAAATGCCTTAGTCGACCTCGCTCGGCGCGAAATCTGGGTTATGGGTGTGTGTGTGTGATCGAAAACATCCCCAAGGGAACTGCTTCAAAAGTTCCTGGGTGCGTCTAGCGGTGTGCGGGCGAGCATTGTCGTGAACCGACACCGCACCGGAAGGGCTGCCGTAGAAAATCCCACCCAATGTGAAGGTGCAAAAGGAGTAATGGCTAGTGGATTCCACGGAGCGTGGTTCAACCATCAGTTCAGACGCCTGCTGTGAAACGTTACGATAACACCGTCCATCGGTGTGGTGTCGGTTCACAATAATGTGTGCCAGGCACGCAGAAGAATTAAGAAACACTAAGGAAAAAAAATAAAGTACGATATAAAAAGAACATATAACTACATCTGGTTTATCCGTATCTTTCTACCACTGGATGCTATTCTGGCTTCTGTTACATCCTTACTGTATTGTATGTATCTTCATTAAGGAGAGAAGCAACCTAGAACTGAGGACAAACTTCCTGACAGTGAGAAAAATTAACCAGTGGAACAACCTGCCTCCAGAAGCGGTGAATGCTCCAACACTGGAGGTTTTTAAGAAGAGACTGGACAGCCATTTGTCTGAAATGGTATAGGGTTTCGTGCCTGAGCAGAGGGTTGGACTAGATGACCTCCAAGGTCCCTCCCAACTTTATTATTATTATTATTATTATTATTATTATTATTATTATTATTATTATTATTATTATTATTATTCTGTATCTGAGAGTGTCTGTCATTGATAACCAAACGGAGGTTTATTCCCGAACTGCCCTCATATTTATAAAGACATTAAAAGAGGGCTATAAATGAAAGCAAACAAAACTCAACTTTTCTGATCCACCCATTTTCCAGGTGACTTTTCTGAAAAAATAACCACCCTGGAAATATTCCTCAATAAATCCACTTGGAGTCACCCTCCCAGTCTGATCCAGCTTGCAAGCGTCATCAATGCAAACTCCACGCCAAATTATTGGGGGTGCCAAATCCTGGACAATCACTAGGTGGCAGCAGATGGCACCCCTAAATTTTAACCCCTTGATGCTAAAGAAAGGCTGTCCGGATTTAGCGCATGCATGCACACGCACACACCCACCCGGAGAACCTCCTTCAACCAAACAGATGCGTGGCTGGTTCTATCGACAGAAAACCATTTCTGTGCTTTTATATTTCCTATTTTATTTCCTTTCATTTCTTATTTCCAGGAGGATTGCCAGGTTCTGTTAACAGCTGTGTTCCCTGTGCCAAACTGGCAAGATTCGTTTTTCTCGCCATGCACGTGTACACATCCAAACTGGGCTGTTGTCGTTTCTCTGGGCCACGTATGTGTCTGTATGTGGGTTATACGCATAATTCATAATTTATTTTTTTGTCGTGTTTACGCAGTCTTATCTTGGAGGCGGTTACCCTTTTGAGAGCTGCAGGCCACAGAACCTCATTTTAATGTATGCTGATTAGTGTACATTTAAAGCGACAATAAAGTGTGATTGTTCTGTTCTGTTTGGAAGGCAGGCAGGCAGGCAGGCGACGGCGCGCTTTGCCATCTGCCGAAGCCGCTGGGAAGTCAAAGAGGGCTCGCAGCTCCTACGTGCAACTTGTGCCGCTCTCCGTGTGCAAGGTCTCTGCCGCTCTCCTCCGGCACAGTGTTCCCGGCGTCTTGCCTGCCAGGCAGAGGCTGGGGTGATGCTGATGTGCCAGATGGGGTACAGATGTTCAGAAATCTCGCTTTGTGTGTTCTCTTTCCTCCGTGCAAACACAAGAGTCTCTTTGCTTTCCCTCTTTGCATCAACAAGAGGTAGTTGCCCATTTAGCTGGTAGAAATAGGATAGAGTAGAGTAGAACAGAATGAAGAATAGAATATAGAATAAATATAGAGTAGAATAGAATAGAATGCAGAATAGAATAGAATATAGAATAGCACAGCATATAACAGAATGGAGAAAGAATAAAATAGAACGCAGAATAGAATGCAGAATATAGAAGAGAAGCTGAAGGGACCTTGGAGGTCTTCTAATCCAGCCCCCTGTTCAAGCAGAACATATAGCATTTCAGATAAGTGACTGTCTAGCCCAGGGGTCTTCAAACTTGGCAACTTCAAGGCTTGTGGACTTCAACTCCCAGAATTCCTCAGCCAGCCAAGGCTGGCTGAGGAATTCTGGGAGTTGAAGTCCACAAGCCTTGAAGTTGCCAAGTTTGAAGACCTCTGGTCTAGCCTCATCTTCAAAACCTCCAGTGATGGAGTGCCCACGATTTCCGGTGGCAAGCTGTTCCACTGGTTGATTGTCCTCACTGTCAGGAAGTTTCTCCTTGATTCCAGGTCGCTTCTCTCCTTGGTCAGTTTCCAACCGTTTCTCACCCTCCCCTCTCTGGTGCTTTGGAGAATGTGACCCCCCCTTCTTTGTGGCAACCCCTGAGATACTGGAATATCGTGTCTTTTTGCGTTTGTGTGTGTGCGTGTTTCCAGAAGAGTGTGGAAAGTGAAGTTTCTGGAAATCCGATCATGCTTCTGCACCCTTCGAAGGGAGGTCATCCCAAAGTGCATGGCTAAATGTCTACGGAGATGCTCAGTCGTCCAGGCCCTGGTTGTCCCAAAAGGTGTTTTTTTTTCAGGAGGAGGCAACTGGACTTTGTTTTGTCTTTGAGGTTGTTTCGCTTCTCATCCCAAGAAGCTTCTTCAGCTCTGACCGGATGGTGGGGAATGGGAGGACTTATATTCCTTGCAGACCGCTGGTCGTTTGCATTCCTTTAGAGTCCTTGAAGCCACTCGGTGCAAATGGGTGTGGAACCTTCTTGGAAAGGACCGTGTTGTAGACTGGAGATAGATGTCGTATCTTCCCTCCCCCCCCCCCCGTTGAGAGAAGGCTGCCCACACCCATTTGCAGCACTCAGGTGACCCCCCTGAGGAGACAGGTAAACCTCCACGTGGCCTCAACGACTCTCTAAAAGGATGCAAATGACCAGCCGTCTGCAAGGAGTATAAATCCTTCCCTTCCCCACCATCCAGTCAGAGCCGAAGAAGCTTCTGGGATGAGAAGCGAAATGTCTTCAAAGTCCAATTGCCTCCTGAAAAAGCACCTTATCTCCAAAATGCTCATTTTCTCCAAATCGTTCCATCTTATAGAGGAGAGCGATCTTACAGCCAGGACAGGGGCTGGCAGGTAAGGAGAAACCCAGGCTCCCCAAAATTGGCAATATTGGGGGTGTGTGTTATATTTTGGAAATCAGATTGTCACACAATGCCTTTGTTCAGGCATGGGGAGATCAAGAGCCAGCAAACGGCTTTGGGCAGCGTAACACTAACCAAGGATATCAGTGGGTGGGTGTATGTATACACATTGGTATATTTAACCGACACCCTACCTTTATTTTTATTTTTTATAAGTAATGGAAGGCAGCTAATGCTCCTTCCTAATACTCCCTCTTTTCCCCACAACAGCCCTGTGAGGTGGGCAGGGCTGAGACGAGGGATTGGCTCAAGGTCACCCAGCAAGCTTTGGTGCCTGAGGCAGGAGTAGAACTAGACAGTCACTTGTCTGAGATGGTCTAAGGCAGGGAGGGGTACATATTAAAGAAGAAGAACAGAGCTGGAAGGGGCCGTGGAGATCTTCTCTACTCCAACCCCCTGCGCCCTGGTCTAAGGCCTCCTGCTTGCACAGGGGGTTGGAGTAGAGAAGATCTCCACGGCCCCTTCCAGCTCTGTTCTTCTTCTTTAATGTACATATTGCAAGTCCATATATGAGATGCCATATGCTGAGCTTGTCGATCAGAAGGTCGGCAGTTTGGCGGGACGAATCCCGAGTGCCGCGTAGCAGAGTGAGCGCCTGTTACTCGTCCCAGCTTCTGCCCACCTAGCAGTTCGAAAGCACGTCAAAATGCAAGTAGAAAAATAGGGACCACTCCGGTGGGAAGGTAACAGCGTTCCGTGCGCCTTTGGCGTCTAGTCATGCCGGCCACATGACCACGGAGACGTCCTCGGACAAGCGCTGGCTCTTCGGCTTTGAAACGGAGATGAGCACCGGCCCCTAGAGTCGGAAACGAGTAGCACGCATGTGCGGGGGAACCTTTACCTTTTTATGCTAAAGGAAGGAAGCTGGGCCAAATCCAAGAGATTTTTGGACCCACCGATGTGCTTTGCCTGTGCTTCCTCCTGGGGGGCAAAGCAGCCGATGGAACAAAAATAATTTGCAGCCTTGGCCAGCCGCTCAGCTCTTTTCAAGGCTTGGAGAGACCCTCCCCGCCCCCCCCCAGTACGTCCTTCTCATTCTCGTCCACCCATGTTTTCTCCTCCGTAGGCTTTGATGGTTCAGCAAAGGGGTTCGCTTCCTGGGTTGGAAAGCACAGCAGCCAGTCCTCGACTTACAACGGTTCCATTAAAGTGACCGTTGAAAGTTACAATGGCGTGGGGGGGAAAAAGCGACCCGTGACCGTTTGTCACACGGCCGTTGCAGCATCACCCGGGGTCAGGCGATCCAAATTCAGATGCTTGGCAACCGGACTCATATTTACGACGGATGCAGTGTCCTGGGTTTGTGTGATCGCCTTTTGCGACCTCCTGAAAAGCAGAGTCAATGGGGAAGCCCGGTTCACAACAGCCGTGTTTGTAACTGAACAACTGCAACGGTTCACTTCAGGCAAGAAAAGCCATATAAAGCGGGGTGAAACTCACTGAACAAATGTTTCACTTAGCAACCTAAATTTTGGGCTCAATTACGGTCGTAAGTCAAGGACCTCCTTTATTTCAAAGATACATTACCCACCCACCGTCCCGCCAGGCCACTGCAAACATCCCACAATAAACAACAACAACAAAAGTTCTCCCAAACTGCCAGCGTTGTGGTTCTTTTTTTCTTTTAATGAAGGATTTTGCACTTTTCAAACAGTGATTGCCATCAAGACAGCGGTCTCTAGCGCTAGAGAAAGTTGCAGCTTATCGGGACGAACGACGACACGTGGTCTCTGGACCGGTGTTCATTTTTCACAACTACATCTAGTGCTTTTTTTTTTTTGCGCACCCAAGGATGCATGCAGTGCTATGGAAACAACACACAAGAGAGACACCGCGCTTTATGAAACACAAGAGAAGAAAACCTCGCACGGGAAGGTTACTAAGCCAAGATATTTTTTTTCTTCACACAAACAAGAAGTTTGAAAGGAAGCGGCGTTTGATTTGAACTGAACTGCCGACACCCAGAGACAAGATTAAAAGCGGGGGCACCCGTCATCTTTCCAGCTCACCAACATCCCAAGGCATTTAAGGGGAAGCACACCTGGATTTCTCCCTCTCAAAGTCAGTCTTCGGCGGACAAATTCAATTTTATGGTTTTGCCGCTCCTTGCAAACGGCAGAAAGCAAAAAAGCAGCTATACTTTTTGGAAAGCCGGGGCAAATACATTCCACTTCAAAAAAAGTCACCTTCCGAAAGGTTTCTACGGGTTATTTTGATCAGATGTTTAGGCTTAAGAGATGCGGGGGGGAAAAACAACAACAACACGACACCTCTCAATGGCTTCCCAGGTTCTGGGCCGTTTCCCGACTTGCCCGGATGATTTCTCTAATCACAAGCGATTCCCATACACACATTCAAACCCAGGCCACTTGCTGAAGTCGCTAGAAGCTTTTCAAACGAGAGAAAGAGAGGTTGGGGAAAAAAAGACACTTATGAAGATTCGGAGAAAGCCTACGCTTCTCCGTGCCCTGAAGAAATGCACCCTGGCCTTTTTTTTTGAGCTCACAGCAAAGTTAGAAGAGGGTCCAAGCTTTGACTGGCAGCTCTTCCAGCTGTTTGGAGAACAAGCCAGGATTCCTGGTCGAGAGAGGAGAGGTGGCCGTTTCTGCTTCCTCAGGGCAAGGAGGGACTAAAGCCAGAGCAACTGAGCTGAGGGCGTCTCCTGGGCGCTGGGGGTGAGCAGGGCAAACCTCGCCAGGCCAGAGTCAGCTATGATTTCTCCCCCCCCCCCCCCAAAAAAAACCAGGCCCTTTCTCACAGCCAGCCCCGGAACAGAGAGAGACAATCGTACCAGGTTCGAATAATTCCATGTTAGATACTAACGACCGTGCTCTGCTGGTGACGAGCATGGAGATTTAAAAATAAACCAATTATGGGGAACACTGTCCCCGATAATCACACACACACACCCTTAGTGCAATGGAGGTCACTGCCTCCGATATAACACTTTGGTAGGCAAAAGCTACCTTGTTCTTGGACATTATGGAGGACCCTGCCCCCGATAATGGGAATCACAATTCACTTGGTGGGACTGGAGGTCGGGGAGGGGGGTCCCCCGTCCCCACCCCACCCTGCAGGACTGGAGGGTTTTCTGCAATGGCCCAGTTGGTTACAAGCTCGCAGCCAAAACTCCCTCCGCTTAGCCCTCGCCGGGAAAGGGCGGGGGGGGGGGCTGAGTTGAAGCTCAGGGGGGTAGGTCTGCAGTTGCTGGTCACTTCTGGACAGGCAGTAATCTAGTGGACAAGATCCCAACTGGGTCTTGTCGAGCCGAGCAAACAATTCAGAGGGATCGACACCCACGTGGGTGTCAAAACGGGCACATGCCGAGGGCCAGAATTTGCAAGCGGTGGCACAGCTGCTCAAATTCTGACCTCTGGAGGGTGCCAGGGTGTTTTTCTGCCCCCCCAACTTCCTCCCCCCCCGGGGCACCAGAAAGAGGCAACGACTGCAGACCTTCTCTTCCACCGGTGAGCTTCTGCAACGCTGCAGCGGAGGGAAATCCGGTCCCCCTTTTCTAAAACTTTCCTCCCTCCCCCCCATTTCCAGATGTCGACCGCCGATCCTGCAGGCCAGCCAAAGGCCCCAATCTCCAGTCCCTGACGGTTAGCAGATGCTGCTTTTATTAACTGTATCAAAAAAACGACAGTATAACTGTCATAATTATGGAAGTCACTGCTTCCGATAATTATATTCGGTAGAACACAAATAGCATTTATAGTGAACGCTGTCACTGATAAATAAATAACTTATAAATACCTTGAAGGGCCAAGTCCGGGCGAACTCAATCCTCCCATTGTGACCGACGGGAAAGACTCGTGCGTGTTTTTCCTGGCGGGCCACAAAGCAAAGAAGACAAGACACAACGCGGCTCTCCCCTCCAAAAAAAAAGGGGCTTCCCGTCGCTCATTCCTAAATCGTGCCGCCGGGACCCATAGCCCAGTCAGCCTCATTTCCCGCGAGTAAGCGGCCGGAGGGGGGGGGGGTGGACTGGACAAAAGGCAGAAGGCTCCACGTTCCAGGTGCCGATGGCGAAAAAGGCTGTTTATAGGTGGGGAGGTTCGAACACGGCTCTCGCTTTCTCCCCAAGCGGTCGAGCGCTACCAATTTAGGCCTTTTGCTTCACGGGAGCTTTTAACGCCAACTGGAACGTGGGCGGCTTACGCGCTTCTCTGTCCAGCCGAACGCGGAAGGCTCATTTACTCTTTAAAAAAAAAAACAACCACCCTGGAAATTCAGCGGATCGCTAAGGGAGCAAAAGCGCACGGGACAGGGACACCGATTTTTGCACCTTAAAAAAATCTCTCTCCCGCGA
The DNA here is from genome assembly GCF_964194415.1 of Vipera berus. NCBI lineage: Eukaryota > Metazoa > Chordata > Lepidosauria > Squamata > Viperidae > Vipera > Vipera berus. The sequence goes on from NC_138207.1 coordinate 2,864,432, forward strand.
CGCTTTTGAACGCTTCCTTATCTTATTTTGGGCCTCTTAAAAATCTGCCGAAAAGCTAAAGGGAATGTGTAAGGGCGCAACGGGTTGAGGGGGGAAAAAAGAGGGTGAAGGGGTGGGAAGAGAGATCGGCTGGTGGTCTTCGGGAGGCGGGGGAACCAGGCTTTTCAGAAGTCGTTGTTGATGTCCCAAACGTCGCCGGAGAGGGCGTTTGCGGCTCCTTGGATGGTCCACGTCAAGAGGGCAAGTTGGTTGCGGAAGAGGTCCTCGTTGAACGCGCTCGCGTTGGTCTTGAGGAGGCTGACCTCTTCGAGCAGGGCCTGGACGGTGTGGGAGCCGGAGCCCAGGAAAATGTGGCGGAAAGGGGTATCCTTGGGGGACACGTAAGGGGAGAGGAACTGGTACTCCACCTGCAAAAGAAAAGCAAGGGTTGAAGGTGAGGGATTTCACAGACGTGGCCAACGGTTTTAAGAGGCGCGTGTCATGGTTCCGACTAGTGAGACAGTTCAAAGAACATTCAGGCCTCGTTTATTCTAAAAAGTCTAGGATAATGAGAACGAAGCATTGGCACTCATGGATGGACGCCAGAATCTGAATTCATCTCCCCTGAACACATCGTATCGAACACAATTTCCCTCCCTTAATTTCAACGTCATAAATCACGTTCTCCAATTAGCTTAAAACGCAAGCTTTACTTCCCCGTTACATAGCTGCCATTCCTTATCTTATTTAAACAACCGGGGTGGCATTCTCCCCCCGCCCCCCAAAGCTTCATTTTATTCAGAGCAAAACAGTTTAAAGAAAAAGGCTGCCTCTTATACTGTCGGAGCAAAAACACCCAACGTTTGCAGGTGTTGACATCGTGGGCTTCGAGAGAATTCCACAGCCAGCAACGCTTCGGAACCAGAGGTCCCCTCAACCTTTTTCGGCACCGGGGACCGGTTCTGTGGAGAGACGTTTTTTTCCACGGACTGGAGAGCGCGTGGTTTTGTGTGCTGCCTGCATGCCACAGATGGGGCTTTGCTTGTTTGTGCGAACCGGTTGCAGGTGTGCCGGTCCGCGGAGCAGGTGTTGGGGACCCCTGCTCTAAACGACGACAAAGGCTTTGGGAAAAGTGCAAAGAGCAGCAACTGAGATGACGAAAGCCTTGGAGATCAAAATGTATGGAGGACAGCTGCACAGGATTTGGGTTTGGCTAGTCTAGTGAAAAGAAGGATGGGGGGGCTGGGGGAGAAGGAAAGACATGATAGCATCTTCCCATATTTGAGGGGCTGCCCCAAAGAAACATTAACATTAAGAAAACCAAGCTCGTGGCATCCGGCCCTCTCAATTCCTGGCAAATAGATGGGGAAGAAATGGAGGTAGTGACAGATTTTATTTTCCTGGGCTCCAAGATCACTGCAGATGGGGACTGCAGCCAAGAAATTAAAAGACGCTTGCTCCTGGGGAGGAAAGCCATGGCAAATCTAGACAGCACACTAAAAAGCAGAGACGTCACCCTGTCAACAAAAGTGTGTATAGTCAAGGCTGTGGTCTTCCCAGTTGCAATGTATGGCTGTGAAAGTTGGACCATAAGAAAGGCTGAGCGCCAAAGAATTGAAGCCTTTGAACTCTGGTGCTGGAGAAGACTCCTGCGAGTCCCTTGGACTGCAAGGCGATCAAACCGGTCAGTCCTAGAGGAGATCAACCCTGACTGCTCTTTAGAAGGCCAGATCCTGAAGCTAAAACTCAAATACTTTGGCCACCTAATGAGAAGGAAGGACTCACTGGAGAAGAGCCTCATGCTGGGAAAGATTGAGGGCAAGAGAAGAAGGGGACGGCAGAGAATGAGGTGGCTGGATGGAGTCACTGAAGCAGGAGGCGTGAGCTTAAATGGACTCCAGAAGATGGTGGAGGACAGGAAGGCCTGGAGGAACATTGTCCATAGGGTCGCGATGGGTCGGACACGACTTCGCAACTAACAACAACCACCCAAAGAAAAGGAGGAGGTCCACCTCTTCTCCAAAGCAACAGAAGGCAGGATAAGCAACAAGGGATGGAAACTCATCAAGGAGAGAAGTCACCTGTTCTCACCCCCAACAGGAAGAACAATGAATCGGTGCAACAGAAGTTGCCTTCAGAAGTCGTGGGCGCTCCATCCCTGGAGGTTTTTAAGAAGAGACTGGACTGCCTCTTGTCTGAAGTGGTACAGGGTCTCCTGTTTGAGACGGGGGTTGGACTAGAAGACCTCCAAGGTCCCTTCCAACTCTATTCTGATTCTGATTCTGATTCTGATCCGCAGACGGGGACTGCAGCCAAGAAATTAAAAGATGCTTGCTCCTGGGGAGGAAAGCCATGGCAAATCTAGACAGCACACTAAAAAGCAGAGACGTCACCCTGTCAACAAAAGTGCGTATAGTCAAGGCTGTGGTCTTCCCAGTTGCAATGTATGGCTGTGAAAGTTGGACCATAAGAAAGGCTGAGCGCCAAAGAATTGAAGCCTTTGAACTCTGGTGCTGGAGAAGACTCCCGCCGGTCCCTCGGACTGCAAGGCGATCAAACCGGTCAGTCCTAGAGATCAGCCCTGATGGCTCTTTAGAAGGCCAGATCCTGAAGTGGAAACTCAAATCCTTTGGCCACCTAATGAGAAGGAAGGGCTCACTGGAGAAGAGCCTAATGCTGGGAAAGGTGGAGGGCAAGAGAAGAAGGGGATGACGGAGAAGGAGGTGGCTGGATGGAGTCTCTGAAGCAGGAGGCGTGAGCCTAAATGGACTCCAGAAGATGGTGGAGGACAGGAAGGCCTGGAGGAACGTTGTCCATGGGGTCGTGATGGGTCGGACACAACTTCGCAACTAACAACAACCACCCAAAGAAAAGGAGGAGGTCCACCTCTTCTCCAAAGCACCAGAAGGCAGGATAAGCAACAAGGGATGGAAACTCATCAAGGAGAGAAGTCACCTGTTCTCACCCCCAACAGGAAGAACAATGAATCGGTGCAACAGAAGTTGCCTTCAGAAGTCGTGGGTGCTCCATCCCTGGAGGTTTTTAAGAAGAGACTGGACTGCCTCTTGTCTGAAGTGGTACAGGGTCTCCTGTTTGAGACGGGGGTTGGACTAGAAGACCTCCAAGGTCCCTTCCAGCTCCGTTATTCTTTAAGGTCCCTTCCAGCTCTGTTCTGTTCTCCTGAATACTTAAAAGGCAGGGGTAGGCAACCTTGCCTCTTTTATGACTCGCGGACTTCAACTCCCAGAATTCCTGAGCCAGCCAAGCTGGCTCAGGAATTCTGGGAGTTGAAGTCCACGAGTCATAAAAGAGCCAAGGTTGCCTACCCCTGACTGAAGGCGACCAACATCAATAGCAAAGCGTTAAGCTTAGCCGACTCCTACAGGCAGAACCGTCGTTAGCAAGAGGGGCAAAAGAAAATTGTAAAAAAACTCACTTTCATGAGCCGGTCATTCAGGAGACGGGACGCGTCCCTGTCGTCGAGGTCTGTGTTTTTCACATCCTGGGTCAGAGCAGTTGTGGCGCGAGTAAAATCTCCCCGGGCCTGAAAGAGCCACTGAATGTCCAAACCCCGTCTCTGCGGCAGAAGAGAAAACGGGAGCGCTAAGTTAGCAATCAAGGACGCACAACAGAGCCGCACCGCCGGTTATTTCAGGCTCCGTCGGACATTCACGGTGGGCGCGGGAAACCAGGATTGTTGACAGTCCAGACACAAACTCATTTGGATGGTTGCGTTGTGCTTTCAAGCAGCCTCCGTTCCTGCCTGTGTCTTGAACCTTTTTAAGAAGAGGCTAGACAGTCACTTGTCTGAAATGGTATAGTTCTCCTGCTTGAGCAGAGGGCTGGACTAGAAGACCTCCAGGGTCCCTTCCAGCTCTATTCTATTCTATTCTATTCTATTCTATTCTATTCTATTCTTATTCCATTCTATTCTATTCTATTCCTTTCTTATTCTATCCTATGCTATTCTTTCTTATTCTATTTTTTATTCTATTTTCTATTCTATTCTATTCCTTTCCTATTCTATGCTATGCTATTCTATTCTCTTATTCTATTTTCTATTCTATTCTATTCCTTTCTTATTCTATTCTATTTTGTTTTGTTCTGTTCCATTCCATATTCCAATATTTATTCTATTCTGTTGTTCTATCCTTATTCTATTTCTATATTCTATTTCTATTCTATATTCCATTCCATTCTATTCATTTTCTATATTCTACTCTACTCTATTCTTTCAATCCTGTCCAAATAATCATAATAGTAAAGTTAAAAGGGACCTTGGAGGTCATCTAGTCCAACCCCCTGCTCAGGCAGGAAGCCCTATCCCATTTCAGACAAATGGCTGTCCAGTCGCTTCTTAAAAACTTCCAGTGTTGGAGCATTCACAGCTTCTCTGCTGTAGCCCCAACAGTTACCCAGCCTGGTAACAAAACATTCAGAAACCAACCCTCCACAATTCAGAAAACAAACCTTCACCCTCATGGCTAAGATACCCAGGACCGCAGGGTATTTTGGCATTCCTTGATGCCGTCTTGAGCTCGGTTGGTTTCTTGCAGACATTTTATTACCCAACTAGGTTATATCATCAGGGCAACCCCCCCCCCCCACTTTCTAGCACTGATATTACCTAGTTTGGTAATGAAATGTCTGGAAGAAAACCACCCAGCTCAGAGAGCGCCCAAGCACAAGAGATAAACATTCTCTCTTTCTCTCTCTCTTTTTTTTTTTGATACCCGAGCATTTCCGGAAGAATGCATTTTGGTTTTTAACTGATCCAATCTGTTTTATTTTAATACACTCTGTACTTGCTTTCAAGCGTCCTAGAGTTACTTTGACAACGAAATGGGCGGCCCATCAACTTAGCAAACAAACACCCCCCCCCCTCTTTCTATAGGTAGGTGGGGTGGCTCAGCGGTTAAAAGATGTTGGTGAAGCGAAAAGCTGAACAGCCCAGATTTGAGACCCGACAGCCGCGTGCGACAAGCTGAGATCCCATTCTTTGCCTCCGGCTCCCGCCCACCTAGCGGTTGAAAAAAAAAAACACGCAAATGCGAGTAGACAAATAGGTACCGCTTCGGTGGGAAAAGGGAACGGCGTCCGAGGAGCCCTTGGCATACAGCCGGTGGTTGCCACACGACCACAGAAAATGTCTTTGGACAATGCCGGCTCCCTCGGCTAAGCAACGGAGAGGAGCACCGTGCCGTAGCGCCGGACACAACCGGACAGGGGAAAAGCTTCACCTTTTATTTTTCTTTTAACTTTTCTAGAGATGGGGGGGGAGTCCTTCCCTCCTGCTGTGTCTTCCGCTGTACCACCACTAGTAAAACCACCCCCCGGCCATGGGTCCTACAACGCAAAGGTTTCCGACTTTTCCAGGCTCACCGCCCGGAGGGAAAAACACCAGCTTCCAAAATTGGCGCGCCTGTGCGCGCCAACACAAACAGGGCCGTGTGCATCGGCGCGGCACTGGCGGCCTCGTTCGTGCCCGTGCGCCTGCACTCAGGGGCACCAGCGTTGAGTGGCAGGGAGTGCCGAGAGGGCCCGGCCTGCCTAGGTTGGGGAGCCTTACCCTCATTTCCTTCTGGTGAGGGAGCAAGCTGCTGACAAAATTGTGTAGCCGGCTGTCGTAGCTCTTGTAGTCCAGATAGAGTTCCCGATCGTGGGTCAAGCGGAGAGCCATCCGGCCGGCTATTTCGCCGGCCAGGCGGACTGCGTTTTCCATCAGGTTCGCACTATTGCCAAAGGCCGCCAGCAAGTTGTCTGGACTGTCTTCGGCTGTGCCGAAGTAGGGGTAGGGATAGGTGTCCAAGCCCTACGAGGTAAGAAACAAACAAACAAAACAACAACAGTGAGCCGTGCCACGCACAATGGTGTCTTTTTCCGGGCCCTGGTTTTTGCCTCCAATCTGACTAGCGAGAGACTGTCAAGAGAAAAAACATAGGGCGTTTGTGAGCTGAGCCTCGTAAGGAAGCATCCCGTTTTCCGGCTGCTCCGTCGGTACTTAGAAGCAAGCGTGAGAATCATCATAATAAATGTTAGAAGGGACCTTGGAGGTCATCCAATCCAACCCGCCGCTCAGGCAGGAAACCCTACACCATTTCAGACAAATCACCCCTCGTCCCTTCTCTTCATTAATCTAGACATAACCAATTCCAGCAACTGTTCTCCATATCAATCAATCAATCCATCCATCAATCAGGATAGAGCTGGAAGGGGACCTTGGAGGTCACCTAGTCCAACCCCCTGCTCAGGCAGGAAACCCTAGACCATTTCTGTCCAATCTCTTCTTAAAAACTTCCAGTGTTGGGAGCATTCACAGCTTCTGGAGGCAGGTTGTTCCACCGGTTAATTGTTCTGTCAGAAAATTTTTCCTTAAGTGTTCTAGGTTGCTTCTCTCCTTGATTAGTTTCCACCCGTTGCTTCTTGTCCAGCCTTCGGGTGCTTCGGAGAAGAGCTTGACTGCCTCTTCTTTGGGGCAGCCCCTGAGATACTGGAAGGCTGCTATCCCATTACTCCTAATCCTTCTGTTCATTAAACTAGACCAGGGGTAGGCAACCTCGGCTCTTTTATGACTCATGGACTTCAACTCCCAGAATTCCTGAGCCAGCCACGCTGAGGGGAAATGGAGAGGTTTCCAAGCTGAGCCAAGCTGGCTCAGGAATTCTGGGAGTTGAAGTCCACGAGTCATAAAAGAGCCGAGGTTGCCTACCCCTGAACTAGACATACCCAATTCCTGCAACGGTTCATGTTTTAGCCTCCAATCTCCCGATCATCTTTGTTGCTCTTCTCTGCACTCTTTCTAGAGTCTCAGCATCTTTTCCATCTCGACATGTTTTCCATAGTTGAACACAAAATACGTTCAAAACCTCTGGCAAAATTATGTCCCGCCCTCTGAAAGATTCTATCCGATCTCTGCTCCAATGGACAGGCCCCTCCTCCCCTTATACAGGAAGTCCCTGACTTTACAACGGTTTATTTAGCGACCATTCCAAGGTTACAACGACCTGGTTCACATTCCTGACGGTTGCGGTGCCTCGGGGTCGTGTCATCACCTTTTGTGACTTTTTGACAAGCCAAGGCAAGGAGGAAGCCAGATCCGCTTAACCACACCGTGGAAGGAAAAGTGGTAAATAATAATAAAAATGGGGCAAAATTCACTTCACGACTACTTCACTCAGCAGCAGAAAGTTTGCGCTCAAGTTGGGGTCTTTTCTCTCTTCTAAATTTTTGACACCTGTTTGTTGGTCAGCGCTGGCTTGGACCATCCCCTCAGATTAGGTGTGTGTGTGTGTGTCTCCAAAGTGGCCACTTAAAAGACTTGTGGACTTCAACTCCCAGAATTCCTCAGCCAGCCAGGTCCACGAGGCTTAAAAGTGGCCACGTTTGGAGACCCCCGCCTTAAGACTCTTCATCAATGGACAGAGAGCAAACTCTTTGGAACCCGACGTCTGAGGGTGGGCATGTCCACACTGACCCACACACACACACACCAAGTTCTGAAAGCGGTTTGCACACTCCCAGCGTCAACAGAGGTGGTTGGAAAGCTGCTGCAACTGCAGGGCAAGTTCAGAACTCACATTGTTGATGCTGAAAGAGACGGCCGGGATCCCCGAATATGCGATGAAGGCTCTGGCTGCGTCATCTACCCGAAACGGAACTCTGGATTTTTTTTGGGGGGGGGGAGAAGAGAAGAAAGAAGGGGGGGGGGAGAGAGAAAGAGAAACACTTTTCAGCCTCTGCCTTATAGCTTTTTAGAGAGCCAGTATGGCCTAATGGTGAAAGCGTTCACCTAGGAACCCAGGAATACGGAATGCTAGAACTGCTTTAGACAGAAAAGCCGGCTGGGTGACTTTGGGCCAATCGCCAGGAGACGGTGAGTTTTAGTCCCGCCTTAGTCATGAAAGCCAGCTGGGTGACTCTGGGCCAATCGCCAGGAGACAGTGAGTTCTAGTCCCGCCTTAGCCATGAAAGCCAGCTGGGTGACTCTGGGCCAATCACCAGGAGACGGTGAGTTCTAGTCCCGCCTGAGGCATGAAAAGCCATCTAGGTGACTCTGGGCCAATCGCCAGGAGACAGTGAGTTCTAGTCCCGCCTTAGGCATGAAAGCCAGCTGGGTGACTCTGGGCCAATCACCAGGAGACGGTGAGTTCTAGTCCCGCCTGAGGCATGAAAAGCCATCTAGGTGACTCTGGGCCAATCACCAGGAGACGGTGAGTTCTAGTCCCGCCCTAGGCATGAAAGCCATTAAGTGACTTAAGGCCAATCTTCAGGAGGAAGTGAGTTCTAATTCCTCCTTAGGTATGAAAGGTAGCTGGGTGACCACTCTCTCTCTCTCTCAGCCCAACCCACCTCACAGGGTTGTTGTGGGGAAAATAGGAGGAATGAGCACGGCGTCTGCTCTCAGTCTTGAGTAACTTATAAATTTATAAATGTAAGAGAAATGTAATCAATAAACTACGGCATCAGAACCAGTAAGCACCAATAACCAAGTTACAAGGAAGCAGCAATATCACGATTTTTTGGGGCTGGGCCAAGTTTTAGACTGAAGTTTCTGACTTATCGATACTGCATTCCAGTACATCCCAGCAATCTGAAAATAAGTTCAGGGCCAGGATGGGACGAAACGTTAAGTTTTCCTCAATATTATTTATTTATACGGAGAAGGAAAATCCTGCTGCTTTCCTCCCGAGCTCGGCCTTCGATCCCTCTTCCAATTCACTTTTCAGAAAAAAAGGGCACAGCAGAATTTATGACCCGCTGCGAAGTTGTGGGCAGCTTATTATTCCGCCTGAAAAGGCTCTACCTGCAGAGTAGACCTTGCAACAGAGGCCACCTGCACGCGGGAAGACGCTACGGAAGCAGCTCTCCTGCCCAGCCTGAATGTTATTCATTTATTTAGCGCACGGCCTGTCACACATGGACTAGCAAGCTATATTAACATTTAATCTAGATTAAAGGTCAAGGTTCCCCCTTCACACGCGTGCTCGTCGTTTCCGACTCTAGGGGCCGGTGCTCATCTCCGTTTCAAAGCCGAAGAGCCAGCGTTTGTCCGAGAACGTCTCCGTGGTCATCTGGCCGACATGACTGGACGCCAAAGGCGCATGGAACGCTGTTACCTTCCCACCAGAGTGGTCCCTATTTTTCTACTTGCATTTTTACGTGCTTTCGAACTGCTAGGTTGGCAGAGGCTGGGACGAGTAACAGGCGCTCACTCTGCTACGTGGCACTCGGGATTCGACCCACCAAACTGCCGACCTTCTGATCGACAAGCTCAGCGTCCTAACCCACTGAGCCACTGCGTCCCTTCTTAATCTTAGATTAGCAGACCCCAATAAAAGATAAATTGTGAAGGAGATCTACGTTCAAATGCCAGTCTCTAGGTGGGTCTAACCACTGAAGTGCAGCAGCATTTATATTTATTTTCAGTAGCTAGAAGCAGCTCAGTGCAGAATCTGGTTTAAGGGAGACACGCCTTTAGGATTTGCGCCTTGCGTTTGGACAGAGGGGGCGGCGCAGTAGACGGGGCAATGGCGAAGCCTCGCAAATGCAGCAGGCAAGGCCAGAAAGCTTGGAGACTTCTCTTGTGTGTGTGTGTGTGTGTGTGTGTGTTGGGGGGGGCGGGGGGGAAACGTTTAGGTTTTATAAAATCTGACTTTATCAGTGGCAGTTTTTAAGCTGCTTCTCGGAACCGCCAGCTGCCAAGCGGGAGTCCTAACAGGGCCGGCAAGAAGATCAGGGAGAGCCAAAGCTTTACTTACTCTTGGCTTGCAAAAGCGGCACGGGGATTGAGCAGCAAAAAGGAGGTCTAAAAAAAAGAAAAGAGAAACGCATCACACTTTTTCCGTTAACAGGGATAATCCACAACACACACACCCTCCCCCCGAAGACTTAAAGCTCGATTTCAAATCCTGCTCCCTTGCCTGAAATTTCTGCTGCTGCAGATCTTCAATCAGAAAGCAACAGAGGTTCAAGAGCACAGCATAGAGAAGGTGAAGTCTGTGTGTAATATCTATCTATCTATCTATCTATCTATCTATCTATCTATCTATCTATCTATCTATCTACCTATCCCTCCATCCCTATTTATCTCTGTGTAATATCTGGCCATCTAATGAGAAGGAAGGACTCACTGGAGAAGAGCCTAATGCTGGGAAAGGTTGAGGGCAAGAGAAGAAGGGGACGACAGAGAAGGAGGTGGCTGGATGGAGTCACTGAAGCAGGAGGCGTGAGCCTAGATGGACTCCAGAAGATGGTGGAGGACAGGAAGGCCTGGAGGAACGTTGTCCATAGGGTCACGATGGGTCGGACACGACTTCTCAGCTAACAACATCTATCTATCCCTCCATCTCTATCCATCCCTATCTATCCCTCCATCCCTATTTATCTTTCTGTAATATCTATCTATCCCTCCATCTCTATCCCTCCATCCCTATTTATCTCTGTGAAATATCTATCCCTCCATCTCTATCCCTCCATCCCTATTTATCTGTGTAATATCTATCCCTCCACCTCTATCCCTCCATTTATCTGTGTAATATCTATCTATCCCTCCATCCCTATCTACCATGTCTATATCTATCATTATCTAATTATCTATCTAAATCTATTTCCATCCCTATGTATCTATCCATATCTATCCATCCATCCCTATCTATGTATCTATGTGTGTCTGTCTATCCATCCCTATCTATCATCTGTCTATATCTCATTATCTAATTATCTATCTAAATCTATCTATATCTATCCATCCCTCCCTATGTATCTGTCTATGTACGTATCTATCCGTCCCTATCATCTGTCTATATCAATTATCTATCTCTATCCATCCATCCATCCCTGTCTATGTATCTATCCCTCCATCTCTATCCCTCCATCCCTATTTATCTGTGTAATATTTATCCCTCCATCCCTATTTATCTATCCATCCCTATCTACCATCTGTCTATATCTATCATTATCTAATTATCTAAATCTATATCCATCCCTATCTATCCATCCATCCCTATGTATCTATCCATATCTATCCACCCACCCACCCCTATCTACCATCTATATCTATATCTATCATTTATCTAATTATCTATCCATCCCTATGTATCTATGTATATCCATCCCTATCTACCATCTGTCTATATCTATCATTTATCTAATTATCTCTATCCCTCCATCCATCCCTATGTATCTATCCCTCCATCTCTATTTATCTGTGTAATAACTATCCCTCCATCCCTATTTATCTATCCATCCCTATCTACCATCTGTCTATATCTATCATTATCTAATTATCTAAATCTATATCCATCCCTATCTATCGATCCATCCCTATGTATCTATCCATATCTATCCACCCACCCACCCCTATCTACCATCTATGTCTATATCTATCATTTATCTAATTATCTATCCATCCCTATGTATCTATGTATGTCTATCCATCCCTATCTACCATGTCTATATCCATCCATCCATCCCTATGTATGTGTCTATGTATGTATGTATGTATCTATCTATCCATCCCTATCTATCTGTCTGTCTGTGTCTATCCATCTCTATCTATGTATCTACCTAATTGTCTGTCTGTCAATCCGTCCATCCATCACAAGAACCAGTCTGGCCTACTATTGAAGACACCAGCCTAGAAATCAGGAGACTGTGAGTTCTAGTCCTGCCTTAGGCACGAAGGCCAGCTGGTTGAATGTAGACCAACCACCAGGAGACGGTGAATTCTAGACCTGCCTCAGGCTGAAGAGTTTGCTGGGTGCCTGCTCACCAATCACCAGGAGATGAGAATCGAGTTCTAGTCCCTCCTTAGGCACACCAAGCTGGCTGGGTGACCCGGGGCCAGTTCCCCCCCCTCACAGACCAACCCAACCCAGAAGACTCTTGTGGCAAAATAGGAAGGAGGGTTAGATACGTTTGCTGCCTTGAACTTTTACACCATCAAATCAGTAAAGGCAGGCAGGATAAAAACGAACAGATCAAACAAATGTGGACCGAGGAATCAGCAGATCAGGGCGAGGGGAGGCACCACAGCTGCCCTGGCTCAACTTTTATCCTTTCCCCGCAAGCCCTCCAAAGAGGCCAGCCCCGCTCACCTCCGTGACGGCTTCTTCCAGCAGCTTTTTCAACAAGGGGCTGGAAGAGAAGCGGAAGGCCTTGGACCCTGTCAGATGGAAAGAGAGGCATCACAATCCCGTTTTCCTTCTGGGAGGAGGGGGCTTCGTGGGATCCGCCGCAGAACATCCAGACGCGGCCAGAGTTTTTACTCCACGCGGCATTAAAGCTTGCGTGAACTCTCAGGCGTCCTCCACCCGTTATATATTCGAGATGGGACAGTATTTAATATTTATTTGTTATGTAATGTAGGGGGTGTGGGTCTATACCAGGGGTAGGCAACCTCGGCTCTTTTATGACTCATGGACTTCAACTCCCAGAATTCCTGAGTCAGCGTGGCTGGCTCAGGAATTCTGGGAGTTGAAGCCCATGAGTCATAAAAGAGCCGAGGTTGCCTACTCCTGGTCTATACATATATCGTATGTAGTATGCTTAGGTGTGTGTCATGCACGTGTTCCGCTTTGAGGGCGGGCAACTAAATTTCATTTTCGATGCGTGCCGTTGTGCCCACAGTAAAAAAAAAAAGGGCAATAAAAGTTATCTTCTCTTCTCGAGCTCCAGAGCATACGACGAAGGCTGCCCGATTTGAGACCGAAGTGCCGAGACTTTGCCGGCAACCTGGCTCCCTTCTCCTATGGCTTGGTATCCAGCTACCTTAATTCTCACGTGGGACAATCTGCTCAGCCTACTTTCCCCCCCCCACACTCCAAAGAGGCCAAGATTTGGACATTTTTTTCTTCTCATAATGCACTCCTGCCCCACCACGGCAGCCAAAATTAAGACGAAATGTGACATCTTCTCCCTATGTGGCGTTCAACCGTAAGACACCCGCGCTCCCCCCACCCACCCAACCCAAGATAGAAAAACTGGGATTTTGAGTGTTAGGGGCGCTCTCACAAAATGGCTGTCCTTCTGCGTAGAAGGCAAGCTTAACTTTGGTTTGCAAGCAGCCCTCTTACAAAGACTTTGGTCTATTAGCAAAGGTGCGGGCCTAGAAACCGGGAGACGGCGAGTTCTAGTCTTGCAGGCATAAAAGACAGTGGGTTTTTTTGGGGGGGGGGTTGTCTTCGAGCCAATCACTGGGAGACGGTGAGTTCTAGTCCTGCCTTAAACAGGAGACTTTGGGCCAGTTGCTAATCCACCTCACAGGGTAGTTGTGGGGGGGGGGGGAAGGAGGAAGAGGTATTAGGCATATTCGCTGCCTTGACTTACTTAAAAACAATCCTTTAATGTTCTAAGCATGTTTCTGGGGTTTGTACAAGGTTCCGAGTCATGCAAACAAACGTTACGCTGAGGGCAGATGCTCTGCAGCTCCCCAGTCATATTCTTAAGTAAAAGAATCTAAATTCTATTCCATTCCTTATTCTGCTCTATTCCTTATTCTATACTGCTCAAAAAAATAAAGGGAACAGAAGATTAAGACATCCTACTATTAAATACAGTACATTGTGTTGTTTAAGTGTTCCCTTTATTTTTTTGAGCAGTATATTTTATTCTACTCCTTATTCTATTCCATATTCTCTTCTATTCTATATTTTATTCTGCATTCTATTCTATAATTCTATTCTGCATTCTCTTCTCTTCTATTCTGCATTCTATACTATTCTATTCTATAATTCCATTCTGTAATTCTATTCTTTCATTCTATTTTATTCTACTCCTTATTCTATTCCATATTCTCTTTTCATTCTATTTTATTCTGCATTCTATTCTATAATTCTATTCTGCATTCTCTTCTCTTCTGCATTCTATACTATTCTATTCTATAATTCCATTCTGTAATTCTATTCTTTCATTCTATTTTATTCTATTCCTTATTCTATTCCATATTCTATTCCATTCTATATTCTATTCTGCACTCTATACTATTCTATTCTATAATTCTATTCGTTCATTCTATTCTATTCTATATTTCTCTATTCTATTCTATATATTGTTCTATATTTCTCTATTCCATTCCATTCTAGACAGGAAAAGTTTAAGAGATAGCAGGAATTAGGCTGGCAGGCCTAACGCTGCGCCTGTGGGCTCCCCCCCCAAAAAAAACTGGGCATCCAGGTCTAGCCCAGCTACTCAAAGAACAAAGCACTTTTCCTGCCACTTCCCTGTTCTTGCTTTTCAAGACAGCGAGATATTTTTGCCCAATTCAAACCTTTACCGACTATCCCGGACCCGTACCTGAAACGGCTGCGTCCAGATTGATGTAAGCAAACGCCTTCAGGTGCAGCGAGGCGGCGTAGCCCTGAGAGGGTTTAGAGAGGGGGTGGGGGAGTGAAAAAGTGTGATTTGCAAACTCTTCTACAAGCTCAGATTCCCTTAGTTATCAACCCAGTTTATACAGCCGCTCATCTCACAGGAAAAAAAGAGCGTGGTGCTTTTGAGTGGTTGCAACGCTGGGCGAGAGGTTAGCAAGCTGCGTTCGAAACCCCAGAGCTGCCCTGGGGGGGCAGGGCTGAGCATTCGTCCTTTACTCCAGCTCCTATGGGGGGCATGAAAGGGGCCCCCAACTGGGCATCCAGCAATGGCAATGTCTAATCCAGGGATGGGCAACCTTGGCTCTTTTATGACTGGTGGGCTTCAACTCCCAGAATTCCTCAGCCAGCGTGGGGGAACTACGGCCCCTTCATGACTTGCAGACTTCAACTCCCAGAATTCCTCAGCCAGCATGGGGGAAACTTTGGCCCCTTGATGGTAATTCGCAAGTGCAAACCAGAGCAGGGAAGATGGCTGAGCGATAGGAGCCAGGGAATTCTGGGAGTTGAAGTCCACAAGTCTGAAAGTTGCCAAGCTTGGAGACCCCTGATCAAGGGTCTCCTGTTTGAGCGGCGGCGGCAGGGGTGGGTGGGTGTTGAACTAGAACAGGGGTCTTCAAACTTGGCCCCTTCATGACTTGTGGACTTCAACTCCCAGAATTCCTCAGCCACCGTGGGGGAACTATGGCCCCTTCATGACTTGCGGACTTCAACTCCCAGAATTCCTCAGCCAGCGTGGAGGAACTATGGCCCCTTCATAACTTGCGGACTTCAACTCCCAGAATTCCTCAGCTAGCGTGGTGGAAGTATGGCCCCTTCATGACTTGCAGACTTCAACTCCCAGAATTCCTCAGCCAGCATGGGGGAACTATGGCCCCCTCATGACTGGTGGACTTCAACTCCCAGAATTCCTCAGCCAGCCACGCTGAGGGGAAAGGGAGAGGTTTCCAAGCTCAGCCATGCAGGCTCAGGAATTCTGGGAGTTGATTCCACGAGACATCAAAGAGCCAAAGGTTGCCCACCCCTGGTCTAACCCTTTCAACCCGGAAGTGTGTTCTGACTTTGGTGAGCGCAAAAAAAACCTCACAAAAAACCTCTTTAGCACAGAAGGATTTCCCAATTTTTATTTTTATTCTTAAATCCAACTCTTACCTCCAGCCATTCCGTGGCACCAACGGCTCCGAATTCGCCAGCGCTCCAGCTGGCAAAGATGATGCTCCTGTGTGGTTTGTAGCCATCTGAAAAGCGCAGGAGAGAAAGTGTGTGTGTGTGTGTGTGTGTGAGAGAGAGAGAGAGAGAGAGAGAGAGAGAGAGAGAGAGAGAGAGAGAGAGAGAGAGAGAGAGAGAGACAGAGAGAGAGAGAAATCAGCTATTCTGTTCAGTTCAATTGCTGCCCCAAACAACCCCAGATTTTTTCGTCTCCTTGGTCCATTTCTCTCCGAAGCCTCACCGGTTTTGACCATCTCGGAGAGGGTGTGGGCCAGCTCCAGCAACAGGGCCGTCCCGACCGCGGCTTTCACCGTGCCGGCTTTCCAGGCATCGCGCTGGGCTCCGATCACGATATAGCGGTCTGCGGGAGAAAGCGGCATTAAAAGCGACTCCAAAAAAAGGTGCGATGAAGCAAAGGGGGTAGGATGAGGGCCAACGGGGCAGTTGAAAGCTCTGGGTCCAGGATATGGCCTGACTCCGGTCACTGACAGGTAGTCCTCCACTTACGGCCACAATGGAGCCCAACGTTTCTGTCGTTAAGCGAGACACTTTTTTTGACCAGCAAAGTCAATTGGCTGAACAGCCCCCGTGATTCGCTTCCCTTCGGTGGTTCGTTTGACAATCGTAGCAAGGGAGGTTGTGAAATGGGGCAAATTCCTTTAACAACTGTCTTGCTTAGCAACAGAAACTGGGGGGTGCTTCACAGTGGCCGTAAATTGAGGACTCCCTGTGATATACCCGGAGAGGCCAAACAGCCAATTTTGGGAGATGCTTTGATTTTGGGGCGGGGGGGGAGGGTGGGCTCCTGCCCTGTGGCCTCAGCGACCCCTTCCAACTGGAAGTGTCGAAGGACCGGATAGAGCGCCCAGGACGCAGAGTTCAAATTCAACCTTCTCTCAAACTTCACGAGGCTTACCTGGTTCCACAAAACCTTTAATGACGCCGAAAATGTTCAGGATTTTTTTCTCGACCAGGTTGTTCTCGATTTTGAGGCGCACGTTCATTCCCGTCGGAAGGGTCACACACTTGCGAAAGATGGTCCTTTGCCACAGGGTTGGACAGTCCGACCCACTCAGGACGCTGAAAGCACAACCGGAACTCGTTACTCAACGAAGCTGGATGTGCTCCCCAACATCCTGCAACACGTTCAGGCACCTTCGAAACGAGCAAGTTTCCTACTTCTTTCGAGGAACAGGATGCCAGTATAACCATTCGTTTAGTGACCACTCAAAGTTATGACGGTGTTGGGAGAAGTGACGTAGGAGCGTTTTTCATGCCCGCGACTGTCGCAGCGTTCCCCGGGGTCACCCAATCAAAATTCAAACGCTTGGCAACTGACCCGTATTTATGACGGTTGCAGTCTCCCCCCTGTGGGGGGGTGTTAACGCGATCCCCTTTTTGCGACCTTTTGACAAGCAAAGTCAAGGGGGGGGGGAAAAGCTGGATATATGTAACGACCGGGTTACTAACTTCACAACTGCTTAACAAGTGTGGCGAGAAAAGTCGCAAAAATGGGGCAAAATACGTCTCTTTTCACTTTGGCAACGGAAATTGTGAGCTCAATTGTGGTCCTAAGTCAGGGGTCTTCAAACTTGGCCCTTTGATGACTTGTGGACTTCAACTCAAGAAAAAGAAAAGAAAGAAAGATACCAGTGGATGGATGGATGGATGGATGGATAGAGACAGACAGACAGACAGAGAGTACCAGGCTGAGGAATTCTGGGAGTTGAAGTCCACAAGTCATCAAAGGGCCAAGTTTGAAGACTTCTGAGATAGATGGTTAGATAGAAGTAGATAGAAAAGAAATAGACAGACAGACAGACAGATAGATAGATGTGGGTGGGTAGGTAGGTAGTTTGAAGACCCGATATAGACTTTGAGGAGTGGACTGCAACTCCCAGAATTCCTCAGCAAGCGTGCCTGGCTGAGGAATTCTGGGAGTTGAAGTCCACAAGTCATCAAAGGGCCAAGTTTGAAGACTTCTGAGATAGATGGTTAGATAGAAGTAGATAGAAAAGAAAGATAGATAGACAGACAGACAGATAGATGTGGGTGGGTAGGTAGGTAGTTTGAAGACCCGATATAGACTTTGAGGAGTGGACTTCAACTCCCAGAATTCCTCAGCAAGCGTGCCTGGCTGAGGAATTCTGGGAGTTGAAGTCCACAAGTCACCAAAGGGCCACGTTTGAAGACCCCTGTCCTAAGTTTTTTAACTGCTGTGTGTGGAGAAGCCCATTTTTAATCTTTTTTTTTGCCTTCTGGAGAACGGTTGAAACAACGGAGTTTGGAGCCAGCGACACCCAAATCTACATACAAGAAGTTTGCCAAACGGTGGCCGGTTACCTGATTAATTTCCGTGCGTCTGAGAGTGAAATACTTGCGACGGGGATGCCGGGCAGAGCCGAAGACTGAACGGGGGGAAACTGGGTGTGGTTGAAAGAAGGAAATCCAGGGGTGTAAGGGTCACCGGTACCAAGGTGAGCCTGAAAGACAAGAAATCCCGGGAGTTACCAAAAAAAAAAAAAAAAGATAAAATTGGGAGTTTCCTTCCAGGTCCTTTATGGAGCTTACACCACCATCTCTAAACCGTTGCTCAGTTCTGGCCTGGCTTTTCAACCTTTTCACCCATCGTACCCTTTTTAGGATATGGCAAGATCCGAGTACCACCAGTCGCCTAGCAAGGTGTCAAAAACTTGATGACCCCCCCCAAAAGGAAAAAAGTGATGAAGTACAGGTAGTCCTCGACTTACAACAGTTCGCTTAGTGACTGTTCGAAGTTACAATGGGACTGAAAAAAGGGTCCCCCAAGCCACAGCCGAGTAAGACACCTGCCTGCCCGCCCGGCAACGCTCTTCCTCCTGTCTGAGGTTGTTGTGAGCATTTCTGTTGAGGATTGGCAGCGGGGGTGGGGTGGGGTGTGTTTGGTTTTTATTCCCCCCCCCCCCCTTGATGGGTGGTTGCAGAAGGTTTTGGTCACTTCACATGACCCTGGGACACTGTGACCGTCATAAATATGAATCAGTTGCCAAGCGTCTGGATGTAAATCACAAGACCCTGGAGATGCTGCAACATTCCAGCTGAACGGCGCTTCTTCTGGGCTCAACGGAAGCACCAGGATCAGTGCTGAGCTCCAGCTGGATCCTGGCGCTGATCCTGGTGCTTCCGCTGAGCCCCGACAGCCCTGCAGCTCCAGCCGTCTCTCGCTCAGGCTTGGGCGGTGCTGCCACCGGTTCAGCTCATTCCCTTCCCGCGCTACCATTTTTCTAGGATGGTCGCGTACCACCTGCCAGGTGCCAAGGTACCACAGGCGGTACCCGTGCCACTGGTTGAAAAGCCCTGGATTAGAGGATGTCCCCAACTTACAAACATTTGTTTACTGACCGTTCCAAATTACAGCAGCCAATGAAAGAAAAGGGACTTATGAGTTTTTCACACTCACGACCGTTGCAACATCCTCGCGGTTACGCGATCAAAATTCAGACACTTGGCAACTGACTCATATTTTGAAACAAGCCAATGGGGAAGGCAGATTTTGCCGAACCACCCTGTGTTACTGACTTAACTGCGGCGTTTCACTTAACGGCTGTGGGCAAGGAAGGTCATCCAAGGGGACAAAACTCACGTTAACAACTGTCTTGCTCAATCGTGGTCGTAAGTCAAGGACTATCTGCACAGCTACTTTATTTTCCTCCTTCTTGAGCCAAAAAAAGAGTTTTGTTTTATTAAGACCATCACAGCCCTGAGACGTCCACGCTGAAGGACTGGATTTCCAAACAGGAGGGCGAGAAAAAGTGGGGGGGGGGGGGGGGAAAGCAAGCAGACACGCTAATTTTAAGACAACCTCGGTCGGGGGGGGGGGTTTACTCATTGTATATTGTTTTTTTTTTCCAAAAAACATTTGTGGTCCTTGGGACACTAAAAGCAACCGACAAGCAAGTCTCTGGAGCGCGTAACACACCAGACGTGTCACTGGGAGGCAAACCTCACTTAATTTTGGCTGTTGTTCATGGGGGGAGTAATTGCTTTTGTTGGAGTAATTGCTTTCAACTCCCAGAAAAAAGCCCACCGCTCTTTTAAAAGCGGCCCAGGTTGGTTGGAGAGCCCTCCTTTAAAAAAGAGGCAGGAGAAGTTCACGGACAAGAGAAGGGTTCGAAACTCACGTGTCCAAACAGGGCCTCCCTTTCTCCAAGGTTCTGGTAATCCAAAGGATCCGGGTAGATTAACACTCCGACAGCGCCCCGTGCCTCGGCATTGGCAACCTTAGGAGGAGATAGGTGGTGTTTTTAAACAGGTGGGTGGAAAAGCGTCCAAGGGGTGGCCCACGGTAATGAAACGCAGCCAAGGAAGCAATCCAGCTTAAGCAAGCAGAGGACCCCTCAGTCCCACATTAATGTGGGAACGACAGGAATGAAGGTTATATTTTGCAATTTATTCGGCTAGCTAGCTCTTTCTTTTACGGCCTTTATTTACATTAGTGGGGGTCCCCCCCTTTTTTAAAAATTGACAATAGGACGTTATGATTGACCGAGACGGAAAGGCATAGTAAGCCTCACAAAAGGTGCCTTCTAGAATTTTTCTCCTTCACCACATCCGGTTTTTTTTTCTTTTTTTCTTTTTAGGTAACCGGATTGGGCAACGGAGAATGCCAACTCTTGGAACAGACACCCAATTTGCCCGCCGCTTGGTTTTTTTTTCTCTTAACTTTTACACTCTGTTTGTGGTTTTTTGTGGGGGGGGGGGGAAGTGTCACGTTTTCCGCTGCTCGTGGCATGCCAATTCTGCCGACTCGCTTGGGGCCCTCCTGCAGCCTTGAAAAGACTTCCCCCGCCCCCCCCCCCGGCTTTTAATTCTGAATTTGAATGTCAAGGCTGCTAACATCGCACGTGTTTTTGCATTGACAACAGATGGAAACGTTAGCCATCTTTTCCCTTTTCGAGTTAGGCGATGCTGGGAGGAGTGGATGTGAACGAGAATCCGGCTAGACAACACTAAACTCAGCGTGGGAATCAAGGTTACTGAGCCCAGAGCTGATAAAAGAATTGGCGGGCTGGAGAAGAAGCCCGCGATTCAAGCTAATTGGGGAACATGATTTGTGACTGTTAATTGGAGGAGGGAATTGTGCTTTGATATTATGTGCCCACCATTATGGCTTCGATTATGTAAGTGCCGATATTCTGCTATTCGAATAAAAGATTCCTTAAGGCCGTGGTGGCGAACCTGTGGCACGCAGAGCCCTTTCTGTGGGCATGCGCACTGTTGCCCCAGTCCTAGGCCTTCAGCTGGGTTTTATAAAACCTTTTCGCTTTAGGCCTCTGCTGCCATGTGCAAAAAAAAAAAAAAGTTCAATCAATTTCAACTTCTCGCGGGGAAAAAAAAGATCTCACGAAGTTGGAATTGATTGAACTTTTTAGTCCCACCCAGTCTGCCATTACCACCGCAGCCACGCCTACCCAATGGGCCACGCCCACCCGGTACCCGACGATACATGTGGGTTTTAGGTTGTAGTTTGGGCACTCGGTCTCTAAAAGGTTCGCCATCACTGCCTTAAGGTAAACAATGCCTTGAAGTTCTTTTGAAGAGTTTCATGTGTTGGAACCAGGACATTTAAAACATTTCATCCCTGCTTTTAATCCGCTTTGTGTTTGAAGTACACAGTTTTTAGGTCTTATCTGTATACCGCCCAGAATCACTCTGTGAAGATCGATTGTTTACAAATCATTTTACCTTCTCAGCAAAAGTAATGCTGCCGGCTCTCACAATGACCACCGTGCCATTCATGACGATACCTTGGCCTAGGAGGGCTTTGAAATCTTCCTTCAGGCCATAATTGGCAAAAACCAGCTTGCCCTAGAACGGAGAAGCTTGGTTAGCCAACATAGCACCATCAAGTGGTCTAAGACGGGGGTTCCCCCACAAACTAGGGTCCGCAGTCCGGGATCTGGCCCTGAGCTCTTGGCCACCGGGCTGCGGCGAAGTGGGAAGAAGTCTTGTAGGAGAGACTTACCGAAACTTCTCCGTTTTTACTATAGGCTACAAACGCATCGGAGGCCTCCAGGATTGTGTTTCCAGCATCTCCCAAAAAAACGGCATTTGTAGACCTAAAAAAAATAAAATAAATACAGGAACCCGGCCATCACTCCACGCTTCAAAATACTGCATTTTAAAACATCCACCGCACTTTTAAAAGCGGCCAAGGTTGGAGCGCCCTCCTTAAAGAGGCAGATTAGATTAGACTAAAGTGACCCAGCCGGCTTTCATGCCTAAAGTGGGACTAGAACTCACCGTCTCCTGGTGATTGGCCCAAAGTCACCCAGTCGGCTTTCATGCCTAAGGCAGGAGTAGAACTCAGTCTCCTGGTGATTGGCCCAAAGTCACCCAGATGGGTTTTCAATGCCTAAGGCAGGACTAGAACTTACCACCTCCTGGTGATTGGCCCAAAGTCACCCAGCTGGTTTTCATGCCTAAGGCGGGACTAGAATTCACCGTCTCCTGTTGATTGGCCCAAAGTCACCCAGCCGGCTTTCATGTCTATGCTGGTCCTCACAATTTCTTTCTTTCTAGTCTCCTAACCTCTAGACCAAACTGGCTCTTTCCTAAAGCGATTTATTTTTCGTGAGACTTGCTCATGGGATCGGGAATCCAAATGGCAACCTTTGCTAAATGCAGTTGAAAGGAAGACCTCCCCGAATTATTGCGAGCCAAACCTCCTACCTGGCTTGGAGACGGACATAATGCTCATCCTCCCAGACTTTGTCCAACTTGAATAACTTAAACTGTTCGTGGATGTCATTGGCCAGAACCTCATCCCGTAAACTGCCGGCTTCGTGATTGCCGGAGGACACTGACCTGAAAGAAAATGCCAATAAATCGAAAGTCAGGAGTTCTGTCACACCCCCATCTTCACACAGTGTTAATACCACTTTAGGATGCCTTGGTGACGCTCCACACTTGGAATGTTGCATCCATTTTTGCTCACTCCTGCCATCTCTACAAGTAGGCTAGCTGCAGCCCTCTTTCCCTGTCTCATTCTGGAATTGGGTCTGTCTAGTTTAATGAAGAGAAGGGTGAGGGGTGACATGATAGCAGCGTTCCAGTATCTCAGGGGCTGCCCCAAAGAAGAGGGAGTCAAGCTCTTCTCCAAAGCGCCTGAAGGCAGGACAAGAAGCAACAGATGGAAATTAATCAAGGAGAGAAAAGCAACCTGGAGCTAAGGAGAAACTTCCTGACAGAACAATTAACCAGTGGAACAACCTGCCTCCAGAAGTGGTGAATGCTCCACTTTTAAGAAGTGACTGGACAGCCATTTGTCTGAAATCCTATGGAGTTTCCTGCCTGAGCAGGACTAGATGACCTGCAAGATCCCTTCCTATTATTATTATTACTCTCTCTCTACTCGTCTAAACAATATTCTGTCCCATGGGAACCAAGGTCATCTCTTATTCCCGGGACTAGAGGCGGGGCGGTATATTAGAAAGCCTGCCCAACATTTCTATTCGGGAACGTAGTAAAATGCATATTCCTGAGGGTGGGACTTCATACATTGTGACTGGGTAATTTTTTTTGTGGGCAATTCAGACTAGGTTTCGCTTTTGACCCGTGCCCATACTTTGTATGTAACCAATAAACATGTTCTTTGAGGAATTCACAAGCAACGGACTTCTGCTTTCTTCTTCTCTCTATAATCGGAACCGTGACAGCCACAATATAAAAAAAGAGTTTGAGACCCTAAGAAAGAGTGCAGAGAAGAGCAACGAAGAGGATTAGGAGGCTAAAATCTATGAGGAGGAATTGGGTATATCTAGTCTAATGAAGAGAAGGACTAAGGGTGACATGATAGCCAATGTTCCAGTATCTCAGGGGCTGCCCCAAAGAAGAGGAAGTCAAGCTATTCTCCAGAGCGCCTGAAGGCAGGACGAGAAGCAACGGATGGAAACACATCAAGGAGAGAAGCAACCTGGAACTAAGGAGAAACTTCCTGACAGTGAGAACAATTAATCACTGAACTTCAGAAGTTGTGGGCGCTCTGTCACCGGATGCTTTTAAGAAGAGACGAGACAACCATTTGTCTGAAATGGTATAGGTCAGTGATGGCGAACCTTTCAGAGACCGAGTATCCAAACTGCAACCCAAAACCCACTTGTGTATCATCGGGTGCCGGGTGGGCGTGGCTGCAGTGGGACTGAAAAGTTCAATCAATCAATTCCAACTTTGCGAGATCTTTTTTTCCCCCGCGAGAAGTTAAGTTGAAGTTGATTGAACCTTTTTTTTTTTGTTTTTGCACAGCGGCGGAGGCCTGAAGCGAAAAGGTTTTATAAAACCCAGCTGAAGGCCTAGGACTGGGGCGACGGGGCAAGTGCCCACAGAGAGGGCTCTGGGTGCCACATGTGGCACGCGTGCCACAGGTTCGCCACCACGGGTATAGGGCATGGGTGGCAAACCTTTTAGAGACCGAGTGCCCAAAAAACACCCCGGTCCCCCCAGCCCAACCGCTCTGCCCCTGCTTCAGCCCGCAGGGCCACCCACCGCCTCCACAGATCACCCAGGTGGTCCTGCAGCGCCTCCACTCACACCCTGCACTATCATCTGCGTGCAACGGGGTGCAAGGGTGGAATCTTGTCCCCTGCTGCCACATCCTTAGCTGCTCTGCGTGGGCCATGCCCGGGGGCAACTCTCCTCCTGGGGGGGGGGGCTGCTGGTGAGGATAAGGCTGCGGGACTGGGGCAACGGCGCGTATGCCCACAGAGAGGGCTCTGAGTGCCCCCCCGGCACGCGTGCCATAGGTTCACCACCACTGCTATAGGGTTTCCTGCTTGAGCAAGGGGGATGGACTAGAAGACCTCCAAAGTCCCTTCCTGCATCCCACACAGCCAGAGCTGCAGCTGCCCACATGCTGAAACCCTTCTTCTTCTTCTTCTTCATCATCATCATCAGAAGAGCTTTTCCAAGCGACTTTCTGGAAATCCTTACCGGATCTTGTCTTGGAATCTCGCCCTGGCTAGCCGACTGGCCAATAATTTCTTCAAGTCACCCCAATACAGCATTGGATCGGAGGGGGCGTTGTTGCTGGTTACAGAGTATTCGGGGGAATAGTGGGCCTCGTTGTTCGAGGAGCCGGCCCCGTTGCTACACGTCGCCACTTGTTGCATCCGGGCGCGGAAAGTGATGTAGCCAAAGAGAAATCCTGGCGAAGGAAGAGGTCAGGATTTACTGCCTGAAGACGCAACGCTGAAAAGAACAGCCCAATTCACACACATCTGCCTCGCTGAGAAGCAAAAGCAACTGGACTTCCTTCGTTTTTGGTCTTAGAAACCGTTTTGCTTCCTCCGAAGTTAGAAGCGAAGAAGCTTTTGGGATGAGAAGAGGAAGATTTTCAAGGAGGGGGGGAAAAAAACCAAAAACCAAGGAAGTCCAATTGCCTTTTGCAAAAAGCACCCTTGCGACAACGGTGACCTGCAAGGACTGAGAAACTCCGTAGACGTTGTTGAAAAGAGTTGTTTTTTTTTAACACGAAAGACAAATGAAAATAAAGACAGTGGCAAATAGTGGGGAAGGGATAAAGTGAGGACAAAAAAGAAATAAAAAGCAGCGACTTCCCACCTCTTTCAACGCAGTTCGGTTACTTAATAGAATTATGCTCTCAGCTTTTTCCTTGGGACGAAAACAGTAAATGCTAGCCACTTCTGTAACAATAACCCACCGAATAACAGCACGATTCTATCGATGGCTCCACGATTATTATTTTAAAAAGTTTACTCGGTAGCCCTCGCTGAGCAACGCTCGCAGGGGCCCAGGATTTTCATCCCTAAAGTGCAATGTCACCTGACTGTGCCACGGAGCGATGGAAATTGGGGCGCTTCCAATAGCCCTCATTACGTGAACCCCTGCAACATTGTTAAGCGGGACATCGACCCGATGGCCATTTGCAGCCTCCTGCTGGCTTGTGCTTCCAGGACGGACACCGCAAATAAGGTCATAAAATCACGCTCACGTGCTCACAGGACTTTATAACCCTGGTTAAGTGTAAGCCAGTTGCCGATCACATGACCGCCACCCTTATAAGGACGAGGACTGGTGGTTATCACCCCGCTGGGCGCTATTGTAAGTTGGAACGGTCCCCAACTGAGGACCATCTGTATATGAAAAAGGAAGGCGTTTTATGGACAAAGGTTAATTTGCTCTTAGTGGGGGGGTGTATCGGTAGCTGTGGGGTCCTTGGTGCTTTCTCTGAGCTGGGTGGCTTTCTTGCAGACCTTTCAACACCCAGCTAGGGAGCATCATCAGTGCTGGAAGGGAGGGGGGCTTGCAGAGCGAAGAGGAGGGCAACTGTGGGATCAGACCAAAGTAGATCTATTTCCCGTAACTTGGACATTACACAGGCGGTCCTCGCCGTGCGATCACAGCTGGGATCAGAATTTCCCACGACAACCAACTCAACAAGTGCCCCGATTCGCTTAACGACGGTGACCAACGCGGTAGTGTAATTGGGCCCGGCTCGCTTATCAAACTGCCTTGCTGAGCGACGGAAAGGCTGGCCCTAACCGTCACCGAGTCAAAGACTGCCTATGCTTCTCTTGGAAGACCCCGAGAACCAGTGTGCCTTTAGGCCGACATCACACGGCTGGCTCACATTCCAACTCCAAGAGCCAACCATTTAGGCCAGCATCCCCGCCCCCACCCCCGCCCCCCCTTACCTATCAGGAAGAGCAGGGCGGATACTCCGCAGAGGATGCCCAGGTGCCGGGGGCTTCGGGCGCTGCCTTTCCTGGGGGGAAGGTGGTGGATGGTGCCGTTTTCTCCGCCTTCCTCTTCCTCGGCCGAGAGCTTCATTTCCACATGGCTGCTGTCCCCGTCCGGCTGCCGGGCCAAGCTGAAGCGGGTGTAGGAAAGGGGCTCTGCCCCAAACTAGACGGAGGAGGAGGAGGAGGAGGAGGATGAGCAAAAGGGCCTTGCACAAGAAAGGGCACAAGCTCAGCTGAGCAGGAAGGCCTTGTGGGCCACTCAAAGACAGGCAGTCCTGGGCTTACGGCCAACAACGGACTCCAGAATTCACGTTGCTAAGCGAGACGGTTGCTAAAATTTCCCCCGTTATCCGGATCGAGAGAGACCCTTCCGAAGATGCCCCCCCCGTTGTCAGGGGTTTGACACACTGGTGCGCACACTAGTGGCTCCCTCTTTCAGCATTTAAGATGCTGGCAAATAACCATCTCTTCCCTCAAGATTTAAATCTTAAATGGTATACATAAATTGTGCAATTTGTATGTTTGTTTTAATATTCTGATGTTGTTCAGTTTCTTGCCGATTAGCCCAAAGTCACCCAGCTGGCTTTCGCTGGACTAGAACTCTGTCACCTGGTGATTGGCCCAAAGTCACCCAGCCGGCTTTCATGGTTAAGGTGGGACTAGAATTCCCCGTCTCCTGGTGATTGGCCCAAAGTCACCTAGCCAGCTTTCATGGTTAAGGTGGGACTAGAACTCCCCGTCTCCTGGTGATTGGCCCAGTCACCCAGCCAGCTTTTATGGTTAAGGTGGGACTAGAACTCCCTGTCTCCTGGTGATTGGCCCAAAGTCACTCGGCCAGCTTTCATGGCTAAGGCGGGACTAGAACTCTCCGCCTCCTGGTGATTGGTCCACAGTCACCCAGCCAGCTTTCATGGTTAAGGTGGGACTAGAACTCCCTTTCTCCTGGCGATTGGCCCAAAGTCACCCAGCCAGCTTTCATGGCTAAGGCGGAACTAGAACTCTCCGCCTCCTGGTGATTGGTCCACAGTCACACAGCCAGCTTTCATGGCTAAGAGAGGACCAGAACTCAAGTGTTTCCTATATTTTAGCCTGGTGTCTTCGCCACTAGAACAAACCACTGTCTCCTCCTTAATCTTTCTGTTGTGCTGGAGGCACAGGAGCTGAAATTCTTTCTTCACACATTTCAACAGCCCTGAAATCAAGCTAGCACTGAAGTCAGAGGTTGCCTCATTCTTCTGCTTGCTGCCTGGAGGCTAGCTCATTACACTGTGGTCTGACATGTAGGAGTTAAAAAAACAGGCAGACCGAGTTTGCTGGTTAGCCAACACATAGCCAGCAATTTTCAGCAGGCCTTAACAGCGTACCAATGGCTAAAACAGACTGGGGCCACCTGCAAAAGAAGGGATGTCTTTGATTGACACATGGTCCTTGAGTTACAACAGCAAGTGGGTGTGGGATTTCCTTTGCAGGCAAAATGTGCAATGCCGTGCCCTTGTTAAGTGAGCATCGTGGATCACTCAGCAGGCACCTCCTTGTAACTTCCAGCCAGCTTCCATCAACCAAAGTCAGTGAAAAGGCCTTGCAATTAGGAATAATAATAATAATAAAGTTGGAAGGGACCTTGCAGGTCATCTAGTCCAACCCCTGCTCAGGCAGGAAACCCTAGACCATTTCAGACAAACGGCTGTCCAGTCTCTTCTTGAAAAGCCTCCAGTGTTGGAGCATTCACCGTTTCTGGAGGCAAGGAGTTTCACTGGTTAATTGAAGTCCTGGGTGGGTAAGGCCATTGGCTACTGCTGGGTGTAAGAGGGCTTGGGGGAGGTGCACAGGGGGCGGAGAAGGGGCACCCCGATTACAGTTGGGGTTGCAGAGCTAATGCCAGATGAGAGAGGGTGGACGGGTGTTCTGACAGTGAGATCAATCAACCAGTGGAACGACTTGCCTCCAGAAGTTGTGGGTGCTCCAAACCAGGGGTCCCCAACCCCAAGTCCCTGGACCGGCACCGATCCGCAGCATGCCAGCAACTGGTCCACAAAAACAAGCAAAGCCCCGTCCGTGAGATGCAGGCAGCCCACAAAACCACACCCCCTCTGGTCCACGGAAAAACCTTTCTCCACGGCACCGGTCTGTGGTGCCCAAAAGGCTGGGGGCCTCTGGTCTAAATGCTGGAGGCTTTTAAGAAAGGACTGGACAGCCATTTGTCTGAAACGGTGTAGGCAGAGTCTCTCGCGTGAGCAGGGAGCTGGACTAGATGACCTCTGAGGCCCCTCCCAACGCATGATAGGAGCACAGCAAGGCTTGGGGAAGGGTATGCAAGCGGCGGTTGAGTGCAGAGGGGCTGGAGAAAGGCGCATGGGGCGGGCTTCCCGCAACAACTTGCCGCCTTCCCTGTTGGCCTCCCCGCCGACTTTGCTTGTGGGTCAGCCGGGAAGCTTGCCAATCACAAACACATGCCCACGTATGTCGCCGCCAGCCGGCTGCCAAGCACCCAGATTGCGTTCATGCGACCGTGGAAGCGCCGAGAAGGTCAGACCAATTATAACCACTATCCTACTTTAAACCAGAGATCCCCCAACCTCTTGGGCACCAGGGACCGGTTACGTGAAGTTTTTTTTCCGTGGACCGGAGGGGGTGTGGTTTTGTGTGCGGCCTGCATCCCGAGGATGGGGCTTTGCATGTTTGTGCGGACCGGGGGTTGGGGACCCCT
This sequence comes from Vipera berus, assembly GCF_964194415.1. Taxonomy (NCBI): domain Eukaryota; kingdom Metazoa; phylum Chordata; class Lepidosauria; order Squamata; family Viperidae; genus Vipera; species Vipera berus. The sequence goes on from NC_138207.1 coordinate 2,893,432, forward strand.
GCCTTAAACGGTCGCTGAACAAGTGGTGGCTAACCAAGGACTGTCTACAGCAGGGGTAGGCAACCTTGGCTCGTGGACTTCCAATTCCCAGAATTCCTCAGCATGGCTGGCTGAGGAATTCTGGGAGTTGAAGTCCACGAGTCATAAAAGAGCCAAGGTTGCCTACCCCTGGTTTACAGCAATGGGTTGAAAAAACAGAGGACAGACACATTCATTCTAATAAATACAACCTCCTTACCACGTTAAATATTGCTTTCCTGGCGTGATTCATAATTCCAGAGTCCTTCAGCTCCTCAACTGCAACCTAGAAGTCAGAAAACACACAGCAACTTAGCAACGTTTTGTTGGCGTGAAAACAAAATTGACAATGGCACAGCTACCGGGTCTTCTAGAAATTAATTACAATTTGTTTTAATAACGCAAGTTTAGAAGATCGTGGTGAACAGGGTACAAGCTGTACCGTTATGCAGCTTGCCCATTAGATTACAACTGATGAGAGTTTAATGCACGACTTGTGCACTAGATTACATGAAGGCATATAAAAAGCAAGTTTGTAGGAATTGGGTACGTCTAAGGAAAAGGACTAGAAGTTGACGTGACAGCAGCCTTCCAATATTTGAGGGGCTGTCACAAAAAATGGGGGGGGGGTTCCCACCTATTCTGCAAAGCACTAGAAGGCAAGACAAAGAGGTGACGGATGGAAGCACACCAACCTGGAACTAAGGAGGAATTTCCTGACAGTGAGGACAATTCACCTGTGGAACAACCTGCCTCTAGAAGTTGTGGCTGCTCCATCACTGGAGGTTCTTGAGAAGAGATCGGACAACTATTTGTCTGGAATGGTATAGGACTGGGGTCCCCAACCCCCGGTCCATGGACTGGTACTGGGCCATGGCATGCCAGCAACCGGTCCACACAAACAAGCAAAGCCACATCCACGGGATGCAGGCAGCACATGAACCCCACACTCTCTCCGGTCCACGGATAAACTTTTCTCCACGGAACCGGTCCTTGGTGCCCCAAAGATTGGGGACCCCTGGTATAGGGTCTCCTCCCCTGAGCAGGGGAGTTGGACTAGAACAGAGGTCCCCCCAAACCTTGGGGCACCAGGGACCGGTTCCGTGGAGAGAGGTTTTTCCGTGGCCCGAAGGGTGCGTGGTTTTGTGTGCTGCCTGCATCTCATGGATGGGGCTGCGCTTGTTGGTGCGGACCGGTTGCTGGCATGCCGCGGCCCGGTACCGGTCCACGGGGCGGGGGGGTTGGGGACCCCTGGACTAGAAGACCCCCAAGGTCCCTTCCAACTCTTTTTTTTTAAGGGTGTGAGAAGACGGCATCTATTCCCCAGAGAGACTGAAGAACCACACCCATCTGCTCTTGCAGTTACTGCATTATCGACGGAATAATGCGGTTTCCCGGCATTAGCTGGAATTATCGTCTCCAGCGTCGCAGTTGAGCTCGCTGACCTTCTGCTAACAGCAACTGAAAGCAGACCGCTCCTGCAGCCGGCGCCATCCTCTCTCGACTTGAGAGGCAGAACACAAGACGCCCCCCCCCGACCCCGACCCAGGGAATTAATCAAAACTTTTAAGGGTACAGACACGGTCTTGTATTCCGGGACTGGAAAGCAAACAAAGGTGCTTATTTGGAAGGACTGAGAAGTCTAGGCCTGAAGTTTCAAGTGCCTTAGGCACGCCTAGTCCTCAACTTACGTTTGGCGAGCGTTCAATCTTGTGAAAAGGGACTTTTCACACTTAATGGCCGTTGCAACATCCTCACGGTCGCGGGATCAAAATTCAGCCGGTTGGCAACGGACTCGTATTTAGGACGGGCGCAGTAACCCGGGGTCACGTGATGCCCCGTTTGCGACCTGCTAACCATTAAGTCAATGCCATGCTACTAGCTCAGGGGTCTTCCAGCTTGGCCCTTTCATGGCCTGTGGACTTCCAACTCCCAGAATTCCTCAGCCAGGCAGAGGAATTCTGGGAGTTGAAGTCCACAAGTCACGAAAGGGCCAAGCTGGAAGACCCCTGTACTAGCTTAAATGATTGCGGTGATTCAGTTAACAACTGTGGCAAAAAAAGGTTGTATAAAATGGGGCAAAAAAACTCACTTAGCAAACGTCTCAGTTAGGAGGGACCTTGGGCTCAATTATGGTTGTAAGCTGAGGACCACCCTGTAGTGGAGGTGGCCGTCAGCAAAAATCTACATTTAGAAAATAGCTCTGAATTGCATTTTCCATTGTAATTTGTACAAGAAACTTAGAAAGCCGAACAGCTGTGAGTCCAAAGACGTATTTCCTACACTGTCCTAAAACAGGAAATATATATATAAAAAAATCAACAGAAATGTAGGTTTGGGATTAAAAGATCTAGACAAAAGCAGGATTAGCACTAAGAACAGAGCAGTTGAGAACAAACACACATGCACGTCCATTTCCCATTTCAGACGCAGCATTTCAAGGCATCCAGCCAGCCGAGAACTATCAGGATGGCTCAGAACACAAATTGCTTTTAAATTTAAAGGATGGAATCAAGATCGTGCGCGCGTGAAGCGCTAATACCGCTTTACAAGACCTTGGTACGGCCACACTTGGAATGTGGCATCCAGTTTTGGTCACCACAGTGTAAAAAAAGATATTGAGGCTGTGGAAAAAGAGTGCAGAGAAGAGCAACAAAGATGATTAGGGGACTGGAGGCTAAAACATACAAAGAACGGTGGCTGGAATTGGGTGTGTCTAGTTTAATGGCGAGAAGGACGAGGGGGGACAGCATAGCAGCCTTCCAACATCTCAGGGGCTGCCCCAAAGAAGAGGGAGTCAGGCTATTCTCCAAAGTGCACGAAGGCAGGACAAGAAGCAACGGATGGAAACTCATCAAGGAGAGGAGCAACCTGGAACTAAGAAGAAACTTTGTGACAGTGAAAACAATTAACCAGTGGAACTCCTTGCCTCCAGAAGCTGTGAATGCTCCAACAATGGAAGTTTTCAAGAAGAGACTAGAGAGCCATTTGTCTGAAATGATAGTGTTTCCTGCCTGAGCAGGGGGTTGGACTAGATGACCTCCAAGGTCCCTTTCAACTTTATTATTATTAAATTGCAATTATATCATCTCACAGTGTGCCTTTAGGCCGACAATTTATCTCCCTTTGCTTCCCCTTTCCATAGTGCTCATCGGAAAGCGATATACAGGCGGTCCTTAGCTTATGACCACAGTCCAGCCCAACCGTTCTGTTGCTAAGCAAGGCAGCTAAGGGACTTCTGCCCCCTTCTGTAACTTTTTCTTTTGCCACAGTTGTGAAGTGAAACACTGCAGCTGTATATTTAGAATCAAGGTAATGGAAGAGTATTTTACAGTTGAGCAAGAAGTTGCAAGGCAACGATAGAAATCTTAATCCTTTGGCAAGCTCTTGGGTGCCTGCACATGTTCTGGCTAGAAGAGATTAACCGTTTCAAGGAAAACTGGATGTTTTCTGGCTAATTTGGGCTGCTAGGCATGAGATAAGAAGCAAATCAGACCCCGCCTTTCAGGAGAAGATAGGAAGCAATGCGCCACTGCAAATGTTAACAGAGAGGCAACTTAGTACTTTACAACAGAAAAGTCGAATAAATAAAAAAATGGAACGTAGCTCTTTTGTAACAAGCTCTTCCGATTTATCTTTACTTACTGGGACGCATTGAAAAGCTTCATGCTTGTATGCTCTTCCCTAATTGTCTGAACAAGAAACAAACGTAAAATTACTGCTTTCTGAGGAAGCAGCAAACTGGGTCTATTTCCTTTCAATATTAGCTAAAATAAGGAACTACATTTGCATTTAAACAAATAAAGGGGGGGAAAAGGGTTCATGGGTCACTGCCCAGGCTATGAAAAATTATCTTTCATAAATGGCTGACTTTTTTTTTTGTAATACAAGTCACCTATGCAGAAAGGAACTGGTTACCGTTTGAACATAGCAAGCTATGCAGCTACACTATTCAAAGACTTCACATTTGTAAAGGAACTATTGAAGTTGGCTGAGTCTATCCAGTTTAAAGTACTGTTGCAACAATTAGAAGTTAATCTTCAGTTGGAACGCATGAATATGGAGTCATTTCAGGAGAAGAAAAAAAACATGAGAGAAACTTACGGATCTCAAAATATTAAAACACTTTTCAATATCTTTAAGCCCAACCAAAGGTCTTTCCCACACACATTGACCCCTTTTATCTGCTCTTTTTATCTGACATTTGAGAGCAGCAGTCTAAAAATCTGAGAGAAAACGACAGATGAACAGGTTCAGCCTGACCCTCCATTCAAATTTCCTAAATTCAAACGTCTAACAAAATTATTTACATATCTTTTAAAAGCAAATGCAATTTACACATGCAGGGCTTTCTAATACTGGACTAACTGCCCAAATTGCTCTTTTGTGTTAATACAACTTTTAAAAAAATACAAAAAAAACGTATCCGACTGCATTTGTGGCACACTTCTAAAACTGTTAAAATAAAAAGCACAAAATTCTGTAGGTAAAACTTTACTATTGTGTCAAATGCAGAAAAGCATACTCGATAGCATTTTTACAACATATCTGTAGTGTGTGTGTGTGTGTGTGTATACCAACCACATATACAGTATTTATGCTACTTCCTCCATGGGTTCTAAACCAATTTACTCCCTCCATGTTTTAAAGTAACGTTACCAGTTGGTAATATTAAAGGTAAAGATAAATTTCCTAAAGGGGAGACATAAACTAACAAGTCTCATGTACAGATCTATTTATGTTTGTCAAATTAGACTCAGCCCTACAATGCCCCCCCATCTTCACTGAATTCTATTTTCCATCCAAGTGTTATCAAAATAGCTTCTTCCATGTGTGGAACTTAGCAATGATTAAAAAGGAAAATTAATGTTATGGTGGACAACTCAGGTGCTGATTCAGGAAGAAGTCATAGGAAAAGGCAAGCAACGCGATGGAAACAATAAGGAAAGGAATAAAACTAAAATTGCTATTTACAGTTTACTGTATTTTTAGCCATAATTATTAAGAGGTTGGACAAATCCCCTCAAGCAAGTCCCTTATGAAGAAAGGAGAGGACACCGAAGGGGGAGTCATTCATAGCTTTAAAAAAATCTTAAAACTGTTTTCTTTTACAAGGAAATATACATAGGCACATAGCAAGAAACAGTTCCTAAAATATTACAAACCAAGACAAAAAGTCCTTCATTCTGATTAGAAACAAATCTTTAAAAATTCTAACATTAAAAAGAGGGCGGGGAGACACAGAATACCAAAGAGGTAGTTTCCTTCGATTTTTAAAATTATCCCAAAGATGCTTTTTCAAGAGGCAACTGGACTTTGTCCTTCTTTGAAATTAGTTTTTTAAATTTATTTTTATAATGTAATGTAAACTTGACATAAATTAGTTCCTTTTATAATTAACTTGAGGGGGGGGGGGTGTTAGTTTTTCATCCCCTTTATTATTTATATAAATAACTCAGGGTTGAAAACATATCTAATACGCCTTCCTCCCATTTTCCCCACAAGCCAGCAAGGTAGGTCGGGGTTGAGAGCAAGGGACTGGCTCAAAGTCACTTAACCAGCTTTCATACCTAAGGCAGGATTAGAACTCAGTTTCCTGCTTCCTCGCCTGAGGGAACAATGAAAGCGGCTCTCAAACTCTTTTCAAGTATATATAAACCATGGCTGAAAAATCCAACAACGTTCATTTATTCAGCAAAGCCATAAGCCAAGAGTGCAATTCAGCTGCAGCAAACACCAAAGCCTAGTGCTAACTAACAGCTCAAGGCTTCCTCCTCCTCTCCACTTAAGCCACTAAAAGCAATTGCAGGATTTCACTCCTCCTAGCAAGTATCCCCCTGGCTAAGTTTAAAGGCGAGCCATTAACTCGGTCTCCAGATATGGGCTGTCAAGAAATTTGGAGTCCAATTTCTGCATCATCCATCCCAGAGGACAAAAGAGGTCAGGGCACGCCACTATGGCTGGAGAGAGGGAATTTAACTTTAAAGTACGGCAAGCCATTGGAGCAAAAAAAAAAAAAACCGTGGCTCAAGAAGGAACTTGAGCCTCAATGTCACAGAAACAAGAAAAGCAGGACAAGTTTCCCACAACACACCTGAATCCAACCCAAGCTTTCATCAACCCAATGTATAGATTTTATATATATATATATATATATATATATATATATATATATATATATATATATATATATATATATATATATATATATATATATATATATATATATATATATATATATATATGTTATTTTCCTAGGGTTAGGTGCACAAAGCAGCATTCTGGGCACTTCTACACCCTTTATGCCAAGGGTGTCCAGTCTTGCAACTTTCAAGACCTGGGAGAGGAAGGTGGGTGTGTGTGTGGGGGGGGAAACGCAGCTGGCTGGGGGATTCTGGGAGTTGGAGTCCCCAGGTCTTTAAAACATAGGCAAGGTGGATTTATGCCGCTGCAAAGCCGCCCAGAGACACTTTGCACAGCATATAAATCGAGCCTATAATATCAATTAGGCGCTTATCATATATATTTAGGTGCTTCCTCGGGGGGGGGTCTCTCTCGCCCCCCCCCCCGGGCTCACCCTTCTCCAAAGTGAGGACGCAGCTGGGCCACGTGCTCCGAGGCACGTGGCGGCCAGCCAAGCGCTCCACGCCGCGCGCCGAACCCCCCCACCCCCTCCACGTGAGGCCTGTTCCCTTTCTGGTTTGAAGTCCCGGGGGGGGGGGTTAGGGGCTCTGCTTGGAGAGACGACCCTCCACTCCCACCGTCCAAAATGGCCTCCCAGGTGCACATGGGGCAAGGCCGCTGCAGGGCTTTGCAAGCCGCTTGGCTTGCTTGCTTCCCCCTATCCAGGCTGGTCCTTTACACACGCCTTGCAGGCAAAAAGGAGGGGCATGCAATGCAGGCATGCTTGCATTCAGACGTGCACCCATGCCAAAAATCCCCCTCCAACCCCAGCAGCCGTCGCCGTGTGCCCTCCCGCGCGCAACGTTTCACCTTCCCCGGCCAGTTCTTTCCCGGCGAAGGGCAGCAAGGATCCCCCGGCGCCTACGTGACACCAGCAGGCCCCGCCCTTCCCCGCAGGCCCCGCCCTTGCGTAACCTCACCCGTAAGCGGCGAGCGGCCCTCCTTCCACTAGCGCGCCCTCCCTCCACTGCACGCGGACTCCGCCGCCGCGCGTACTTATAAGCGGTTACCGCCGGCCAATCGGAGCGCCGCCTTTGCCTCTCGCGCCGAACGCCCGTCGCTGGTTGGCGGCAGCCTCCGCGCCCCCTTCTCCACCCCGCCCCTCCACCCGCCGGCCGGCCAATCGGTCTCCCGGAGGGGGTAATCAGAGCGCCTCGTTTCGCCTCCGCGCGCCCCTTCTCCAACCCCCCCCGGCGGGTTCTATGCAGAGGGGCGGCACTATTAGGATTGGCAGCCTGGCAGCCTATCGGCCTCGCTGGCGGGTGGGCGATGGGAGGGGGGGGTACTATGAGGGAAGGCGAAGATTAGATCCGATCCTCGTGTTCAGCAATAGAACGTCAGAATGAGGAATGGACAGCCGTGGGTCACGGCTCCAGCGTGTCTGAGGTTGGGAGGGCACCAGACGAGGCGAGAAACGCGGGATAGAAATCACCTCAGGCCCAAGAAGGCTCCTTCACAGGAAAAAAAAAGGACTGCTTCGTCTCGTTTGGCATTCCAGTCGGCCAATCAGAGGGCGGGAGAAGGCCTTTGAAGGTTGGGGAAGAGGGCGGGGCCAAGCAAAAAGGCGGGAAACACTCCCAGGCGGGACGGAGATCGTTCAATATGTCGATATACCATTTTTTCAGTCTGAAAAGGGTTTTTTTTAAAAAAAAATAGAAGCAGAAATGAAATGCCTCACCAGCTGCAAAAACCATACGTGCAGCACAAAGTAACTAATTAATTAAAAGCTGGGAGGGACACACAAGCAGAGGAACGAGCTGCAATTAATTAAAGAGCCAGTGATTAAACATTCCTGATTGCAAAAGACCATTATGTCTCTAATGGCTGCCTTCTTTTTAATCTCAATTGAATTAGAAATTGGAAAATTCCTAGCCAGCTGGAGCCCCATTGGAAGTGCAACAAAGTTTCTGTCGTTATAAGATGTGTGGACTCCAATTCCCAGAATTCCCCAGCCAGCTGGTTGGGGAATTCTGGGAGTTGGAGTCCACAAAATCTCAAAATTGCCAAAGTTGGACACCCCGTTCTAAACACACAAAAGTCTGAAGGTTGGGAAAAAAAACAACCCTAGTTTTTATAACATTTGTTTTTGCAAAAATAGGAAACAGTTATAAGCTACTTCAGTTTTCTTTTGCACCAATTTCCAAAGAAGGAGATCACAAGATTTAACTGAATTATTTCCTATTTTTTAATTATCATCTAGTAGTTTGCTTTTCCCATGAGTTCCCCATCTTTTATCCAACCACAGGAAGTAAAAGTGCAATGTGATTTCGAAACAGAATGAAGCAATCCTTCCATGCCTGCTTAATGCTAGTCTGTGGTTATAAACCGTGGTTTGTTGAGGTTTCTGCAGGAAGCTATGCCCAGAGTGCGTATCCTGCAAAGCTGCGCCTTTGGGACCTAACTGCTTATTTTCCAAACGGCACAATTTTGATTTTATGCAGTAACGCTGCTAGTATTATATAGTTGGTTGGCCAGATGCTTAGACTGAATTTGCCATTTTTGTCCACCTCTTGAGTCCTTCTTGAGAACCTGGGATAGCCAGATGTGGGTGCTTGATGCTGTAAAACAGGAGTCTTCAAACTTGGCCCTTTTGTGACTTGTGGACTTCAACTCCCAGAATTCCTCAGCCAGCTTGCTAGCATGTATTTATGACGGTTGCATTGGCCTGAGATCATGTGACCAGTGTTTGTAACCTTGCCAGCTGGCCTCGAACAAGCAAAGCCCATGGGGAAGCTTAATGACCGCATGATTCACTTAGCAACTGCATTGATTTGCTCAACGACTGTGGCAAATGACGGGGGTCGTAAAACAGGGCACAACTCGCTTAGCAACTGTCTTGCCTAGCAATATAAATTCTGGATTCCAATTACCAGGAGATGGGGAATTCTAGTCCCACCTTAGCCATGAAAGCTAGCTGGGTGACTGTGGACCAATCACCAGGAGGCGGAGAGTTCTAGTCCCACCTTAGCCATGAAGCTGGCTGGGTGACTTTGGGCCAATCACCAGGAGACAGGGAGTTCTAGTCCTACCTTAGCCATGAAAGCTAGCTGGGTGACTGTGGACCAATCACCAGGAGGCAGAGAGTTCTAGTCCCACCTTAGCCATGAAGCTGGCCGGGTGACTGTGGACCAATCACCAGGAGATGGGGAGTTCTAGTGCAGTGAAAGCCAACTGGGTGACTTTGGGCTAATCGGTAAGAAACTGAACAAGATCAGAACATCAGGATTAAAACAAACACACATACAACTTACACAATTTATGTATACCATTTAAGATTTAAATCTTGAGGGAAGAGATGATTATTCGCCAGCATCTTAAATGCTGAAAGAGGGAGGCAGGGGCGTCTCTGCCTCGGCAGTGTGCGCACCAGTGTGTCAAACCCCTGACAACGGGGGGCATCTTCGGAAGGGTCTCCCTCGATCCCGATAACGGGGGAAATGTTAGCAACCGTCTCGCTTAGCAACGTGAATTCTGGATTTTGCAGCGTCCCCAGGGTCATGTGTTCAAGATTCGGACGCTTGGCAACTGGCGTGTCTTTATGATGGTCGCAGCATCCTGGGGTCACGTGATCCTCCTTTGCGACCTTCTGGCCAGCAAAGTCAAAGGGGAAGCCAGATTCACTTTACAACCGTGTTACTAACTTAACAACTGCAGTGATTCACTTAATACGTCTGGCAAGCAACGCTGTAAAATGGGGCAAAACTTATTTAACCAAGGTCCTACTTAGGAACAGAAATTTTGGCTTCAAATGCAGCCATAACTCAAGGAATTATTATTATTATTGTTATTGTTATTATTTCTTGTTTTGTAGGTAACTCAACATAAACTTAACTGAATATATCCTCGTTTAATTACAGGTACAGTAATCCTCAATCGATTAGAATAGAGCTGGAAGGACCTTTGGAGGTCATCTAGTCCAGCCCTCTGCTCATGCAGGAGACCCTATACCAGTGATGGCGAACCTTTTAGACACCGAGTGCCCAAACTGCAATCCAAAACCCACTTATGTATCGTCGGGTGCCGGGTGGATATGGCCCATTGGGATATGGCCCATTGGGTGGATGTGGCCAATTGAGAGGGCGTGCCTGCGGTGGTGACGGAAGACTGGGTGGGACTAAAAAGTTCAATCAATCAATTCCAACTTTGTGAGATCTTTTTTTTTCCCTGCGAGAAGTTGAAATTGATTGAACCTTTTTTTTTTTGCACACAGCGGTAGAGGCCTGAAGCGAAAAGGTTTTATAAAACCCAGCTGAAGGCCTAGGACTGGGGCGACGGTGCGCGTGCCCACAGAGAAGACTCTGCGTGCCACCTGTGGCACCCGTGCTATAAGTTCACCACCACGGCCCTATACCATTCCAGACAAGTGGCTGTCCGGCCTCTTCTTAAAATTCTCCAGTGATGGAGCACCCACAACGTCTGGTGGCAAGCTGTTCCACTGGTTGATTGTTCTTACTATCAGGAAGTTTCTCCTTAGTTTCAAGTTCCTTCTCTCCTTGATGAGTTTCCATCCATTGCTTCTTGTCCTGCCTTCAGGTGCTTTGGAGAAGATGCTGACCCCTGTATTCTTTGGGGCAGCCCCTCAAAATTCTGGAATACAGCTATCATGTACCCCGCCTAGTCCTTCTTTTCTCTAGACTGGCCATTCCCAAATCCTGCAATCGTTTTTCGTATGCTTTAGTCTCCAGGCCTTTGAGCGTCTTAATTGCTTTTCAACTTACAACTATTTATTTAGAGACCATCCAGTCTAACTGGAAAAAAACTGACTTACAATCCTCACACTTCTGACCGTTGCAGCATTCCCCACGGTCATGTGATCAAAATTTGGACCTGTGATCCTAGGCATGGTTTTGCAAACAATATACACCTATGATATATAATACGTACCATAGGCATGTGTTATTTGTGACTTCCTAGCTGGCTTCCAACTGGCAAAATCAAGGAGGCAGCCGGATTTTCTTAGCCTTGGCTCGATCAGTTGCCATGACTGACTTTAACAACCTTGGCACAAAAAAAAAACCTTGTAAAATTGGGCAAGAACCGCCTTGCTCAGCAATGGAAATCCTAATTCCAACTTTGGTTGTAAGTTGAGGACTTTCTGCATTACACCCGAAACTATAATTTTAATTATTGTCGAGAAGAAATTCTCTCTGTGTGTGTGCGTGCCTTGAATTAACACAAATAAATGCTTTACCCAATGTGGAGCAATTGTGCAGTGTCGCAAAGGAAAGGTCCTCCTCACAGAACTTGCCCCCCCCCGCCCCGAGGCACTCTGGGTTGCACTTAACAATCTGTGTACTGACTTAAACAACTGCGACAGGAAGAGCTGGCATTGTAGTTGTTAAGCCGGGCAACCACATGAGTGCTTTGCTTAGCCACCGCCGCGACTTTCAACTGGTGGACTTCAACTCCCAGAATTCCCCAGCCAGCTGGCTGGGGAATTCTGGGAATTGGAGTCCGAAACGTCTTAAAATTGCCAAAGTTGGACACCCCTATTCTAAACCCACAAAAACCTGAAGGCCCAATTAGCAGAGAAACAGAACATCATCCCCACCACACTTTACAGGGTCAAGGAGAAACAACTCTGGGGGAAGGAAAACATCCCGCCCCCTCACACACACACACACACACACACACACACATTAAAACAAACTCTCGGCAAGGCAACTCATGAAGGTCTCGCAATTAAGGCGCCACAAGGTTACAAATCAGGGCCAGCTTTTCCAATCTTTGTTTGAACTAAGCAACCAAATATTTGGACCCAGCCTTCCCGTTGAAAATTTACTCAGAAACCCTGAGGGTCACGAACAGCTCTGGCGCCGGCTGTTTACGAGAGAATGGATGTATATGTGCCGGCCGGAGGGGTGTGCAATATTAGGATTAAAAATGGACAAAGATACCTTGGATCCAAATATTGCCTCTCTCTGTTTGGGTTCAGGCAGCACGTCTGATCAGGTCAATCATAAACTCAATTCCTGCATTCGTATCACATGCTCAACTGGCTGTGGGCGAGTATTATTAGTATTAGTATTAGTATTAGTATTAGTATTAGTATTAGTATTAGTATTTTCCTGGTTTAGCATGTGGTGCAAACAAACTCAGCCTGGTTGATATGTTTCTGACTGAGGATGTCCTGGGGGAAAACCCAAAATTAATTCCTTAGGATAAACGGGTTGTCGAAGGAAAAGCCTTCATCAGGGTTCAGTCCAAGGCGGGAACAAGCAACATGGCGTCTGCTTTAGAAAGGTTGCAGTTTATCGAAGAGGAGAGCCATCTTTCTGTCTGCTTCTCCTCTTTGATAAACTGCAAACTTCTTTCTAAAGCAGTCGCCATGTTGTTTGTTCCCAGCTTGGGCTGAACCATGACGAAAAATTGTTGAAGGAAAAGTCTTCATCAGGGTGGTGTGAATGCAGGGTGAAACAGTCTTGGCTTTTGGCTTTCGTCAGCATTCAGGTGGTTACAGCACAGCTGGCTGGGGAATTCTGGGAGTTGAAGTCCATCTTGCAGTGGGCAAGGTTGAGAAACAGTGGCCCTAGGCTAGGGGTAGGCCACCTTGGCTCTTTGATGACTCATGGACTTCAACTCCCAGAATTCCTGAACCAGCCATGCTGAGGGGAAAGGGAGAGGGTTTCCAAGCTGAGCCATGCTGGCTCAAGAATTCTGGGAGTTGAAGTCCGCGAGTCATGAGGGGGCCAAAGTTTTCCCCCGTGCTGGCTCAGGAATTCTGGGAGTTGAAGTCCACGAGTCAAAAAAAGCCAAGGTTGCCTACCGCTGGTTTAGTAAGATTTGTGGACTTCAACTCCCAGAATTCCTGAGCCAGCCATGCTGAGGGGAAAGGGAGAGGTTTCCAAGCTGAGCCATGCTTGCTCAGGCATTCTGGGAGTTGAAGTCCACGAGTCATGAGGGGGCCAAAGTTTTCCCCATACTGGCTCAGGAATTCTGGGAGTTGAAGTCCACGGGTCATAAAAAAGCCAAGGTTGCCTACCCCTGGTTTAGTAAGATTTGTGGACTTCAACTCCCAGAATTCCTGAGCCAGCCATGCTGAGGGGAAAGGGAAGAGGTTTCCAAGCTGAGCCATGCTGGCTCAAGAATTCTGGGAGTTGAAGTCCGCGAGTCATGAGGGGGCCAAAGTTTTCCCCCGTGCTGGCTCAGGAATTCTGGGAGTTGAAGTCCATGAGTCATAAAAAAGCCAAGGTTGCCTACCCCTGGTTTAGTAAGATTTGTGGACTTCAACTCCCAGAATTCGTGAGCCAGCCACGCTGAGGGGAAAGGGAGAGGGTTTCCAAGCTGAGCCATGCTGGCTCAGGCATTCTGGGAGTTGAAGTCCACCAGTCATCAAAGAGCCAAGGATGCCTACCCCTGGCCTAGGCTTCCTTAAGCAGGCCTTAAAAGCTCTTGCAGGCACATTTATTCATCAAGCAGGAACTGAGCAACTGAAACTCATTAATTGAAATCCAATTTAAGAGAAGTGAAAGAGGAAGGACAGTTACGACCACAATAGTAGCATGGGGGGAAAAGGCCCCACCTAGCAATTGCAATTAGTCAAGTGCAGGTGAAAAAGAGAAGTAAGTCTAAAGACCTTAAGACTAAAAAGAAAAAAGGAAAAATTGGGAAAATTTTCCCCTTTTGAATCACCAAGAAAATTGCTGGGGCTTTTCCTGATCGTGCAAAGGTGAGTCTGATCATCTGAGACCACCCAATTTCCTGCACAATAAAAAAACACACAAAAAAAACTAGGTGCTTTTCTGCTAACTGCAAAGAAACTGTAAATAGCAGTTAAAGTATTAATTGGAGGCCAGGAAAATCCCTGCTTAATTGCTCCGCTGATTAAGCTGGAGCTTTGTTATTTTTCTCTCTTTTCTCCCCTCTTCCCCACACCTTAATTTTCTTTTTTTTTAAAAAAAAAAACTTTTTAGTATAACAGTCATTGGGATATAGGTGGTCCGTGACTTAATAACACAATTCAGACCCGAATTTTGATTATCTGACCATGGGGATGATGCAACGGTCATAAGCACGAAAAATGGTCATGTCACCTTTTTGGGGGGGGGCTTTATAACTTTGAATGGCCCCCCTTTTGCAACCTTCGGGCAAACAAAGTCAATGGGGAAGCCATCTTCACTTCACAGCCCTGTTAATAACTTAACAAATGCAGTGATTCACTTAACAGATGGGGCAAAACTCACTTAACAACTTTCTGGCTTAGCCTGGAAATGTTAGGCTCCCTCGTGGTTGTTAAGTGGAGGAATAGCTGTATTCTCTGGAGACAAAAGGTTGAGGAAATAAATGTCCTCAAGTTATGACCACCATGGAATCCCAAATTTGTGTCACTGAGACGGCTATTTAGTGAGTTTTGCCCCGTTTTATGACGTTTCTCGCCACACGTGTTAAGCGAACCATTGCATTAGTGAGATGGTAGTTCAACGAATCTGGATTTGCCCGCTAACTTTGCATGTCGGAAGGTGGGGGGGAAATCACATGACCCCAGGACACTGCAACCGTCATAAATTCGAGTCTGTCACCAATCCTCTGAATTTTGATCCCGCGGCCATGGGGATGCTGCCACGCTTGCAAGTGTGAAAAACGGTCGTAACTCCCTTTTCCTATCGTGTCATTTTTTTCCCCCAGGGCCATTGTAACGGTTGCTAAATGAGCTGTCGTAAGTCGAGGACTATCTGTACTTGCAAAGGAGCTGGATTCTGAGTCTTGAGAACTTGGAATTCTTCACTGATGGAATTAATCCGCTTTGCAACTACCACATGCTCAGCTCTGTTTTCCAGATCGCTCTTTGCAAGTTGCATTTTTAAGCTGTCCAGCATTTAAACTTCCCACCGATACCTTTAGGCTGATTTTTTTCTTTTTCCTGGGGGAAATAAACTTCCTGGGACATAAAAACTTACAAATACTTAAAAACGTTAACCATTATACCTTTAATCCATATGCAGTAGATTAGAATATTTCAGCTTTTATGACCCGCCGAAATAATCCTTCAAGACCAGCTCTTCCGGTTTTCCAATCCTCTTGGCATTTGCTGAGGGTGGAAATTAAGAGAAAGAAAAGAGGAAAGGTTAAAATTGCCTCCAAAATCAAATCACGGTTTAGAACAGGGGTGCCGAACCTTGGCAACTTGAAGACTGGTGGACTTCAACTCCCAGAATTCCTTAGCGACAGTTTCCGTTGCTAAGCGGGACAACGGTTAACACACAAAAAAAATGTGTGTTGTGGGTTCAGGCGGGCCCTCGACTTAGGCCCTCCGTTGAGCCCCAAATTTATATTGCGAGGCCTTTGTGAAATGAGCTTTGCCTCATTTTAGGACCTTTCTTGCCACCGTCGTTAAGCGAATGGCTGCAGTTGATACGTTAGTCAGATGGCTGTTAAGCGAATCTGGCTTCCCCATTGACTTTAGTTGTCAGAACGTCGCAAAAGGGGATCCCGGAGCACTCTGACCGTCCTAAATAGAAATCCGTGGCCAAGCGTCTGAATTTTGATCACGTGGGGATGCTACCAAGGTCCTAAGCGTGATAACACAGTCCTAAGCTGCTTTTTTCACTGCTGTTGTAACTTTGAACGGTCACTAAACGAACTGTTGTAACTAGAGGACCACCTGTATTGCGCAAGCAAAAAGCAGATCTCACAGCAGCACAATGCCGTCTTCTACAGACAGGCGTCTTCCAGATGTTTTGGGTTATCACCACCATCTAGCTGGGGAAGACAGCTGCCAAGAAGGTGGTCGGAGAAGTGAAATGAAGCCAGCTTAGAAGCCTTCACTCTTGTGAAATGGTTACCATCTTAATGAACATGATGTGCAGCATGGCAAGCTATGGTTTAGCAATAGCTTGTTAAGCTAAGGCAAAAGCAATACTTTATAAATCCCAGCAGCTGACTTGGTTTAACACTCTGTGTTTCTCAAACTCCTTGGCAACTTCAAGACAGGTGGACTTCAACTCCCAGAATTCCCCAGCCAGCCAAGGAATAGGGAATTGGCTAGGGAATTCTGGGAGTTGAAGTCGACCTGTCTTAAAGCTGTCAAGGTTGAGAGACAATAACTAGGGAATTCTGGGATTCGAAGTCCACCCCTCTTAGAGTTGTCAAGACTGAAAGACACCGAGTCAGAAATTCTCGGCGTGAAGGTCACCCATCTTAAAGTTGTCAGAGTTGAAACCCACTAAGGAATTCTGGGAATTGCTTGCACATCAGAGGCATCCATGAGAGCAGGCGGTCAGAAAGGAAGGTGAAGTCTTTTCAAGGCTCACATATATTCTGAACTCAAAGAATCACAACAGGACAGAATAAAAGAGTTGGAAGGGACCTCGGAGGTCATCTAGTCCAACCCCCTGCTCAGGCAGGAAACCCTATACCATTTCAGACAAACGGCTGTCCTGTCTCTTCTTAAAAACTTCCAGTGTTGGAGCATTCACAGCTTCTGGAGGCAAGGAGTTCCACTGGTTAATTGTTCTGACTGTCAGGAAGTTCCTCCTTAGTTCTAGGTTGCTTCTCTCCTTGACTAGTTTCCCTCCGTTGCTTCTTGTCCGGCTTTCAGGGGCTTTCAGAAAACCAAATAAGCAAGACCCCTAAAAGGGGCAAGAAATTGGATGGTTCTGGAGGGACCTGCATGTCTGAATTCAGGTATAATAATAATAATAATAATAATAATAATAATAATAATAATAATAATAATAATAATAATAATAAGAAGAAGAAGAAGAAGAAGAAGAAGAAGAAGAAGAAGAAGAAGAAGAAGAAGTAGTAGTAGTAGTAGTTGGAAGGGACCTTGGAGGTCATCTAGCCCAACCCCCTGCTCATGCAGGAAACCCTCTACCATTCCAGACAAAGCGCTGTCCAGTCTCTAAAAACCTCCAGTGATGGAGCAACCAGAACTTCTGGAGGCAAGGAGTTCCACTGGTTAATTGTTTTCCCTGTCCAGAAATTTCTCCTTAATTCCAGGTTGCTTCTTTCCTTGATGAGTTTCCCTCCGTTGCTTCTTCTCCTGCCTTCAGGGGCTTTGGAGAAGAGCTTGACTCCCTCTTCTTTGGGGCAGCCCCTGAGATACTGGAAGACTCCTATCCTGTCTCCCCTGGTCCTCCTCTTCATTAAACTGGACCTGCCCAATTCCAGCAACCGTTCCTTGTATGTTTGAGCCTCCAGTCCCCTGATCCTCTTTGTTGCTCTTCTCTGCACTCTTTTCCAGAGCCTCAAGATCTTTTTTACATCGTGGTGACCAAAACTGGATGCAGTGCTCCAAGTCTGGCCTTACCAAGGCCTTGTAAAGTGGTATTAGTACTTCACCATGGATGCTTCGGTGCTGGGAATTCAGCAAACGGCTTAGAAGATGTGCGACTGTTTTATCACCAAGGCTGCCTTGGCTCACGTCCAGATAAGCGGGTATCTCTCAGCGAAGGCCGCTTCGGAGGCGGTCAGCACATCTGGCAGCTGGGGAGACCTTGTGAAAGGTGATAAATTGGGGCAGAGAAGAAAGCTGGAAAGGAATTTAGTTCGATAAGAACGGGCAATTCACATCTCATTCCGTTTCCTTCCTAGTTCTCTTCTCATTTCTGTTTCCTCCCTTCCTCTCCTTTCTTCCTTCCTCTCCTTTCTTCCTTCCTCTCCTTCCTTCCTTCCCTCATTCCTCTCATACTCCTCCTTTCTCTTCTCATCTCCTCCTCTCCTTTATTCTTCAACTCCTTCCATCTCCCTTCCTTCCTTCCTTCCTTCCTTCCTTCCTTCCTTCCTTCCTTCCTTCCTTCCTTTCTTCCTCTCATTTCTTTCTTTCGACCTTCCTCTCCTTCCTCCCTTCCCTTATTCCTCTCACACTCCTTCCTTCCTCTTCTCTTCTCCTCCTGTCTCCTTTATTCTTCATCTCCTTCCACCTTCCTTCCTTCCTTCCTTCCTTCCTTCCTTCCTTCCTTCCTTCCTTCCTTCCTTCCTTCCTTCCCTCATTCCTCTCACACTCCTCCTTTCTCTTCTCATCTCCTCCTGTCTCCTTTATTCTTCATCTCCTTCCACCTTCCTTCCTTCCTTCCTTCCTTCCTTCCTTCCTTCCTTCCTTCCTTCCTTCCTTCCTTCCTTCCTTCCTTCCCTCATTCCTCTCACACTCCTCCTTTCTCTTCTCATCTCCTCCTGTCTCCTTTATTCTTCATCTCCTTCCACCTTCCTTCCTTCCTTCCTTCCTTCCTTCCTTCCTTCCTTCCTTCCTTCCTTCCTTCCTTCCTTCCTTCCTTCCTGAATGCCTTTGCCCTGCCTTTGTGCGCAAAGAAATACTTTTGCACATCGAAAGGAATTCTTCCGAATTGCTCTCATGGCTGCTGCCCAACAAATGCAATGTGTTTATCCACCCACAGGGCTGGCCACTCTGCTTCTGGCACACTCACTTTTCTACCAGGCTGGAAGTGGATTCCATACCACACACGTCCCTTCAAGAGCCCAGGCTGGGGGGAAATGCAACGATTTCAATGCTTTACCACAAAAAGATTTTGCCTTAATCTGGGGCTTTGGTGGAGCCACCCAGCCTTGGTCTTTTGCAGATTTGGGGGTGAGCTCATAATTGTATGGTGTCCTCCAACGTGTGGTATTTGCCAAGACAGCTGCAGAAGTTATTTGCTGCTATTCCTTGCTTCATTTAACCGAATAACAGAGTTGGAAGGGACCTTGGAGGTCTTCTAGTCCAACCCCCTGCTCAGGCTGGAAATCCTACACCCTTTCATTGGTTGTCCAATCTCTTCCTTAAATCTTCCAGTGTTGGAGCACTCGCAGCTTCTGGAGGCAGGTTGTTCCACTGGTTAATTGTTCTAACTGTAAGGAAGTTTCTCCTTAGCTCCAGGTTGCTTCTCTCCTTGATGAGTTTCCATCCTTTGCTTCTTGTCCTGCCTTCGGGCGCTTTGGAGAATAGCTTGACTCCCTCTTCTTTGGGGCAGCCCCTGAGAGACTGGAAAGAGTGCTATCCTGTCCTTCTCTTCATTAGACCAGACATACTCAATTCCAGCAACCGTCCTTCATACGTTTTAGCCTCCAGTCCCCTAATCGTCTTTGTTGCTCTTCTCTGCACTCTTTCCAGAGTTCTGGAAATCAATTGGAGATCTATATCTATCTATCTATCTATCTATCTATCTATCTATCTATCTATCTATCTATCTATCTATCTATCTATCTATCTATCTATCTATCTTGTCTGTCTGTCTTTCTGTCTGTCTGTCTGTGTCTGTGTATGCCGGGCTTTTTTTGTCATAGAACGCTCAGAATGGAGTTCCGGCACCTTTTTTGGATGGAGCCTTGTAGGATAGGCAAGGGTTAGGGTTGTATGACATGTGTGAGTTCCGGCACCTTTTTCTTTTACAAAAAAAGCACTGTGTGTATGTATGTATGTATGTATTGTTTATTTTATTATATTTTATTTGATTTGTGTGTTTGTTTGTTTATGATTTAGCTGTTCCTGTATTTCAAACTGCCGTATCTACTTGAATTCTCCAAGGGAAATCTTCCCTCTGCGGCTGATCTTTCCCTCTCTAGATGTCCTATGATGTCAACTGCACCTGAAGTGTCTTCCTCAAGCCCACCTTCAGTTGGAAATGATGCAAAATGGCACATGGAGGGAACCATGGGGTGGGGGGGAGACTCCTCCTGTGCAGAGGCATGGCTTCCAGGGAAGAAAAATACAGTAAGCAATTGATAGTCAACGTGGTTTAGTCATTAAGACATCAGGCTAGAACCCTGGAGACAAGGAGTTCTAGTCCCACCTGAGGCATGAAAGCCGGATGGGTGACTTTGGGCCAATCACCAGGAGACGGGAAGTTCTAGTCCCGCCTGAGGCATGAGAGCCGGCTGGGTGACTTTGGGCCAATCACCAGGAGACGGGGAGTTCTAGTCCCGACTGAGGCATGAAAGCCGGCTGGGTGACTTTGGGCCAATCACCAGGAGACGGGGAGTTCTAGTCCCGACTGAGGCATGAAAGCCGGCTGGGTGACTTTGGGCCAACCACCAGGAGACGGGGAGTTCTAGTCCCACCTGAGGCATGAAAGCCGGCTGGGTGACTTTGGGCCAACCACCAGGAGACGGGGAGTTCTAGTCCCGACTGAGGCATGAAAGCCGGCTGGGTGACTTTGGGCCAATCACCAGGAGACGGGGAGTTCTAGTTCCGCCTTAGGCATGAAAGGCGGCTGGGTGACTTTGGGCCAATCACCAGGAGACGGGGAGTTCTAGTCCCGCCTTAGGCATGAAAGGCGGCTGGGTGACTTTGGGCCAATCACCAGGAGACAGGGAGTTCTAGTCCCGCCTTAGGCATGAGAGCCGGCTGGGTGACTTTGGGCCAATCACCAGGAGACGGTGAGTTCTAATCCTGCCTTAGCCATGAAAGCCGGCTGGGTGACTTTGGGCCAGTCCCTCTCTCTCAGCCCACCCCACCTCACAGGATTGTTGTTGTGTGGAAAACAGGAGGAGGAAAGCGTTCGCCGCCTTGAGCTATAGGCGGCACGCAAATAAACGCATGGTAAAATTAGGGTACGTGTGTGTGCGAGACAGCCCACATGAGCGTGTTGTGGCTGTGCACACGCAGGGGCGAGCCCTCTGGCCCAAAGCCTCCGGCCCACAGGGTGCAAATGTGAAATCTGATCTAAGATTCATCTCCTGGGACCGAAATCTTGCTGCGCCAGTTTTTTCATATCCTTTAAAACAAACCGGCTATTATGCAAGGAACAAGAAATATTGCATTAGCTTGCTGCCTCCTCTCCTTCCTTCTCCGCTTCTCTCTCTCTCCATCTCTCTCTCTCTCTCTTCTTCCAGTGAAGAAGAAGAAAAAAAATAACTCCCAGATCTTGCCAAAAATCTCCCGTTTTCTACGGAAAGGGCCCTGGGCACGGAGTGTCCCCATCAGCCCTTCTTTGCTCTACAGGTGTGGTTTTGCAGTTTCAGCTTGGGATAACCTTGCACCCAGCTGGCTGAGTTATTTATTCGTTTATGTATTAAAGTTGTAGTCCTCGGCTTACAACCGCTCAAAGTTACGACGTCCTTGAAAAAAGTCCCTGGCTTAGGACCATTTTTCTCACTTAGCGACCGTTGCGGTGTCCCCATGGTCACGTGATCAAAATCTTAGATGCTTGGCCACGAACTCGTATTTATGACGGTTGCAGTGTCCCCAGGGATTCCCCTTTTGCCATCTTCTGACCAGCAAAAGCCAAGGGGGAAAATCCAGTTTCACTTAATAACTAAGGAGGAGTTTCCAACAGTGAGAACAATTAACCAGGGGAACTCCTTGCCTCCAGAAGTTATGGATGCTCCATCATTGGAGGTTTTGAAGAAGAGACTGGACAGCCGTTTGTCTGAAATTGTATACGGTTTCCTGCCTGAGCAGGGGGTTGGACTAGATGACCTCCAAGGTCCCTTCCAGCCTGATGATTCTGTGTTCCTAGGAGGTCCCTGGCAGTGGCATACCTGGGAAGCATCTTTACCTTTGCTCCTTCCTTCTGTGAAACTATAGGGACGCAGTGGCTCAGTGGGTTAGGACGCTGAGCTTGTCGATCAGAAGGTCGGCAGTTTGGCGGGTCGAATTCCCGAGTGCCGCGTAGCAGAGTGAGCGCCTGTTACTCGTCCCAGCTTCTGCCAACCTAACAGTTCGGAAGCCCATAAAAACGCAAGTAGAAAAATAGGGACCACTCCAGTGGGAAGGTAACGGCATTCCGTGCGCCTTTGGCGTCTAGTCATGCCGGCCACCTGACCACGGAGACGTCCTCGGACAAGCGCTGGCTCTTTGGCTTTGAAACGGAGATGAGCACCGGCCCCTAGAGTCGGAAACGACTAGCACGCATGTGCGGGGGAAACTTTACCTTTTCTGTGAAACTAAGGCTGTTCTAGGTGGTTCGTCTAGCCACGGTTCAACAACCCCCAGATCTAAATTCTGAATCCTGGCCTATTCAGCTTGCCTTCTTCCTTCCCGGCTGCCCCTAAAGCGTGCTGCTTAACGCAGGCCGTGCGCCACGCATGTGGTCCAACAACAACTTGCAAACTCAGGCTGTGGTTTCTCCACCTGGGTGGCATCTCCTGTTTTCATTCCCTGGCATTCACACACACACACACACACACACACACACACACACACACCGCCTGGCCAGCTGCTTTCCTGCCTCTGCCCCCCCTCCCCTTAGCAAAGGGAGGGGGGGTCTTCCTTGGCATCAGTCCCTTTCCCCCTTTGGAGATTATACTTGGGGGTGGGATGGCAGGAAAACAACGGAGAGAATTTCAGAAGGGTTCGGATCCACCTAAGTCACTTCTTTGAAGGCTCATTAGCCCTTCTCTCCTTGATCCGACGTTTTATTTTCTCCCATATCCCCCCCACAAACCAGGTTTAGGGGTTTAACGATGCTGGGATTAGCAAGCAGCGTTTGGAGATGAAACCGAGAATGGCTGGGCAGGAAAATCCTTTATCTTGGCAGGCAGAATCTCCTCCAAGCGAGGAGTGAATTTTCAGCGGGGGCTCAGAGATAAAGTTCCCCTCCCTCTCTCTGCTTCACCGCTGATAAGTGAGCAGTTATCTCAGTTTAGGGCAGGGTTATCTGGGCAACTTTAAGATGCGTGGACTTCAATTCCCAGAATTCCCCAGCCGGCATGAAGGGCGGTGGGGGGGGGGCAGGGGAAACGACACTTCAGTTCTCAGAATTCCTCACCCGGCATGTGTGGACTTCAATTCCCAGAATCCTCTAGCCAGCATACATTATTTTCGACTTTCAGCATTTCCCAGCCAACAAGTGTGGACTTCAGTTCCCAGAATCCTCCAGCCAGCATGCATTATTTTCAACTTTCAGCACTTCCCAGCCAACAAGTGTGGACTTCAGTTCCCAGAATCCTCCAGCCAGCATGCATTATTTTCAACTTTCAGCACTTCCCAGCCAACAAATGTGGACTTCAGTTCCCAGAATCCTCCAGCCAGCATGCATTATTTTCAACTTTCAGCACTTCCCAGCCAACAAGTGTGGACTTCAGTTCCCAGAATCCTCCAGCCAGCATGCAATATTTTCAACTTTCAGCACTTCCCAGCCAACAAGTGTGGACTTCAGTTCCCAGAATCCTCCAGCCAGCATGCATTATTTTCAACTTTCAGCACTTCCCAGCCAACAAGTGTGGACTTCAATTCCCAGAATTCCCCAGCCGGCATGCATTATTTTCAACTTTCAGCATTTCCCAGCCAACAAGTGTGGACTTCAGTTCCCAGAATTCCCCAGCCGGCATGCATTATATTCAACTTTCAGCACTTCCCAGCCAACAAGTGTGGACTTCAGTTCCCAGAATCCCCCAGCCAGCCTTGCTAGGGAATTCTGGGAGCTGAAGTCCATACTTCTTAAAGTCGGCAAAGTTAGGAACTATTTAGTCCAAGTCTTATCCTACACTTTGAGAAGGTCTCTACTACTACTTTAATACTGCGGCGTTTCTGCTTCACGGGTCCCAATGCAACCCCTAAATCAACGTTCAGGGAACCACAATCCTGGCTTATTGCACAAACCCAACCGTACGCAACCTTTCCAGATTACACTTCCTCGCGTTATTTAATATGCTTGTTTTCTAAGTTCGCAGGGTGCCCAAAGCCTCGAGGAACCAAGTGAGGGCTGGATTTTTGCAAATGGCTAATTAAGCCACAAGTACGGAACAGAAAAGTGATCCAGTCGACTTTTAGTAACCTGCCTTTTAGTAACCTGGTTAAGCACAGAACACGCTTTTGCTCACCACAAAGTGTGAGCCACAAAGAAGGAAATCTTCGCAAGGCTTTGTTATACAGGGAGTCCTTGGCTTACAGCCAGAACCGGGCAACAATTTCCATTGCTAAGCGAGAACGTTGTTAAGTGAGTTGTGCCCTGTTTTAAGACCTTTCTCGCCACCGTTGTTAAGTGAATTTGTCTGACACGGCTCAGGTAGTCCTCAGCTTACGTCCCCAACTGAGCCCAACATTTCTGTGGCTGAGTGAGACATTTCTTAGGGGAGGTTTGCCCCCTTTGACGGCCTTCCTCGCCACGGTCGTTAAGTGAATCTCTGCAGTCCCATGGTTGTTAAATGAATCTGGCTCCCCCCCGTTGACTTTGCTTGTCGGAAGGTCACAAGAGGGGGAAATCACCTGACCCCGGGATACTGCGACCGTCGTAAATACGAGCCAGTTGCCAAGTTTGAATTTTGATCGCGTGACCCTAGGGAAGGCTACATCGCTCGTAAGTCTGAAAACCGGTCCTAAGACCCTTTTTTCCAGTGCCGTCGTAACTTCGAACGGTCAGTAAGAGAACGGTTGTAAGTCGAGGACTAGCTGTAGGTAAGCTGGGAGCCCTGATCCAAATTGGAAGCCCAGAACGTCAGGGAGGCAGAGAAGGGAAGGCTACCTTATCTCCGGTTTGCAAGGCCAGCCCTGTTCACACCCTCCTAACCAGCTAAGTGAGCTTGTAGGAGGGGAAGAGGAAAAATGCCTTGGTTCAGAGGAGGAGAGACGCGCGCTCTATCAGGGCCAGCCAGAGACGGCAATCCTGCCCTCTGCCATCTGGGTCCTGCATCCTTGCCCGAATATCCTGGGGAAGAGGGAGCCTGGACAGCCATTTTGTCTGAAATGGTATAGGGTTTCCTGCCTGAGCAGGGGGTTGGACTAGATGACCTCCAAGGTCCCCTCCAACATCATCATCATCATCATTATTATTATTATTATTATTATAAAACTTTTATTCATAAAACATGAAACTCAGTCAACTGAACACTCAAATTGACTGGCACTAATGGTTGACATTATTATTATTATTATTATTATTATTATTATTATTATTAAACATTTATTCATAAAACATGAAACTTAGTCAACTGAACACTCAAATTGACTGGCCCTAATGGTTGACATCATCACCATCATCATAATTATTATTATTATAAAACTTTTATTCATAAAACATGAAACTCAGTCAACTGAACACTCAAATTGACTGGCCCTAATGGTTGACACGGGGTGCTGCCAGCCTCCTAGGTATCAACCAGGTATCTCCTTAAAACCTAAGATGTTGTTGTTGTTATTATTGTGTCGCTGCGCTCCATGAGCACCTGCCATTCTCCACCTCCTGCGATTCACACAAGACGCGCAACCTAGCTACCAAACCCAAACACCCACCCACACCTAGATTAAAACCTGAAGAAATTAAAACCAGAGATTAAAATCAAGGACCGGTGGGGAGGGGGTGTGTGGAGATGGGGTCTCTTCTTCCTTGATCGATCATTGTGCTGTTCCCCTGTTGGGTTCCCGGGCCAACTGGCAAGAGCCAGCTCTTTAGGCCCTTATGGAAGGATAGGAGGGTTGGGGCCAACCTCACATCGGAGGGACAAGATGTTCCAGAGCAGGGGGGTCCACAATCTGCGGGCCGTGGCCCACGACTGGGCCACAGTCTCTTGGCTACTTGGGTCGCACGAGCGGCTGGCCAGTACAAGCGCATATGTGCATGCACTCACCACCACCCCTCGCACCACCTCGCACACGCTCCTGGCCCCCATTTATGCCGTGCGCATGCTTGCGGCTCTGTTCGTGCTTGTGCATGCGCATAGAGGCACCTGGCCGTCCCTTTCCCACCGGGCCGCCAAACCAGAAAACTTGGGGACCCCTTGCTCTAACACCCAGTTTTCTCCTTGCAGCTCCTGTCTAGGGAGATTCTTAATCACCCAAGGTCCTGGTTGTTGCAAAAGTGCCTTTTTTGCCAAAGAGTTTTTTTTCCTTTTTCTCCCTTTGAGAAAAAAAAAGAAGGGGGGGGAGCAGTCCCAAGAAAGTTCCAGGCCCACCTTTGAGGGTACAGATAAATCTCCAAGACTCTCAAAGTGCCACCGACCAGACGCAGGCAAGGAATGTACTAATAAATCCTTCCACTGCCCACCAGTCCATGAGAACCGAAGAAGCTTCTCGGATGAAAAGCAAAATGTTTTCAAAGGAAAAAACAAAACAAGCTCTGATCCTTCCGGGCTAAGCCTGGGCAGATATTCTTTGAGAGAGAGAGGGGGGGGGAGAGAGGGGGAGAGAGAGAGGGAGAGGGGAGAGAGAGAGAGAGAGAGAGAGAGAGAGAGAGAGTGGAGAGAGGGGGAGAGAGAAAGAGGGGGGGGGGAGAGAGAGAGAGAGGGAGAGAGAGAGAGAGAGAGGGAGAGAGGGAGAGAGGGGGAGAGAGAGAGAGAGAGGGAGAGAGGGAGAGAGAGAGAGAGAGGGGGAGAGGCAGAGAGGGGGAGAGAGAGAGAGAGAGGGAGAGAGGGGGAGAGGGGGAGAGAGAGAGAGAGGGAGAGAGGGGGAGAGAGAGAGAGAGAGGGAGAAAGGGAGAGAGGGGGAGAGAGAGAGAGGGAGAGGGGGAGAGAGGGAGAGAGAGGGGGAGAGAGGGAGAGAGGGAGGGGGAGAGAGAGAGAGGGAGGGGGAGAGAGAGAGAGGGAGAGAGAGAGGGAGAGGGAGAGAGGGAGAGAGGGGGAGAGAGAGAGAGGGAGAGAGGGGGAGAGAGAGAGAGGGAGAGAGGGGAGAGAGAGAGAGAGAGGGAGAGGGGGAGAGAGAGAGGGGGGAGAGGGAGAGAGAGAGAGGGGGAGAGAGAGAGAGGGGGGGAGAGAGAGAGAGAGAAGGAGAGGGAGAGAGAGAGAGAGAGTGTCTCTGTGTGTGTGTGTGTCTCTGTGTGTGTGTGTGTGTGTGTGTGTGTGTGTGTGTGTGTGTCCAAATTCTGGGAGCGGAAGTGCACAAGCCATGCTGGATGAGGAATTCTGAGAGCTGAAGCCCACCCGTCTTAAAAGTTGTCAAGTTTGGAGCCTCCCCCTTATTTTAGGGCTTTGGGTGCGAAAGATTCCCCCCCTGCTTCGCCTACCCCATTTTTTGGGGTGGGTGGGTGCAGTGGCGTAGCGTGGGTTGTCAGCACCCGGGGCAAGGCAAGTAATTTGCGCCCCTTAACCCGTGGATTTTAGCACTCGAGTCTCTTCCACTAGATTAGTTAAAGAAACCCTTACCCCCTAAGCACATGTATTGTTTGTTATGAAAATACTGATGTAATTAAAGTAAAATGCATCTAATGCGCCCCCCCAGATGTTGCGCCCGGTGCGGCCGGCCCCCCCTGCACCCCCCACGCTATGCCACTGGGTGGGTGTGGGGTGGGGAGATGTAGTTGCACGAGAGCTGAGCAGTCAAGCCGTAGACCTCTCACCTATTGGTCAGGGGAGGCAGGACTTCAACTCCCAGAATTCCTTAATCCCCAGAATTCCCCAAACATCAGGGAGGGGCTATGACAGCAGCCCCCAAACCTTTGGATCCTAGGAACCGGCTCCGTGGAGAAAGGTTTTTCTGCGGAACAGAGGGGGTCTGATTTTGCATGCTGCCTGCATCCCACCGATGGGGCTTAGCCTGTTTGCCTGGTGTGCTGTGGAACAATGCTGGTCCATGGATCGAGTGTTGGGGATCCCTGGGCTATGACTCCCACAATCCTGCACCAATCGGGGGTGGGCTTCGACTCCTCAAATTCCCCAGCCGGCAAGGGTGGGCTTCAACTCCCCAAATCCTGCAGCTCACTGACTGGATAGAGATTAAGCCTTTTTCTCTATCATTATTATTATAAAACTTTTATTCATTAAACATGAAACTCAGTCAACTGAACACTCAAATTGACTGGCAGTAATGGTTGACACGGGTAGCTGCCAGCATCCTAGGTATCAACCAGGTATCTCCTTAAAGATGCTCCGAGTAGCGCAGTTTTTTCCAGCTTTGCTGGAGTTATTGCAGGAAGCTGCAATTTATTTATTTTATTTTTTATTTTATTTTATTGGACTTATATACCGCCCTTCTCCCGTAGGACTCAGGGCGGTTCACAAGGTTTTTTAAAAACAATACAGCAAATTACAAAAATTAAAAACAATTAAAATGATTACATTAACCTTGAAATAAAAACCCCAATTAAAATACAATTGAAACCCCAGTTAATACTCTCAGTCCAGGCCAGAAAGCTCAAAGAGCCAGGTCTTCAGGTCCCGGCGGAATGAGCGGAGGTCAGGGGCAGTCCTAAGCTCTACAGGCAGCTGGTTCCAAAGGGCAGGCGCACCCACAGAGAAGGCCCTCCCCCTGGGTATTGTCCACTGGCAATCTTTTACCTGCGGTACCCTGAGAAGACCCTCCCTGTGGGAGCGCACTGGACGAAGGGAGCTTGATGCCGGCAGCAGGTGTTCCCTCAGATATCCCGGACCCTCGCCATTTAGGGCTTTATAGGTCATAACCAGCACCTTGAATCTCACCCGGAGGGCAACCGGAAGCCAATGCAGCTCGCGGAGCAGAGGTGTTACGTGGCAGTATCGGGAAACCCCCATCACAACCCGCGCGGCTGCATTCTGCACCAGCTGAAGCCTCCGGGTGGTCCTCAAGGGCAGCCCCATGTAGAGAGTGTTGCAGTAGTCCAATCGGGAGGTTATGAGCGCATGAGTGACCTCTTGATGTATTTTGCAAATAATGTATTATTGTTGTTATTATTATTTTATTATCATTATTAAATAAAACTTTTATTCATAAAACATGATACTCAGTCAAATGAACACTCAGATTGACTGGCAGTAATGGTTGACACGGGTTGCTGCCAGCATCCTAGGTATCAACCAGGTATCTCCTTAAAATGGAAGATGTTCCGAGTAGCGCAGTTTTTTGCAGCTTTGCTGGAGTTATTGCAGGAAGCTGCAAGTTCTTGATGTATTTTGCAAAGTTTTTGGACATGGTTCCCAGTGCCCCGATGACAATGGGGATCACTGTTACGCGTTTCATCCATAATCGCGCAGTTTCGATGGCCAGGTCGCGGTATTTTGTAATTTTTTTCCAGTTCTTTTTCTTCGACTCTGGCATCTCCTGGTATAGCGGTATAAATCAACTTTAATAATAACAATAACAATAATAATAACAACAACGTTGGAAGGGACCTTAGAGGTCATCTAGTCCAACCCCCTGCTGAGGCAGGAAACCCTGTACCATTTCAAGCAAATGGCTGTCCAGTCTCTTCTTAAAAACCTCCAGTGTTGGAGCATTCACGGCTTCTGGAGGCAAGTTGTTCCACTGGTTAATTGTTCCAACTGTCAGGAAGTTTCTCCTTAGTTCTAGGTTGCTTCTCTCCTTGACTAGTTTCCATCCGTTGCTTCTTGTCCTGCTTTCAGATGCTTTGGAGAATAGCTTGACTCCCTCTTCTTTGGGGCAGCCCTTGAGATATTGGAACACTGCTATCATGTCACCCTTCACCCTTCTCTTCATTAAACTAGACATCCCCAATTCCAGCAACCGTTCCTTATATGTTATATTCCAACTATCCACTGAATCATAACAACCAAACAGGCTGGGCTCCTGCCACCTTTTAAACCACAAACCAGCTAAACCACGTTGATGCTAGCCAGGTTTGGCACGTCTTGTGAACGCACTCGTTAGGCCTTTAATCTGGCCAGGGGAAGCCAACCCAGCCGGCTTCAGTGGCCAAGGTGCCACCTTGCATCCTTGCGCTCATCATCTCTGCACCTCGGCGCAACTGGAGATTTGCAAGCCGAGATGTCTTTTCTGGTTCTTGCCAGAGAGGACGATCCTGCAAGCCAACTTTGCAAGAACGTCCTGTCTTGTTTATGATTTCTGCCTTGCCTCCGGTGGGAAAGGAGTCAACTGCTCCTACGTGGGAGAAGTACGTGCCAGGCGGAGCATCAACAATGGTGACCGGCTACTTTCCCTCCAAGGCAGAGGAAAGGGGCTGGGCTTGTGTGTATCCTCGCCAGACGTTTTGCAAGCGGGGCAAAAAGTTTCCCAGCTAACGAACCCGACCAAACCGAGTGGCAAAGCTTGCACATTTTCACACTCGCTTTGCAAAAGGCCCCACCCCGGTTCATTTGCAGCTGCCTCTGCGCTTGGATCTGGGGTTCTCCAGGACATGTTCGGTCTAGCTTTTACTGCCTAATCAATCCAACGCGGCTTTTCGGATTTGAACGATTGTCAGGAAAGGCGCAGTTCGTGGGTGGGATTGATCGCCACAGTTGTGGAATTTTTTGGGGGTGGTGGTGGTGGTGGTTATACAGCAGTAAACAGGCAGCGTCGTCTGCGCGGGGGACCCATTCATCTGTGCAGCCGGACTGTGCTGGGTTTGGTCCCTGATCTGGCAACTTTGCAAAGGGCCCCTTTTTACAACTGGCGAATCAGAATGCCCTCGCCGGAAGTGTTACAGGTAGTCCTTGACTTATGACCACAGTGGAGCCCAAAGTTTCTGTTGCTAAGCGAAGCCTTTGTTGTGTGAATCTACACACCCTTTGAGCAGTAAACACGAAGCCAGGGGTCTTCAAACGTGGCCCTTTTATGACTTGTGGACTTCAACTCCCAGAATTCCTCAGCCAGCTTGCCTATTTTTTCTTCCCCCTCTCCTTCTCTCTAGATTGGAGAGATTGCAGAGGAAGGGATTATAAGAGAGCAAGCAGGCCAAAAGGGACGCTGGCTGAGGAATTCTGGGAGTTGAAGTCCACAAGTCATAAAAGGGCTACGTTTGAAGACCCCTGGACTAAGCTAATGGTCCTACATGTATGAGCGATGCGCTTAGCCCCCCCGCCTCCTGCTATTTTCACAACAACCTTGCGAGGTAGACTGGGCTGAGAAGAGAATCAGATTGGTTCCCACTCACCTCACCGTTGTCACTTCCAAAGGACATTACACACATGGCTGTAAGTCAAGGACTATCTGGGTTTCCTCCCGACGAGAGGTTTTTCAATGGGGTCCAAAATTTGGGGTAACCATCCCTACACCTTTTGCCCGCTGCAGCCCTCTCAGGTAAGGAGCTTCCGCAGTCTCTTGCAGGCTGGGGCATTTCGCCACGCGTGGGTGAGTAAATATTTTCCTTTTTTTGAAGGCGCCACTCGCTGATAGGCCTCCGGGCAGTGACCTGCTGGATCCCAACCTGATCTCGTTGCAGACTTGCCTCTGGCACCATCCTTGATGCCATCGAAGATAGCAGCTGCCCTTTGATTTTTGGAAATCCAAATAAAGCTCTTGGAGAAGAGGGGGGATGCCTTGCGGTCTCGCTGGGGATGATGGGTGGAAGCATCCACGGGGAGACAGGAAAGCTGGCTGAAGAGAAGCGGGTGGCAGAAGACGGCAGGCAGGTGCCCAGTTAGGGTAGTAACTGAAAGCCAGAAAGTATTTGCTTGGTGTTTTAAGGCAGGGCTTTTCAACCTTTTCACCCATTGTACCACTTTTAGGACACGGCAACATCCGAGTAGCACCAGTCGCCCAGCAAGGTGTCAAAAACTTGATGACCCAAAAACAAAAAAGGAAAAAAGTGATGAAGTACAGGTAGTCCTCGACTTACAACAGTTCGCTTAGTGACTGAAGTTACAATGGCACTGAAAAAAGGGCCCCCCAAGCCACAGCCGAGCAAGACACCTACCTGCCCCCCACGCGGCGCTCTTCCTCCTGTCCGAGGTTTTCATGGTTGTGAGCATTTCTGTTGCGGATTGGCAGCGGGGGTGGGGTGGGGGGTGTTTGGTTTTTATCACCCCCATCTGCTGAAGGGTTGCAGCAGGTTTTGGTCACTTCACATGACCCTGGTACACTGACCATCATAAATATGAACCAGTTACCAAGCATCTGTATGTAAATCACAAGACCCTGGAGATGCTGCCACATTCCAGCTGATCGGCGCTTCTTCTGGGCTCAGAAGTGCCAGAATTAGCACTGAGCTCCAGCTGGATCCTGGCGCTTCCGCTGAGCCCCGACAGCCCTGCAGCTCCAGCCGTCTCTCGCTCC
Organism: Vipera berus; assembly: GCF_964194415.1. Classification (NCBI taxonomy): domain Eukaryota; kingdom Metazoa; phylum Chordata; class Lepidosauria; order Squamata; family Viperidae; genus Vipera; species Vipera berus. Next base: position 2,925,368 of record NC_138207.1, read on the forward strand.
GGCTTGGGCGGTGCTGCCACCGGTTCAGCTCATTCCCTCCCCCGCTACCACTTTTCTAGGATGGTCGCGTACCACCTGCCAGGTGCCAATGTACCACGGGTGGTACCCGTACCACTGGTTGAAAAGGCCTGTTTTAAGCATAGCCCTGAAAGAGCCTGTTGGAAGTGGGCAGTTTAGAAATTCAAATAAATAACAATCCACGATCTAGGGCCGGGCTCCTCAATCTTGGCGACTTTAAGATACGTGGACTTCAACTTCCAGAATTCCCAAGCCAGCCAGTACAACTCAAAGTACGACCACAATTGGCACCTGAGTTTCCGTTGCCAGGCAAGACGGTGGCTAAGTGAGGGGTGCCCCACTTCATGAACACTTTTGCCAGCGTTATTGTGGTCCTTAAAGAGAGTTACATGGTTGTTATGCAAATCCTGCTTCGCCCGTTGACTTGTGGGAACTGGGCTGAGAAGGTTGCAGATGGTGATCACCACACCCCGAGGTGACGATTTTGACCACAGGACCATGATGAGTCTGTGACGGTTGTTAGTTTGAGGAAGGGATGTAAGTCGCTTTGTTCAGCAGCATCCAAACTTTGAACAGTCAGTAAACAAATGGGTGTAAGTCGAGGACTGACTGGACCTGCTTCCTTCTTCTATTTTCCCCACAACAACCCTGTGAGGTGGGTTAGGCTGAGAGAATGACTGGCCCCAACTTATCCAGCTGGCTTATATGCCTAAGGCTGGACTAGAACTCACCGTCTCCCGGTGATTGGCACAAAGTCACCCAGTCGGCTTCCATTCCTGAGGCAGGACTAGAACTCACCGTCTCCCGGTGATTGGCACAAAGTCACCCAGTCGGCTTCCATTCCTGAGGCAGGACTAGAACTCCCCGTCTCCCAGTGATTGGCACAAAGTCACCCAGTCGGCTTCCATTCCTGAGGCGGGACTAGAACTCACCGTCTCCCGGTGATTGGCACAAAGTCACCCAGTCGGCTTCCATTCCTGAGGCGGGACTAGAACTCACCGTCTCCCGGTGATTGGCCCAAAGTCACCCAGTCGGCTTCCATTCCTGAGGCAGGACTAGAACTCCCCGTCTCCCAGTGATTGGCACAAAGTCACCCAGTCGGCTTCCATTCCTGAGGCAGGACTAGAACTCACCGTCTCCCGGTGATTGGCACAAAGTCACCCAGCCGGCTTTTTATCATCCAGAGTCCCCTTCGGAAGGAGATGGGCAGTTGTATAAATTTGATAAATATGTAAACATGCATATAAATAAAAAATGCATGGATGGACGGATGGATGGACGGATGGATGGACGGATCGGTGGAAGTAGTTCTTTTCTCTCCTAACCTTCCCACGCTGTTCCACCAGCCCTGCAGGGCTACCCTGAGGGGACCCCATGCCCTGACCAGCTCCTTGCCTGTGTCTCAACCTTCTCCATGACAGGACACAAAATCTCCAACATTTTTTTAACCCCCACCCCCCGCCCTCCTTTTCTGCTTCCTGCTGTGTGTGCAAACTTTCCCCAGAGGACTAATTTTGCCCTGCAGAGGCCAAAAGCTTTTATCTATGCAGTGTTTTGGTACACACACACACACACACACACACACACACACATTATATATATATATAAAATCTTGATCTAAGATGGCGGCGCCTGGAATGGCTGCGGCTGCATTGGCTCTTGAAGGCGAATAGTTTTGGGAGGGATAGTAAGGGCTATAGGCCACATGATCAGGAAGATTGTAACGTGTTTGAGCAACGTGGTGGAACTAAGGTAACATACGACATACGACTGACAATCTTTGCTGGCCTGGCGAGTTTCTAGTTGTTTTGGAACTGTTGGTGAGACCGTTAAAGTCGTTGGCGCTGTTTGGATTTGTTCTACCAGCAGCAAGATCTGACTGCTGGCCCAGTGATGGATTCTACTGCAAATCAGGGCTGTTTTCAGGGGAGGCAGAGGAGGAGAGGACCTGGAGCTTATGGGGCGAAGGAACTGGATGAGGCTGTCGGCAGGCCCAGAGGAAGAGAGAGAGGCTTTTGGAGGAGTGGGTGGCGGCGGCAGCAGCGTGCTCCAGGGGCGAAAAGAAGCAAGGCCTCTTTAAGGAAAGGGTGGAAGAGTCAGGAAAAGGAAAGAAGGCGAGGTTGTCAGAATACAAGCTAACTTGAGGACTAATCCACATGAAGCCCCATTTCCATCTGTCCTGTTTGCCATCGTTCACTCCCTAGAGACTAAAATGGACAATGTGAAATTTGAGCGGGCCACGAACAAGGAGTATATATCGGAGGTGGTGACCCTTTGAGAGCTGTATGCAATGAAATTTCATTTTGATGTATGCCGATTGGTGTACATTCAAAGTGACAATAAAGTTATCATTATCATTATCATTATCGTTATCATTATAAAGCCACGGAGGACCATCAATCACCCAGATCTTCCATTAGCGTCCTTCAGCATCCAGCCTTGCATGCTCGGGATGCCCGTCTAGCCGGGCTCCAAGCAGTCCCATTGAGGGTATCCACGGAAGACGTGGGCGGGATGAGTCAGAAGCCTTAATGGGCTACCTTTAATTGCAAAGACTACAGCGCCCATCCCATCTATTTCCATCTTCCCTGCCTGGAAAAACATGCCCGCATTCCTGCATGTAGCAACGAGCCAGATTAAAGGGCAGGCTCCCCGTCCGTCGCGCAAGAAACACAGTAACCATCAAAGCCTTGATGGAAAGCTGGAAAAAAAAACAAACACAAGCCACGGGCAGTCCTCGGCTTACAGCCACTCATTTAGTGACTGAAGTTGCAGCGGCCCTGGAAAAAAAAAAGGGACTGATGGCCATTTTTTTCATGCACGGTCACGTGATGGAAAGTTCAGCCACCCAGCCACCGACTCGTATTTATGACAGTTGCCGTGCCCGGCGGGGTGTGTGTGGGTGGGTATCCTGCCATCCCCTTTTGCGACCGTCTGACAGAAGCAGACTCCACAGGGAAGCCACGTTCCCTGAACCACGTGAATCGCTGCCCTGATTTGCTTAACAGCGGTGGCCAGGAAGGTTGCAAACTGGGGCAAAACTCACTCCAGAGTTGTCTTGTTTAGCCAGAGTAAATTTGGCCTCCCGTTCTGGCTGTAAGCGAAGGACTAGCCATAAAAGGTTTGCAAGCGAGCGATAAATTTCCTTTTTTTAAAAAAAAAAAATCAGTGTTGATGTGTTGGCGGGGAAGTTTGGGTGGTGTAATTAAAACAAATATTGCATCCAAGCAGCAAGCCAGCCACCCTTGCGGAGCGTGCAAGGAAAGCCCATATAATTGTTTACTTTATTCCAAGGGAAGGTCCGTCTGATACAGACAAATAGACACGAGCGTGCCGTCATCAAAACAGACGGAATTGCCTGCTGACTGAATCAACCCACTGCCCAAGTCTGCCTTTGCCCGATGTGTGAAGCTTTACCCTGGGCACGTGTTCTAAGCGCATACAACTTGTGCAAGCAAGCCACAAGGCCTGCGATGCTGGACTCTGGAGAGGGTGAGCACAGAAAGAGGGTTCACCCTGGGCCTTAAAGGCGAGGACCCAAAGCACATCCCGATTCCTCGGCTTGCTTTGCTTCCAGGAGGCTTTCCCAAGACACATAGACGTCAATTCCCGGAATTCTCCAGCCAGCAGGGAAGGAAGGAAGGAAGGAAGGAAGGAAGGAAGGAAGGGAGAGAAGAAGGAAGGAAGGAAGGAAGGAAGGAAGGAAGGAAGGAAGGAAGGAGAAAAGAAAGGAAGAAGGAAGGAAGGAAGGGAGGGAAGAAGGAAGGAAGGAAGGAAGGAAGAAGGAAGGAAGGGAGGGAAGAAGGAAGGAAGGCAGGAAGGAAGGAAGGAAGGAAGGAGGGAAGAAAGGAAGGAAGGAAGGAAGGAAGGAAGAAAGGAAGGAAGGAAGGAAGGAGAAAAAGAGAAAAAGGAGGGGAGGGAAAGAAGGAAAAGGGGAGTAAGGGAAGGAAGGAAGGAGAAAAGGAGAAAAAGAGAAAAAGGAAGGAAGGGAAGGAGGGAGGGAAGAAGGAAAAAAGAAAACGGAGGGGAGGGAAGGAGGGAAGAGAAGAGGAATAAGGGAAGAAAGGAGAAAAGGAGAAAATGAAAAAGGAAGGGAAGGAGGGAGGGAGGAAGGAAGGAAGGAGAAAGAAAAAGGAAAGGAGGGAGGGAGGAAGGAAGGAAGAAAAAGAAAGGAGGGAAGGGAAGGGGAATAAGGGAAGGAAGGAGAAAAAGAAAAAAGAGGGGAGGAAGGAAGGAGGGAGGGAGAGAAAGAGAAACAGGAGGGAATGGGAGAAGGGAGGAAATGAAAATGAAAAGTAGAGAAGGGGAAGAGAAGAGAGAATGGAGAATGGAGTGGAATCAATAGACGTTTCTCAACCTGGGCCACTCGAAGATGGTTGGACTTCAAGTCCCAGAATCCCCTAGCCAGGTTGCAGAAGGATGGCTAACATGTAAAGCTCCGCCTCTCGGCAGGGGAGGGCAGGGCTTCAAATGGAGGGTTGCAGCCACCATCTTGACTTTTTTGCCCCCCTCTGAGACCCCCTTCCTCTCCTGCAAAACCTCCTGGAGTGACACATCGCAGCAGTTGCTCAGCAAAGGGGGTTGGCCTTGTGTTGCACCCCCCCCAAAAAAAAGACATATTTAAAGGGAAATGCATTAAAAGGAGCGCCCGCCTCCCCCGGAACTGGGTGTTTTTATTAGTCAATTGGAATAAAAGAGGCTTTAAGACCCCCCCACACACACTTTAGGGAGGGGGCTGTGGACCCTGCCCTTCCAACGCACATGCCCTGCCCAACCGACTCAGCTCCGCTTCCTTGGTCCCCTAAATACAGGTAATCCTCGATTTACGACAAACGATTGAGGTCAAAAGGTCTCTGGCTAAGCGAGACGTTGCAAATTTTGCCCCGTTTCACAACTGCTCTTGCCACAGTCGTTAAACGAATCGCTGCAGTTGTTAAGTAAGACAGTCGTTAAGTTGACTTTGCTTGTCAGAAGGTCGCAAAAGGGGAATCGTGTGACACAGACACAGACACACACACACACACACACACACTGGGACGCAGCGACCGTTATAAATATGAGTTAGTGGCCAAGCACCCAAATGTTGATCACGTGACCCTTTGGGGTGCTATCACGGTTGTTAAGTGTGAAAAACGGTCGTACGTTACCTTTTTAAAATCCCCATTGTAAGCTTAGAGCGGTCACTAAATAGACCCGTTGTAACTCGAGGACTATCTATAAAGAAGTGGGGACTCTCGGCCAGTTTAGCCACAGCGAAGAGTTGAGGAATCAGAGAGGAATTTGTGAGATACTCCGGACATTTTTGGGAGGGGAAGAGAAAAATCTCTCAAAAGGAAACTTTTTAAACCGTTTACTTAAACTTGAGACGAAAGCTGATTTAAGTTTATTTAAAGCCAGAGTAATTAGAGCTTGGGGCCTCCACATCCGGCCTGAAAAAAAAAAAAGAAGTTTCAGCAATTTTTGAACCCTCAGATCCAGATGTTGAGCCCTGGGCTTCTCGTGGCTTCTTGTGGCAGGTTGTCCTTGACTTATGACCACAACTGACCCCAAAATTTCTGCTGGTAGGTGAAACATTAGTTACGTGAATGTTGTCCCATTTTATGAGCTTTCTGGCTGTGCTTGTTAAGTGAACCACCATCGGTTGTTAAGTGAATCCGGCTTCCCCATTGGCTTTCCTTGTCATAAAGTCGTAAAAGGGGATCGCGTGACTTTGGGACACTGCCACCGTCATAGATATAAACCAGGGTTAGACTAGAAGACCTCCAAGGTCCCTTCCATCTCTGTTATTCTATTCTATTCTCTGCTATGCTAAAAAGTAAAGGTAAAGGTTCCCCCGCACATGCCAGCGCTTGTCCGAGGACGTCTCCGTGGTCATGTGGCCGGCATGACTGGATGCCAAAGGCGCACGGAACGCTGTTACCTTCCCACCGGAGTGGTCCCTATTTTTCTACTTGCATTTTTTATGTGCTTTCGAACTGCTAGGTTGGCAGAAGCTGGGACGCGTAACAGGCACTGTTCTGTTCTATTCTATTCTATTCTATTCTATTCTATTCTATTCTATTCTATTCTATTCTATTCTATTCTATTCTATTCTATTCTATTCTTTCTGTTCTATTTCTTATTCTATTCTACTCTATTTCTGTTCTGTTCTATATTCTATTCTATTCTTTATTCTATTCTATTCTGTTCTGTTCTGTTCTGTGCTGTTCTGTGCTGTGCTATGCTATGCTATGCTATGCTATGCTATGCTATATTCTATTCTATTCTATTCTATTCTATTCTATTCTATTCTATTCTATTCTATTCTATTCTATTCTATTCTATTCTATTCTATTCTATTCTATTCTATTCTATTCATCAGCAGATGCCGATTTTATAATGGAGAGAGTTCAACTTAGGCCTAGTTCTCAATGACTTAATGCCCACAAGGGTGCAATACAGAGCTAGGGCTTTGTTGCGCCCTCTCGTGGTCATGTCTAGAATGCAGCGGGGGGGGGGGGGCTGGAAGGAGGTGAAGGAATTGGAAGATCCAGCTTTGTGTTATCAAGTTGCAGCTGGGAAATATTTCTCTAAAGGGCGGCCTCTATTTTCATAAACTGGAAACATCTGGAATTCTGCTGTGGGGAGTCCAAGGCCCGAACCAAAGGAGCTTTCTTTGATTGCACAAGGAAGTCTTTGTCCCTTTGGCCATTGCAAATATTATGACCCCGGGGAAGACTGTTGTTCCTGGCCTGGCCCATCGGCCTTGCAAGACTAGAAGGATGGACGGAGGGCTGGGCCTCCTTCGACCGTCTGGAAAAATCTCAGAATTTCTCAATAAGTATCTCTCATCCTTGACAATATCAATAGAGGTGGACTTCAACTCCCAGAATTCCTCAGGAAGTGTCTCTCATCCTTGACAACTTCCAAGAAAGATAGACTTCAATTCCCAGAATGCCTCAGTAAGTGTCTCCCATCCTTGACAACTTCCAAGAAAGGTAGACTTCAGTTCCCAGAATCCCTCAGTAAGTGTTTCTCATCCTTGACAACCTCAAGAGAGGCAGACTTCAGCTCCCAGAATCCCTCAGGAAGTGTCTCTCATCCTTCATAACTGCAAGAGAGGCGGACTTCAGTTCCCAGAATCCCTCAGGAAGTGTCTCTCATCCTTGACAACTGCAAGAGAGGCGGACTTCAGCTCCCAGAATTCCTCAGGAAGTGTCTCTCATCCTTCATAACTGCAAGAGAGGCGGACTTCAGCTCCCAGAATTCCTCAGGAAGTGTCTCTCATCCTTGACAACTGCAAGAGAGGCGGACGTCAGCTCCCAGAATCCCTCAGGAAGTGTCTCTCATCCTTGACAACTGCAAGAGAGGCGGACGTCAGCTCCCAGAATTCCTCAGGAAGTGTCTCTCATCCTTCATAACTGCAAGAGAGGCGGACTTCAGCTCCCAGAATTCCTCAGGAAGTGTCTCTCATCCTTGACAACTGCAAGAGAGGCGGACTTCAGCTCCCAGAATTCCTCAAGAAGTGTCTCTCATCCTTCTTAACTGCAAGAGAGGCGGACTTCAGCTCCCAGAATTCCTCAGGAAGTGTCTCTCATCCTTCATAACTGCAAGAGAGGCGGACTTCAGTTCCCAGAATCCCTCAGGAAGTGTCTCTCATCCTTGACAACTGCAAGAGAGGCAGACTTCAGCTCCCAGAATTCCTCAGGAAGTGTCTCTCATCCTTGACAACTGCAAGAGAGGCGGACTTCAGCTCCCAGAATCCCTCAGGAAGTGTCTCTCATCCTTCATAACTGCAAGAGAGGCGGACTTCAGTTCCCAGAATCCCTCAGGAAGTGTCTCTCATCCTTGACAACTGCAAGAGAGGCGGACGTCAGCTCCCAGAGTTCCTCAGGAAGTGTCTCTCATCCTTCATAACTGCAAGAGAGGCGGACGTCAGCTCCCAGAATTCCTCAGGAAGTGTCTCTCATCCTTGACAACTGCAAGAGAGGCGGACTTCAGCTCCCAGAATTCCTCAGGAAGTGTCTCTCATCCTTGACAACTGCAAGAGAGGCGGACTTCAGCTCCCAGAATTCCTCAAGAAGTGTCTCTCATCCTTCATAACTGCAAGAGAGGCGGACTTCAGCTCCCAGAATTCCTCAGGAAGTGTCTCTCATCCTTGACAACTGCAAGAGAGGCGGACTTCAGCTCCCAGAATTCCTCAGGAAGTGTCCCTCATCCTTGACAACTGCAAGAGAGGCGGACTTCAGCTCCCAGAATTCCTCAGGAAGTGTCTCTCATCCTTGACAACTGCAAGAGAGGCGGACTTCAGCTCCCAGAATTCCTCAGGAAGTGTCTCTCATCCTTGACAACTGCAAGAGAGGCGGACTTCAGCTCCCAGAATTCCTCAGGAAGTGTCTCTCATCCTTGACAACCTCAAGAGAGGCAGACTTCAGCTCCCAGAATTCCTCAGGAAGTGTCTCTCATCCTTGACAACTGCAAGAGAGGCGGACTTCAGCTCCCAGAATTCCTCAGGAAGTGTCTCTCATCCTTGACAACTTCAAGAGAGGCGGACTTCAGCTCCCAGAATTCCTCAGGAAGTGTCTCTCATTCTTGACAACTGCAAGAGAGGCGGACTTCAGCTCCCAGAATTCCTCAGGAAGTGTCTCTCATCCTTGACAACTGCAAGAGAGGCGGACTTCAGCTCCCAGAATTCCTCAAGAAGTGTCTCTCATCCTTGACAACTGCAAGAGAGGCAGACTTCAGCTCCCAGAATTCCTCAAGAAGTGTCTCTCATCCTTCATAACTGCAAGAGAGGTGGACTTCAGCTCCCAGAATTCCCCAGCCAGGCTGGCTGGGGAATTCTGGGAATTGAAGTCCACAAGTTTGAAAGTCACCAAACTCCTGCCCTATGCCACCTCAGACACACGGCTATCCAAGCCAAGCCGTCCCACTGACTGATTGTGTCGTAAGCCGAGGACTACCCTGTATGGCATTTTTCTTACTCGTTTCAGTTCCTTCCTGCCTCGGTTTGCAATTTGCAGCTCGCCGTGGCTTTTCCCGCTAAATTAAAAAAAAAGGGTGAAAAAAGGAGAATTTAGCAACCAGGTTCCTTTTCCTGAGTCTCTTCTCTTCCGGTTTGAACACGTTGCAATCTTGTACACAGTCTGGACCCAACCCCCCCCTCTCTTTACAACCACTTCCTCACCATTACCTCCACTCCTTGGCGTGGGCATCAAAAAAAAAAAAGGCCCGCCGAAAACCATCTGCCTTATTCTGTTTTTCTTGCCTCTTTTTTTTCTTTTTTTTTTCTTCCCTCTCTTCACTTTCCACCCAAAATGGCTGGTCTGATTGCATTCCTTCCTTGGCGTGGTGTGGAACAGCCTCCCCCTTCAGCGTGGCCCAAATTATTGCGCAATCTTGGACCCGTGCCTGGGATGCTGTACCCGTCCACACCTCACTCGGGGCAGTTTGCAAGTGCAAAGCAGAGCAGGGAAGATGGCTGAGCGATAGGAGCCAGGGAATTCTGGGAGTTGAAGTCCACAAGTCTCAAAGTCGCCAAGCTTGAGACCCCTGATCAAGGGTCTCCTGCTTGAGCAGAGGGAGGGGGGGGTTGGACTAGAACAGGCGTCTTCAAACTTGGCCCTTTCAGGACTCGTGGACTTCAACTCCCAGAATTCCTGAGCCAGCGTGGGGGGAACTATGGCCCCCTCATGACTCCTGGACTTCAACTCCCAGAATTCCTCAGCCAGCGTGGGGGAACTGTGGCCCCTTCATGACTTGCGGACTTCAACTCCCAGAATTCCTCAGCCAGCGTGGGGGAACTATGGACCCTTCATGACTCGTGGACTTCAATTCACAGAATTCCTGAGCCAGCCTGGCTCAGCTTGGAAACCTCTCCCTTTTCCCTTAGCGTGGCTGGCTCAGGAATTCTGGGAGTCCACGAGTCATAAAAGAGCCAAGGTTGCCTACCCATGTGTGACTAGAAGACCTCCCAGGTCCCTTCCAACTCTGTTATTAATAATGAAGTGACCTCAGAGGTCATTTAGCTCAACCCCCTGCTTGAACAGGAGATCGTATACAGTAGTCCTCGACTTAACAAAATTTAGCAACCGTTCAAAGTGACAATGTCCCTTGCCACCTTTGTAGCATCCCCCTGGTCTCACCTGATCAAAATTCAGACGCTTGGCAACTGGTTCATACTTAATGACGGTTGCAGTGTCCCCGGGGGGTCATGTGACCCCCTTTTGCGACCTTCGGACAAGCGAAGTCAACGGCCAAGCCAGATTCCCCCTAACAGCCCTGTTCCTAATTGATCAACTGCAGCGATCCGCTTAACGACTGCGGCAAGGTATGTCATAAAAGGGGGCAAAACTCAGTTCACAAACGTCTCAGTTAGCCACAGAAATTTTGGGCTCCGTTGCAGTCATAAGTCGAGGACTACCTGTATCCCATCAGACAAATGGATGTCCAGTCTCTTCTTAAAAGCCTCCAGCACCTGGGCTTCTCAAGCTTATTTCTTTGGAAGATGAAAAGGAACGAATGAACAGCTGGTCTGAATGCGTCAGTGATGAAAAGCAAAAAAAGGATTAAAACTCTAAATCGAAGTTCCTGGAAAACCGAATTTCTGATGGTGACTCCAAGATGACTAAAGAAAACCAAGGAAAAAACGGGCAGGATGGGGTCACAAGGATGCGGTTTGGGGATTATTATATTTCACGGACCTCAGGCATGAAAGCCAGCTGGGTGACTTTGGCCAATCACCAGGAGACGGTGAGTTCTAGTCCCGCCTTAGGCATGACAGCCGGCTGGGTGACTTTGGGCCAATCACCAGGAGACGGTGAGTTCTAGTCCTGCCTTAGGCATGAAAGCCAGGAGGTTGACTTTGGGCCAATCACCAGGAGACGGTGAGTTCTAGTTCCGCCTTAGGCATGAATGCCAGCTGGGTGACTTTGGGCCAATCACCAGGAGATGGTGAGTTCTAGTCCCGCCTTAGGCATGACAGCCGGCTGGGTGACTTTGGGCCAATCACCAGGAGACGGTGAGTTCTAGTCCCGCCTTAGGCATGACAGCCGGCTGGGTGACTTTGGCCAATCACCAGGAGACGGTGAGTTCTAGTCCCGCCTTAGGCATGACAGCCGGCTGGGTGACTTTGGGCCAATCACCGGGAGACGGTGAGTTCTAGTCCTGCCTTAGGCATGAAAGCCAGGAGGTTGACTTTGGGCCAATCACCAGGAGACGGTGAGTTCTAGTCCCGCCTTAGGCAAGCAAGCCTACTGGGTGACCTTGGGCCAATCACCAGGAGACTTTGAATTCTAGTCCCGCCTTAGCCATGAAAGTTGGCTGGGTGACTTTGGGCCAATCACCAGGAGACTTTGAATTCTAGTCCCGCCTTAGGCATGTAAACCAACTGCGTGACTTTAGGCCAATCGCCGGGAGACCAATCACCTTCTCTATCAGCGCAGCCCACCTCACAGGGTTGTTTTTGTGGGGAAAATAGGAGGAGGAGGAGGAGGCAGGAGTAATTGAGTATGTTCACCGTCCTGAGTTCATTATAATAGTAATAGAGGCGGGATTAAAAAAAAAATCTAATAAATAAATCAGCTGCCTGAACTAGAGGTGCCCTGCAAAATTGAGTCGGGTGGGGGCTACTTTAGACTCTGCAGGTATCCACCCTTGGCAACTTTTAAGACTTGCGGACTTCAACTCCCAGAATTCCCCAGCCAGCATGCTGGCTAGGGAATTCTGAGAGTTGAAGTCCGCAAGTCTTAAAAGTTGCCAAGGGTGGAATATTTCTACTCCATTTCAGCATCTCCTTCTTCCTACAGCAGAATTAGAATACGACTCCCAATTAAGCCGAAAAGTCCCTCCTGCCCTTATATCTGTCCACAAAAAAACAACAACTCATAAATCTCTTTCCCTTTTTGCTTAATTTCTCGTCTTCCTCTGCGACTGCGAAGGAAGAAGAGCCGGAGCCGAAAGAGAGAAATATGGATGCCATGTTAAAAACGTCACGTTGGGTCACGGGAAGCAGCCCAGGGTGTCCCGACGGGTCACGGGTGGCGTGAGAGCTGGCCAGAGGATCCCAAGTCCCTTTCCTTTCAGGCAGATTTTGCAAGGAGAGAGGCGAGTTCGAGAGAGGCCTCCTGGGAAGAAGAATCTCTCTGCTTCGAAAACAGCTTGTCCTGTTGTCAAAAAGATGCTTCTTTTTTAACCGGAGCGGCTGGCGTCTGCATCGATCCTGATTCGGTTAAAAATGATAATAATAAATCTCAGCCTCTTCTTTCGGTCCCACTCTGAGGACCCCGTAGCCCAGCTTAATCAGAGCTCAGGAATCCAGGGCAACCTATTTTACTACTGATAGAGGAGAATATTTGGAGCTCCGGGTTGAAAGGAGGGGCCCTTGGTGGTCTCTGAGCTTGGTGGTTTTCTTGCAGACGTTTCATTGCCCAACTGGGTAACATTATCAGTGCTAGAAGGGAGTAATGTGGGAGGAGGAGGAGGAGGAGGAAGAGGAGGAGGAGGAGGAGGACTGTGGGGTCCTTGGTGGTCTCTGAGCTTGCTTGTTTTCTTGCAGACGTTTCATTGCCCAACTGGGTAACATTATCACTGCTAGAAGGGAGTGATGTGGGAGGAGGAGGAGGAGGAAGAGGAGGAGGACTGTGGGGTCCTTGGTGCTCTCTGAGCTTGGTTGTTTTCTTGCAGACGTTTCATTGCCCAACTACTTAACATCATCAGTTCTAGAAGGAAGTAGGGTTTGTGGAGAGGAGAGGGCGAGGAGGGTTACGGGGTCCTTGGAGCTCTCTTGAGTTTGGTTGAAGACGTTTCGTGACCCCACTAGGTAACATCACCAGTGCTATGAAGATTATCACAGAGTCCTGATGATGTTACCTAGCTGGGTCACGAAACGTCTGCAAGGAAACCACCAAGCTGAGATCACCAAGGACCTTCTCCTCACCCCCACCGTCTTATTTTACTCTTCCATTTCCCTTCACTGCAACCCTTTGGGTAGCTCCGATTCAGAGAGGATGTCTGCGTGATGTTACCTGCCAAATAGCCACGGCTAAAAGTAACTTGAACGCAGATCTCTCAGTTTCTCACTTCCCAACATCTGAAACTCTCAAGTCTTTTGCAGATTTAATCTAGAAAATGATGGGTATGAAGAAGGGATATCTTTATAAGATGCCCCTGAGGTGTGTTGGATATACAAAGCATTTGGTTAATGCAGGGGTCCCCAACCTTGGCAACTTTAAGACCTGTGGACTTCAGCTCCCAGAATTCCCCAGCCGGCTGGCTGGGGAATTCTGGGAGTTGAAGTCCACAGGTCTTAAAGTTGCCAAGGTTGGGGACCCCTGGGTTAGTGTATGGTTTGCGGTTTTACACAAACACAGAAAACAGAACACTGTTCAGTCAATGATGGCTAGGTTTGGGAAAGACCCCTAGTTGGAGGACTTGCAGAATAACAGAGTTCGAAGGGACCTTGGAGGTCTTCTAGTCCAGCCCACTGCTCGAGCAGGAGATCCTCTACCATTCCAGGTAAGTGGCTGTCCATTCTCTTCTTGAAGACCTCTAGTGTTGGAGCGCCCATAACCTCCGGATGCAACTCCCGTTGCACTGATTAATTGTTCTCACAGTCAGGAATAGAGGAGAATAGAGCTGGAAGGGACCTTGGAGGTCTTCTAGTCCAGCCCTCTGCTGGAGTAGGAGACTCTATACCTTTCTGGTCAAATGGTTGTCCAATTTCTTCTTAAAAGCCTCCAGTGGTGGAGCGGCCAGAACTTCTGGTGGCTAGTGGTTCCACTGGTTAATTGTCCTCGCTGGCACGAAGTTTCTCCTTAATTCCAGGTTGCTTCTCTGTTTGGTCAGTTTCCAATCATTGTTTCTCATCCTGCCCTCTGGTGCTTTGGAGAATAATAATAATAATAATAATAATAATAATAATAATAATAATAATAATAATAATAATAATAATAATAATAATAATAATAATAATAATAATAATAATAATAATTGTTATTGTTATTGTTATTTGGAAGGGACCTTGGAGGTCATCTAGTCCAACCCCCTGCTCAGGCAGGAAACCCTATACCATTTCAGACAAATGGTCGTCCAGTCTCTTCTTAAAACTTCCAGTGTTGGAGCATTCACCACTTCTGGAGGCAAGGAGTTCCACCGGTTAATTGTTCTCACTGTCAGGAAGTTTCTCCTTAGTTCCACATTTCTTTTCTCTTTGATTAGCTTCCATCCGTTGCTTCTTGTCCTGCCTTCAGGGGCTTTGGAGAATAGCTTGACTCCCTCTTCTTTGGGGCAGCCCCTGAGATACTGGAACACTGCTATCATGTCACCCCTAACCCTTCTCTTCATTAAACCGGACATCCCCAATTCCAGCAACCGTTCGCCTCCAGTGCCCTGATCATCTTTGTTGCTCTTCGCTACAGCAATAAATTTATCTTTGGGTTACAGGAGGGAGATTCTTAAAAAAAAAGTAGGATTAGTTCCTTTGCACATCACCAAGAGAAGAGCTGCATAGTTAGGACGCAGGATGTAGACGATATCGGACAACCATTTGGGTGAAATGGTACAGAGTTTCTGCTTGAGCAGGGGTTGGACTAGACTAGAAGACCTCCCAGGGTCCCTTTCAACTCCAACTGGCTTGGAGTATCAACAAGAAGGAGAGGGCTGAGAACCAGAGAGGTAGGGAAGACAAAAAGACCCGTGGGCAGATGCTGCCCCCTGCTGGCCAAGCTGAGAATGGCACTAAAATGTTTGTTGTTAGTTGCGAAGTTGTGTCCGACCCATCGCGACCCTACGGACAACGTTCCTCCAGGCCTTCCTGTCCTCCACCATCTTCTGGAGTCCATTTAAGCTCACGCCTACTGCTTCAGGGACTCCATCCAGCCACCTCCTTCTCCGTCGTCCCCTTCTTCTAGTGCCCTCCACCTTTCCCAGCATGAGGCTCTTCTCCAGCGAGTCCTTCCTTCTCATTAGGTGGCCAAAGTATTTGAGTTTGAGCTTCAGGATCTGGCCTTCTAAAGAGCAGTCAGGGTGGATCTCCTCTAGGACTGACCGGTTTGATCGCCTTGCAGTCCAAGGGACTCGCAGGAGTCTTCTCCAGCACCAGAGTTCAAAGGCCTCCATTCTTTGGCGCTCAGCCTTTCTTATGGTCCAGCTTTCGCAGCCATACATTGCAACTGGGAAGACCATAGCCTTGTCCATACGCACTTGTGTTGACAGGGTGATGTCTCCGCTTTTTAGTGTGCTCTAAAATGTTTTGTTTTTTTTAAAGAAGTGAACTTTGGCTCATCTCCAAACAAGCAAAATCTCATTTGATCGGCTTAATGAGAGGCCACTAGACAATCTTGGGGCCGTAGAACACTTTCAGGATTTTTTTTTTAAAAAAATCAGAAATAGCCCTTGGCAAGAGCCAAACTCTTCTCAAGAAAATTGCACGGGTATAACCACCAAATTACTAGGAACTGAATTTGCTTTTTCAGGTCATTCTACCTTTTCCTCACCGTAGAAACAGCACTTTCTATAGAGAACAAGGTGCACAGCCCGCAGATTGAGAGAAAAAGGAACAAACCAGTTCAGGTTGCAGTTATCTACACCGTCTTGACTACTGCAGCGCACTCTGCATGGGGCTGCCCGTGAAAAAGTATCCTGAAGCTTCCATTGGTGCAGAATTGGTGGCTTGCCTGGTTTTGTGTAAGTCTTGATTTGCACACATGTCACTTCCCTTGCGGAGCTGCCTGGTCCAATTTGAGGCTTGGCAGCCCAGCTGGGGGGGGGCAGGGGGAGAGGGGCACTGGGCCACTCAAGGCAGGCCAGCACGAGTGGTGGGCCGGTGCGCATGTTCACGAGTCCCCATTGGCCTGGCACTTATACACGATGAGGAGAGAGAGAGAGAGAGAGAGAGAGAGAGAGAGAGAGAGAGAGAGAGAGAGAGAGAGAGAGAGAGAGAGATAAAGATAGATAGACAGATAGAGAGATAGAGAGATAGAGAGATAGAGAGATGATAGATAGATAGATAGATAGATAGATAGATAGATAGATAGATAGATAGATAGATAGATACAGAGAGATGGTAGATATATAGACAGACAAATAGACATAGAGAGAGAGAGATGAGAGAGATGAGAGAGATAATAGATAGATAGATAGATAGATAGATAGATAGATAGATAGATAGATAGATAGATAGATAGATAGATAGATAGATGATAGATACATACATACAGAGAGATGGTAGATATATAGACAGACAAATAGACATAGAGAGAGAGATGAGAGAGATGAGAGAGATAATAGATAGATAGATAGATAGATAGATAGATAGATAGATAGATAGATAGATAGATAGATAGATAGATGATAGATACATACATACAGAGAGATGGTAGATATATAGACAGACAAATAGACATAGAGAGAGAGATGAGAAAGAGAGAGAGAGATAATAGATAGATAGATAGATAGATAGATAGATAGATAGATAGATAGATAGATAGATAGATAGATAGATAGATAGAGAGGGGATGGAGTCAGTCAGATAGACAGACAGATGAACAGAATGATTGATAGATGGATGCAGCCATCTCCTCAAGCCCAAACTCAGACGACCTGTGGAAAGATGGTCTTTCAGCCAAATTTAAAGGACTCGTGCACAGATGCAGCCGTATACACACACACACACACACACACACACACAGACACACACACACACAGACACACATACCCCTCCCCACCCCCCACCCCCAATGGAGAGAGCAGAGGTAGCCATATAGTGAGTGCCGGAAAGCAGCAGACCGCTTTAATCTTCCCAATACAAAACTTCAGGGCGGGATCCCCCAGGCGGGTGGGGGGGCGCCGGGGGGGGCGGCGGGTGTCCTCAGATGTCGGAGACGGAGAGGAGCATGGCGGTGGGGGAGGAGGGGGCCCGCCTGCTGCCGTGGATCTGGCCCTTCCAGTGGGGCTCCTGCACCTCATCCAGGTTATCCCCGGCGTTCAGGATGTCCGGGACTGTCAGGAAAGAGAGGAAGGAAGCAGGTTACCATCCTGGGCAAAAACGGGGGTCCCTCCTGTCCCCCCCACTCCACCCTCTAGCCGCCTGCCCAGGCTGGACGGGGGGCCCTTTAAGCAGCAAAGAGCATTAGAGGGGGTCCCAGATCCTTCTGGGGGGGGGTCTCTTCCTCCATTTCCATTGGAGAATTTACAGAGAGGTGATGGGGGAACCCCAAAATAAACGGGGAGCAGCCCATTGGCAGGCGAAAGGGAAGGTTTTTTTGGGTGGGAACCCCAAAATAAACGGGGAGCAGCCCATTGGCAGGCGAAAGGGAAGGGTTTTTTGGGTGGGGTGGGGTGGGGGGGAGATGTTTCGCCTTGCAAACGAGTGCAGGTAGTCCTCGACTTACAACCAGAACGGAGCCATAAATTCCTGTGGCTTAAGCGAGTATTTGCCCCGTTTTACGACCGTTCCTGCCACGGTTCTTAAGTGAATCACATAACAGTCAGAAACACGGCTGTTTACATGAGTCCAGCTGTCCCGTTGACTTCGCTTGTCGGAAGGTCGCCAAAGGGAATGATGACCTGACACACACACACGGACACGGCGACCGTCACAAATATGAGTCAGTGGCCAAGCGTCCGAATTTTGATCGCGTGACCCTTGGGGGTGCTGCTACAACGGTCTGAAAAAACGGTCGAAAGTCACTTTTTCCAGTGCAGTTGTAATGGTCGCTAAATGAACTGTTGTAAGTCGAGGACTACCTGTCTCGGGTCTCCTGCCTTGGGCAGGGGCTGGACTAGAGGACCTCTCAGGTCCCTCCCAGCCTCAGGAGTCTCGTTTGCAGGAACTCACTTGTGATCTCCACACTTCTGTTGTGGGTGTTCACCTGCCAGGAGAAAACAACAAAACGGAAAAAACAAAACTCAGAATTGTCCCCCCAGATCCCTTTCAGATCCTCACCCTCCCTCCAAGCCCCCAGTTTAGGAGAAGTCTATCTGTGTCTCCTTTTCTTCTCCGGAAATGCACTAGCCTTAACCTCAATCTTTGATTTAAATCTTATCTTCCTATTACCAAAAAGAAACCGAGGTCGAAAAGGTTTTGTTTCTGCCTTTTTGAGGGCTGCATTTTGTTATTTGATTGACAGGCCATCCTTGACTTACGGCAGTCCATTTAGCGACCGTTCGAAGTTACGACGGCGCTGAAAAAAAAGCGAGACGGCCGCTTTTCACACTTACGACCGTTTCCAGCGTCCCCGTGGTCACGTGATCAAAATTCGGACGCTTGGCCACTGACGCGTACTTGTGATGGTCGCAGTGTCCCCCCCGGGGGTGGGGGTCCCGTGATCTCCTTTTGCGACACCCTGTCGAGCGAAGTCAAGGGGGAACGCCGGATTCGTTCAACGATCATCTTACTAACTTAATAACTGCAGGGATTCACTTAACAACTGCGGCAAGAAAGGGCCATAAAGCAGGGCAAAACGTCTCACTTTCCAACCAAAATGTTGTGCTCCATCATCTTCATAAGTCGAGGACCACCTCTTTAAATAGGGGTACAATTCACGTTGCAAGGAATCAGTAGATTTGGAAAAAAGAAAGCAAAAAGAGGGAAAAGGGACACACACACACACACACACACACACACACGCAGACATATAAGCACAGGCAGTCCTCTCACCTCCTTGGTGGCTATTTCTGTCCAGGTGCAATGACGAGGTGTGTAGGCACACACACACACATATACACACGGCCCACTCACCACCTTGGGTTTTCCTGCCTGGGTGCAACACATAGACACACACACACACACACACACACACACACACACACACACACAAACAAACAAACATGCATGCACAGGGGCCGCATAGAGAGACACACGCACACACATAGCCAACTGACCACCTTGGGTTTTCCTGCCTGGGTGCAACACACACACACACACACACACACACACAAACATGCATGCACAGGGGCCGCACAGAGAGACACACGCACACACATAGCCAACTGACCACCTTGGGTTTTCCTGCCTGGGTGCAACACATAGACACACACACACACACACACACAAACAAACATGCATGCACAGGGGCCGCACAGAGAGACACACGCACACACATAGCCAACTGACCACCTTGGGTTTTCCTGCCTGGGTGCAACACACACACACACACACACACACACACACACAAACATGCATGCACAGGGGCCGCACAGAGAGACACACGCACACACATAGCCAACTGACCACCTTGGGTTTTCCTGCCTGGGTGCAACACATAGACACACACACACACACACACACACACACACACAAACAAACATGCATGCACAGGGGCCGCACAGAGAGACACACGCACACACATAGCCAACTGACCACCTTGGGTTTTCCTGCCTGGGTGCAACACATACACACACACACACACACACACACACACACACACACAAACAAACATGCATGCACAGGGGCCGCACAGAGAGACACACGCACACACATAGCCAACTGACCACCTTGGGTTTTCCTGCCCGGGTGCAACACATACACACACACGCACAAAAACAAACATGCATGCACAGGGGCCGCACAGAGAGACACACGCACACACATAGCCAACTGACCACCTTGGTGGCTTTCCCCGTCTGGTGCAACACACTCACACACAGAGACACACACGGAGACGCATGCACGCACATGGACACAGCCCACTTACTTCCTCGGCGGCTGTCCCCACTGGGGTGCACCTTCCACACCGGAACACCTGCACACACACAACCCCCTCACCTCCTTAGCGGCTTCCCTGTCTGGGCAATGGTCTGCGCGGGGATGCAGGAGTCTGCCCACGGCTATGAGCAACTGACCCCACGCCTTCAGGGTCTTCGGCTCGCGGCCAGGGTCCGGCAGGCGGGCGGGCAATCCGGAGGCAGGGGTGGCGCTGGGGGCGATCCAGAGGGTGGAGAAGGGCTTGGCTACCTTCGAGCCGGTCCTCGCGGCCCCCGGCCAGGCTGAGCGCAGCCTGCGGGAGAGCAAAGGGGGCATGTGGCAGCGAAAGGCACAAGGAAGGGGCGACGCGCGAAAGGGATCAGAGGAGAGCAGAGCCGGAGCAGAACTTGGAAATGGCGGCGAGAGCCAGGAAGATGCCAAGTTAGAGACTAGGAGAAGGGGAATTCTGGCCCTGACCAGCTGGGTGTCTTGGGGCCCTTCCCTCTCTCTCAGCTCAACCCACCTCGCAGGGTTGTCGTTGTGGCAGGGGAAAAGAGGAGGAGACGACGTACGCTGCTTTTGAGTTGTACAAAATTAAGGCAGGAGAGCTATCTGCCGATAGAAGAAATACAGGTTCTCCTTGACTGACGAGCACAGTTGAGCCCAAAATGTCCGTTGCTAAGCGAGACATTTGTTAAGTGAATTTTGCCCCATTTTACGACCTTCTTTGCCACCGTGAATCACGGCGGTTGTCGAGTTAATAACGGTTGTTAAGTGAATCTGGCTTCCCCATTGACTTTGCCTGTCAGGAGGACTCAAAAGGGGATCCCGGGACCCCGGGACACTGCGACCGTCATAAATATGAGTCACAAATGTGTGAAGTTTGATCACGTGACCCATGAGGGGATCCTGCAACGGTCGCAAGTGTGAAAAATTGGTCATAGGTCCCTTTTTCCGGTGACGTCGAAAACTTCAAAACAGTCACTAAAACGAACGGTCGTACGTTGAGGACTACTTGCAAAACCAAGTCCAGAGGCAGTGATCAGATCCTTGTGAACCTTACAGGTAATCCTCAACTTACAACAATCCATGTAGTGACCGGTTACAACAGCACTGAAAACAGTGACGTATGACCGCTTTTCACACTTATGACTGTAGCAGCATCCCCACGGTTGCGGGATCAAAATTCAGTTGCTTGGCAACTGGTTCCTCTTTAGGACGGTCGCAGGGTCCCGGGGTCACGTGATCACCTTGTGAATACCTCCTGACAATCAAAGTCAATGCGGAAGCCGGATTCGCTTAACGGCCGTTATTGCTAACTTAAAGACTGCGGCGATTCACTTCCCAAAGATAGCGACGAAGTTCCTAAAATGGGCCTAAACTCTGCCTTGCTTAGCGACGAAAATCTGGGGCTCCCTTGCGGTCGTAAGTCGAGGACTACGCGTCTTGGGCTGTGCATGGTTTCCAGAAAAAAAAAAGATGGGCCAGAGCATAGGAAGGCATGAAAATAGCACCCGATAGCAACACTTTACAAGTGTTGGGAAGGTCCCGGGAAAAAGATGCGGCTGCTTTAATGAGCTGCAAAGAGAGGCTTGCTTTGCTTCCCACGCCTCTTCCTAAAACCGGAGTCAAAGCCTTCACAGGTTAGGAATCACTCAAAATTCAGTGCTCAGGACTGTCGTTCTCTTAAATCCCCCGCTTCCCGCTTCCCGACCCCTCCGGCTACTTACTTGACGTCACGCAGCTTGCGCAGCGCAAAGAAATTTCTCCTCCAGACAGAAGGACGGCTAGCAAATGGGTCCTGCGAAAAGAAGCAAAGGACGGGGGCAAACGTTCGCTTATTTAATTGGAAGATGCACGAATCCCTGGGAGCCGGTCCCGGGTGGGGAAAACACACGAAAATCCAACAGGCATGGAGGTCAAGTCAGCGCTGAGCACTGGCAGAATCTAGAAGAAGAGGCAGAAGATAGATAGATAGATAGATAGATAGATAGATAGATAGATAGATAGATAGATAGATAGATAGATAGATAGGTATTTATTTTATTTATTTTATTACATTTATATACCGCCCTTTCCCGGAGGACTCAGGGCGGTTTACAGGGAATTAAAAACCAAAAATACAAAAGTTAAAACCAGTTTAAAAAAGATTAAATTTATCCCTGTACAAATAAAACCCCAATTAAAATAAATTAATCCTCAGCCTGGGCCAGAGAGCTCGAAGAGCCAGGTCTTCAGGCCCCGGCGGAATGAACGGAGGTAGGTAGGTAGGTAGATAGGTAGGTAGGTAGGTAGGCAGGCAGGCAGGCAGGCAGGCAGGCAAGCAGACAGACAGACAGACAGACAGATACAGTAGATACAGTAGATAGGTAGATAGATAGATAGGCAGGCAGACAGATAAATATAGATAGATAGATAATGATCGATTAATAGATGATTGATGGATGATAGATACAGTAGATGATAGACAGATGATTGATAGATGATAGATGGATGATGGATTGTAGATGATAGACAGACAAGTGATAGATATAGACAGATAGATAATTGATAGATGATAAATAGTTGGATGATAGATAGATAGATGATAGATAGATAGATAGATAGATAGATAGATAGATAGATAGATAGATAGATAGATAGGTAGGTAGGTAGGTAGGTAGGTAGGTAGGTAGGTAGATAGATAGATAGATAGATAGACAGACAGACACAGACATTACACACAGACCTAGATGGATGAATATAGATAAATGATACAGACAGACAGACATAGATTAATGGATATGGATGGATGCATGGATAGGCAGACAGACTGAGGCAGATTAGATAGATAGATAGATAGATAGATAGATAGATAGATAGATAGATAGATAGATAGATAGATGGATGATAGATAGATAGATAGAGTTAAGTAGGCAGGCAGGCAGGCAGGCAGATAGATAGATTTGGATGGACAGGCAGAGAGAGAGAGAGAGAGAGAGAGAGAGAGAGAGAGAGAGAGAGAGAGAGAGAGAGAGAGAGAGAGAGAGAAATGGACAGACAAAGGGATACTTAGCGAAAAGGGGGAATTAGCCTAGAATCCCTCCGTAGCCACAAAGTCCATCCTCCCCTGAGTGCAGTTGACCCTTGTCTTAACTATTAGCCGGGGCAGATGGCTCTTTGAGAAGATTCCTGCCCGTGGGCTTTTAGCAATAAATCAATTTAATTGACCCTCCACGTCTGGGTTGTCCCACCCAACCAAAAAGTCCCATCCAAACTCCAGACCCCACTCCCTGCCATTTGTCCTCCCCCCCCTGCCCCCAATTCCCCCCAAGAGGTTTACCTGGAACGTGCCCAAGTCCTGAGCTGCTACAACGGTGATAATTTGGTGGGACAGCAGGATGAGCAGTGGAACAAGGGAGCAGGCAGCCGGGATGGTCAAGAGCAGCCTGGCTCGCATGATGACGTTAAGGCTGCTTTCGGAGAAGAGAGGATGCACAAGAAGAGAGAGGGGCAGCATTTTTTGGGGGGGGGGAACGCCTAGGGTGGGGGACGCGGTCCCTGAATCTAGATGAGAGCACCAGAGGTCAACTGGGAGAGAGGACGGTGACACGGCATCTACCCACAGAGAAGATGCTACGGCCTGTTACTTCTTAACAGAACCACATAGTTGGAAGGGACCTGGGAGGTCATCTAGTCCAACCCACCCTGCTCAGGCAGGAAACCCTATGCCATTTCAGACAAATGGCCGCCCAGTCTCTTCTTAAAAAACTTCCAGTGTTGGAGCATCCGCCGCTTCTGGAGGCAAGGAGTTCCACTGGTTAATTGTCCTCACTGTCAGGAAGTTTCTCCTTAGCTTTAGAGTTCCTTCTCTCCTTGATGAGTTTCCATCTGTCGCTTCTTGTTTTGCCTTCAGGGGCTTTGGAGAAGAGCTTGACACCCCCACCCCCACCTTCTCTGCACTCTTTCCAGAGTCTCAACATCTTTTTTACATCGTGGTGACCACAACTGGATGTAGGATTCCAAGTGTGGCCTTACCAAGGCTTTCTAAAGTGTTCTTGATTCTCTCCGAGTTTTAATCGGGGTTTTTATATTTTTTCAGGAATTTAATTTAATCTTTTTAATCGTTTTTAATTTTAGTATCGATGTTTTAAGTACCCTGTAAACCGCCCTGAGTCCTTCGGGAAAGGGCGGTATATAAATTCAATAAAATTCAAATTCAAATTCAAATTCCCTCTGTTGATGCAGCCTAGGCTTTTTCGGCAGCTGCCGCACACGGCTGGCTCCTATTTAAGGGATCGTCCACTCGGACTCCGAGATCCCTCTCACAGTTGCTACTATTGAGCAAGGTCCCACCTATTCTATACCTGTGCGTTTGCTTTTCCTTGCCTAAATGCAAGAACACACGCCTATCACCCACCCCACTCCGGAAAGGGCCACCGACATTTTGCACTCGCGTGTGAGCGAGCCTGCAAGTAGAAAGGCAGCAGCTTTGCGGGGAAGGGAGCAGCCAAACGTCTTGAAACAAGCTGCCTTTGGGCTGCTGCGGGACAACAATACCCATTGTCCTCAACCAACGTGGCCCAAGGCTGTGCAGGTCGATCCACGGGCAGGGATGAAACAAAAAGAACCAAAAGGATGCAATCAAAGCTCCACCTGTTGTTGTTGTTGTTCTTTTTAAAACCCACGCATTAAAAAGCTTCTCAGAGAGCTGGCCGCCATCTTGACTTTTTTGACCTCAACCGCCTGGCCAGTTGGGGGGACAAGAGAGGCTTAAAAAAGGAGGAAGGATGCTGGGCCAAGGATACGTGCAGATCTTCTCCACGCCAAAGGGCTGCTGGCTGTTGAGCGCCAGGTAGGTGAAGCAAGCGAGGAGCACAGCCAGGTTGTAGCTGGTCAGGAAGAAGATGAAGAGCAGAAAGAAACGGAAGTTGTGGCAGCCGATACAGTTGTTCACCCACATGCAGTGATGGTCGAATTCCTGCTCCGGAGTCCGGAAAGAGATGGGAGGGGAGAGGAGAAAATTGACTCGCAGGTCTTAGTGGGAAAAGGGCCATAGGGCCCTCTCTAGCCACATTCACACAACATACAAAGAGCCAGTCTGATTTATCGCTTAAGGCTGCAGGCTAGAAAGTGGAAGAGAGTGAGTTCTAGTCCTGCCTTAGGTGTGAAGGCCGAATAAGTGACTTTGGGCCAATCGCCAGGAGACGGTGAGTTCTAGTCCCGCCTTAGGCACGAAAGCCGGCTGGGTGACTTTGGGCCAATCGCCAGGAGACGGTGAGTTCTAGTCCCGCCTTAGGCACGAAAGCCGGCTGGGTGACTTTGGGCCAATCGCCAGGAGACGGTGAGTTCTAGTCCCGCCTCAGGCACGAAAGCCGGCTGGGTGACTTTGGGCCAATCGCCAGGAGACGGTGAGTTCTAGTCCCGCCTCAGGCACGAAAGCCGGCTGGGTGACTTTGGGCCAATCGCCAGGAGACGGTGAGTTCTAGTCCCGCCTCAGGCACGAAAGCCAGCTGGGGGACTTTGGGCCAATCGCCAGGAGACGGTGAGTTCTAGTCCCGCCTGAGGCACGAAAGCCGGCTGGGTGACTTTGGGCCAATCGCCAGGAGACGGTGAGTTCTAGTCCCGCCTTAGGCACGAAAGCCAGCTGGGTGACTTTGGGCCAATCACTAGGAGACGGTGAGTTCTAGTCCCGCCTTAAGTATGAAAGCCGCCTGGGTGACTATGAGCCAATCGCCAGGAGACGGTGAGTTCTAGTTCCATCTTAAGCACAAAAGCCGGCTGGTTCACTACCTGTAGGAGGTTGCTGCAGATGTTTGATCGTAGCTAGCAGCTTCAGACCGGAGATCACCAGGAATTGCATTTGAGGGAGTCCTTGACTTACAACCGTAACAGAGCCTGCCCATCATGGTTATTGGTTGTGATGGTTGTACAGTGTCTCATCCACAAGACCGACCTGATTTCCTAACCTTTTTTTGCAGTTAACCAAATGTTGCGGTCATAAGAGGAAAGCGGCAGTCATTAAGTGAAACCAATTGTTTTATTAGGGGCTGGTTTTGCCCAAAACACCAAAACACAGGTAGCCCTCGACTTACGACCACAATCGTGCCCCCAAATTTCTGTCACCAAGCAAGACAGTTGTCGTGGTTTGCCCCATTTTATGACTTTTCTGGCCTCAATTGTTAAGTGAGTCACTGCCGTGGTCATAAATACGAGTCAGTCGCCCAGCGTCCGAATTTGGATCACGTGACTACGAGGGGACGCTGGCACGGTCGGGTGAAAAACGGCCACAGGTCAATTTCCCCGCAACTTCGGTCGCTAAACGAACAGTCGTAAGTTGAGGACTACCTGCAATCATAGCCCCTCAGCTGTTGGTTTCGCTGCTCGTCGCGGGGCTGTGTGAAATTGTGTTTTGTGTCTACCGGCCACACCTTACCTCCACGCACGTGTTGCACCAGCGACAGTGGAAACTGTGCGCCAAGCTGTACAGCTGGCATTTGTTGCACCAGCGTCGGTTGAGGTCGCCCTGGGTGTTGGCCTGGTTCTCCAGCTCTTCCTCGATGCCTGGGACGGAGGGAAAGGAGACCACGTGGTGTGAAAACCGGCTTGCCTCGTGCGACCGCCCGCGGGAGGGTGTGTTTGTGTTCTGCCAGGAGCTCACGCAGACAGACACAAAACGCAAAAACACGGGGTGGTTTTCAAAAAGTGTGAGAGAAAAAAAATCCTCCTGCGGGCGAGGCGGTGGCCGATGACCAGAATGTCTGCTTTAACTCCCAGCGCCCAGCCAGCCGGGTGGGGGGGCAGGGATGAATTCGCTGGGTTGCCTGTGGGGACGGCTGGGTTCAAGTCCCGCCCCCTTGCCTGGGAAGGCGGTGAAGTGAGTTTGGGCCAATCTCATTCTCTTCCCAGTCCAGGCTACCTCGCAGGGTTGTTGTGAAGAGACAATACAAAGAAGGAGGGCATCGCTTGTACGGCTGGTCCTCGGCTTACAATCATTCGTTCAGCGGCTGTTCGAAGTTCCAGCGGCACTGGATAAAGGGACTTATGACCATTTTTCACACTTATGACCGTTGCAGCGTTCCCATGGTTACGTGATCAAAATTCGGACGCCCGGCAACCGGCTCGTATTTACGACGGTTGCAGTGTCGCGGGGTGTGTGTGTGTGTCACGGGATCCCCTTTGGCGACCTTCTGACGAGCAAAGTCCACGGGGAAGCCGGATTCACTTAAGAACCGTGTTACTAACTGAAGCACTGCAGTGATTCCCTTATCAACTGTGGCAAGAATGGTCGTAAAGTGGGGCAAAACTCATTTCACAGCTCTCTTGCTTAGGGGCGGAAATTTTGGGTGCAGTTGGTGTAGGGTTTCCCGCCTGAGCAGGGGGTTGGACTAGAAGACCTCCAAGGTCCCTTCCAACTCTGTTATTCTGCCCACAGCCAGCAGTTCGATTCTCACCAGCTCAAGGTTGACTCAGCCTTCCATCCCTCCCAGGTCGGTAATATGAGGACCCAGATTATTGGGGGCCATAGGCTGAATTTGTAAACCGCTTAGAGGGCTGCAAAGCCCTGTGAAGCGGCATATAAGTCTAAGGGCTATTGCTGTTCCTCCCTCCCTCCTTCCTTCCTTCCTTCCTTCTTCCCTTCTCTCCCTCCCTCCTTCCTTCCTTCGTCCTTCCCTCCCTTCCTTCTTTCCCCCTCCCTTCCTTCCTTCCCTTCTCTCCCTCCCTCCCTCTCACCTTCCTTCCTTCCCCTTTCCCTCCTTCCTCCTTCCCTCCCTTCCTTCTTTCCCCCTTCCTTCCTTCCCCTTTCCCTCCCTCCTTCTTCCCTCCCTCCCTCCTTCCTCCCTCCCTCCTTCTTTCCTTCCCCTTTCCTCCCTCCCTCCCTCCCTCCCTTCCTTCTTTCCCCCTTTCTTCCTTCCCTTTCTTCTTCCCTTCTCTCTCTCCCTCCCTCCCTCCCTTCCTCCCTTCCTTCCTTCCTTCCTTCCTTCCTTCCTTCCTTCCTTCTCTTCCCTTCTCTCCCTCCCTCCCTCCTTTCCTTCCCCTTTCCTCCCTCCCTTCCTTCTTTCCCCCTTCCTTCCTTCCCTTTCTTCTTCCCTTCTCTCCCTCCCTCCCTCCTTTCCTTCCCCTTTCCTTCCTTCCTTCCTTCCTCCCTCCCTCCCTCCCTCTCTTCCTTCTTTCCTTCCCCCTTCCTTCCTTCCTTCCTTCTTCCTTCCTTCCTCCTCCCTCCCTCCCTCTCCTTCCTTCCTTCCTTCCTTCCTTCCTTCCTTCTCTCCCTCCCTCCCTCCTTTCCTTCCCCTTTCCTTCCTTCCTCCCTCCCTCTCTTCCTTCTTTCCTTCCCCCTTCCTTCCTTCCTTCTTCCTTCCTTCCTCCTTCCTTCCTCCTTCCTTCTTCCCTTCTCTCCCTCAATCCCTCCTTCCTTCCTTCCCATTTCCTTCCTCCCTCCCTCCCTCCCTTCCTTCTTTTCCCCTTCCTTCCTTCCTTCTTCCCTTCTCTCCCTCCCTCCTTCCTTCCTCCCTCCCTCCCTTCCTTCTTCCCTTCTCTCCCTCCCTCCTTTCTTCCTTCGTCCTTCCCTCCCTTCCTTCTTTCCCCCTTCCTTCCTTCCCTCCCTTCCTTCTTCCCTTCTCTCCCTCCCTCTCTCCTTCCTTCCTTCCCCTTTCCTTCCTTCCTCCCTCCCTCACTCTCTTCCTTCTTTCCTTCCCCCTTCCTTCCTTCCTTCCTTCCTTCCTTCCTTCTTCCTTCCTTCCTCCTTCCTTCCTCCCTCTCCTTCCTTCCTTCCTTCCTTCCTTCCTTCCTTCCTTCCTTCTCTTCCCTTCTCTTCCTCCCTCCCTCCTTTCCTTCCCCTTTCCTTCCTTCCTCCCTCCCTCCCTCTCTTCCTTCTTTCCTTCCCCCTTCCTTCCTTCCTTCCTTCCTTCTTCCTTCCTTCCTCCTTCCTCCCTCCCTCCCTTTCCTTCCTTCCTTCCTTCCTTCCTTCCTTCCTTCCTTCCTTCCTTCCTTCCTTCCTTCCTTCCTTCCTTCCTTCCTTCCTTCCTTCCTTCCTTCCTTCCTTCCTTCCTTCACAATGCAGTATTGCAGGCTAATTCACTGTCCACAGCCAGCAGTTCGATCCTGACCGGCTCACAGTTGACTCCGCCTTCAGTCCTTCCCAGGTCGGTAAAATGAGGACCCAGATCGTCGGAGGACAATAGTGGTATAAAAGCCTAAAGGCTGTTGCTATTCTGTAATTCTGTGGTCGTAAGTCGAGGACTACCATGCGTGGAACAAGAGAAGGGAGGCAGCCCCTCGCTTACCTTTGCGGAGGATCCCCGTGTCCGTGAAGCTGGTGAGGAAGAAGTAGAGGACGGTTGGGATGAGAAGGTTGCCACAAATGATGGGGAAGGCCCAGGAGACGTTCAGGCCCAGCCAGGCGCCGCTGCGGACAACAAAGGACATTGTGGGTCTATCACACGCTTCTTCAGGTGGACTTCAGCTCCCAGAATTCCCCAGTCAGTCCCTCAGCCTCTGAGGAATTCTGGGAGTTGAAGTCCCCCCCCCCACTCGTCAGGTTGCCAAGGTTGAGGGACGCTGCTTTAGCACATACAAACAGAAAGATACGGTTTGCATCGACGCTGAACATAATTTCAATATTTTTTTGTTAAAAAAAGTCCTGATGCTGAATTTAAGTTAACCTGGAAATTATTTATGGATTATAACTCTGCACATGGGCAATTCGGGTCTCAATCCGTGTCGCTTTGGACATTGAGGATCCTGGAGAGCCCTGATCAGATGGGGGGGAAAGGAAGCGTCTTCGGTTACGAAGGGAGTTGGGCTTAATCTGAGCTATTTATTCTCTCACCTCGCCTTTGCTGAGAGCACCACCACGTCCATGCATCCACCCATCCTCTCGTCTATCACGCTATCTATCTATTCTCTCTCTCTTTTATCCATCTATCTCTTTCTTTCTTTCTTTTTCTTTTTTCTTTTTCTTTTTTCTTTCTTTTCTTTCTTTCTGTCTGTATCTATCTATCTCTATCTATCATCTATCTATCTATCTATCTATCTATCTATCTATCATCTATCTATCTATCCATCCATCCATCTATCCATCTATCCATCTATCCATCTATCCATCTATCCATCCATCCATCCATCCATCCATCCATCCATCCATCCATCCATCCATCCATCTATCTATCTATCTATCTATCTATCTATCTATCTATCTATCTATCTATCTATCTATCTATCTATCTATCTATCTATCTATCTATTTTTATCCATCTACCTATCCATCTATTTCTTTTCTATCTACTTCTATCTAACCATCTATCTCAGGGGCCTTAAAACTTGGCCCTTTGATGACTGGTGGACTTCAACTCCCAGAATTCCTCAGCCAGTGTGCCTGGCTGAAGAATCCTGGGAGTTGAAGTCCGCCAGTCATAAAGGTGCCAAGTTTGAAGGCCCCTGCTTTTAAGCAGTTCCTAAATCTTCAAGCTTGGGGGCGTATAACCATCCAGCTCTTCCAACACAGCTACTCCTCCAGTTAGGACTACAATTGATACCAATAAAGGAGAATATTTGTCGCTCAGGGTTGAAATGAGGGCTCCTTGGCGGTGTCTGAGCTGGGTGGTTTTCTTGCAGACGTCTCACGAACCAACTAGGTAACTTCATCAGTACTAAAAAACAGCGGTGTTTGCTCTCTGTTTATGTAGAGAAGTAGCTTGCTTGTAGACAGCAAACCCCCCTCCCTTCTAGCCCTGATGATGTTCCCTAGTTGGGTCATGAAACGTCTGCAAGAAAACCGCCAAGCTCAGAGAGCATCAAGGACCCCACAGTCCCCCTCCTCCTCCACCTCCTCTTCCTCCTCCTCCTCCTCCTCCTCCTCCTCCTCCTCCTCCCTTCTAGCCCTGATGATGTTCCCTAGTTGGGTCATGAAACGTCTGCAAGGAAACAATTAAGCTCAGAGAGCCCCAAGGACCCCACAGTTGTCGTCGTCGTCGTCGTCGTCGTCCTCCTCCTCCTCCTCCTCCTCCTCCTCCTCCTCCTCCTCCTCCTCCGCCCCTCTCTGTCACACTGGGTCACGAAACACCTGCCTTGACACAACCCAACACAGAGACCACCGAGGACCCCCCCCCCTTTCGCCTCAGCCCTGAGCTACAAAGATTCTCCTCGATCGCCTGCTGGAGGAAGGATCCTTCCTCCTTACTCACGGGAAAGTGAAGAAAAGGCAGCTGAGCCCCAGCAGAGTGCTGAAGTGGAAGGAGGCGAAGAATCCCGAAAAGAGCGGGTGGCACCCATCCCTACTGGACGCCATGTCTGCCGGGGAGACCCCAGAAAGCTGTTGGCGCAAGCCAGGCGGGGTCCCGATGCGTTGTCGTGGCGAGGCCGGGACAATGGCCGGGGAGGGGAGGGGGAGGGGGGTCTCTTCTGCTGTGGAATGTTCCTGGCTGGCAGTTGGAGAGGCTGGTGGGACCTCCAGAGGTCCTCTTGTCCGCTGGGGGATCGGATCGGTGGCCCGCAAACGCGATTCCCGCGTCTGAGAGGCAGGCCTTTTTTTTCACCCTTCGCAAAAGGGGCTTCGTTGTCCCGTCCAAAACACGAATCTCCCAGTCATTCGGGCGAAGCAAAATAATAATAATAATAATAATAATAATAATAATAATAATAATAATAATAATAATAATAACAACAACAACAACAACAACAACAACAACAACAACAATAATAATAATAACAATAATAAAAATAAATAAATTAAGGGGAAGTCAGGACTTTTTTTTATAGACTGCAGATAGTCCTCCGCTTACGGCTATTTGTTTAGTGACCACTCAAAGATACAACTTGGGACTGAAAGAAAAGTGACGTACGTTGTTCACCTTTAACGACCGTTGCAGCATCCTCGCGGTCAGGTGAACGAAATTTAGGCGCTGGGCGCAGCGTCCCAGAATCATGGGAATCCCGTTTTGCGACCTTCCGACAAGCAAAGTCAATGAGGGAAGCCAGATTCGCTTAACGACCGTGTCGCTAACTTAACAACTGCAGTGATTGGCTTAACACAGGGGTAGGCAACCTTGGCTCTTTTATGACTGGTGGACTTAAACTCCCAGAATTCCTGAGCCAGCCATGCTGAGGAGAAAGGGAGAGGTTTCCAAGCTGAGCCATGCTGGCTGAGGAATTCTGGGAGTTGAAGTCCACGAGTCTTAAAGTTGTCAAGGTTGAGGAGATTGGTCTAGATCTTTTATGACTGGTGGACTTCAACTGCCAGAATTCCTGAGCCAGCATGGGGGAACTATGGCCCCTTCATGACTTGTGGGCTTCAACTGCCAGAATTCCTGAGCCAGCCAGGCTGAGGGGAAAGAGAGAAGTTTCCAAGCTGAGCCATGCTGGCTGAGGAATTCTGGGAGTTGAAGTCTGCAAGTCATGAAGGGGCCATAGTTGCCCCACGCTGGCTGAGGAATTCTGGGAGTTGAAGTCCAACAGTCATGAAGGGGCCATAGTTCCCCCATGCTGGCTCAGGAATTCTGGGAGTTGAAGTCCACGAGTCATGAAGGGACCAGTTCCCCCACGCTGGCTCAGGAATTCTGGGAGTTGAAGTCCACGAGTCATCAAGGGGCGAAAGTTTCCCCATGCTGGCTGAGGAATTCTGGGAGTTGAAGTCCACCAGTCATAAAAGAGCCAAGGTTGCCTACCACTGACTTAACAGCTGTGTCAAGAAAGGCCATAAAATGGGGCAAAACTCAGTTAATGACTGCCTCGCTTAGCAACAGAGGTTTTGGGCACTGTAGTGGACGTAAGTTGAGGACGACCTGTCAGATTATTTTTTTTAATGATATTTGACAGTCACATATTGTCCTGACCACGGAGTATATTTAATAGGAAACCAGTGGACCATGAAATAAAGGAGATTTCCCTTCTTTTTTTTTCCTTTCTTGGTTTGTTTCGCCTCGGTTTTTAATTTTTGAACTTGGGTTTCTGCTGTTTTTTCTTTGCGATTTTGCCATTAATTCTGGCTGGGCTTTTTCACAAAACGTTGAAAACTGAGTTTTGCCCCATTTTATGACCTTTCTTGACACAGCTCTTAAGGCAGCCAATCGCTGCAGTTGTTAAGTGAGCCACAAGGTCGTTAAGCGAGCCTGGCTTCCCCCATTGACTTGGCTTGCTGGAAGGTCGCAAAAGGGGATCCCACGATTCTGGGACGCTGCGACCGTCGTAAACATGAGTCTGTCGCCCAGCGTCTAAATTTCGTTCACCTGACCGCGAGGATGCTGCAGCGGTCGTTAAATGTGAAAAACGCAAGTCCCTTTTTTTCAGTCCCGGTTGTATCTTTGAACGGTCACGAAACGAACAGCTGTAAGCTGAGGACTATCTGCAGTCTATAAACAGTCTTGACTTCCCCTTAATAAATGCTTTTTTTCCCTTTTTTTGCTTCACCCGAATGACTGGGAGATTCGTGTTTTGGATGGGGCAACAAAGCCCCTTTTGCGAAGGGAAAAAAATACAGTTTGTCCTCAACTTACGACAGACCATTAGTGACCGTTCAAAGTTACAACGGCACTGGAAAAAGTGACTTACAACCGTTTTCCACACTTAACGACCATTGCAGTATCCCCCTGTGTTCAGGTGAACAAAATTTAGATGCTTGGCCACTGACTCGTACTTACGACGGTTGCAGCGTCCCGGGCTCACGTGATTCCCTTTTTGCGACCTTCTGACAAGCAAAGTCAACGGGGGAAGCCAGGCTCACTTAACGACCGTGTTCCTAACTTAACAACTGCAGTGATTCGCTTAACGACTGTGGCAAGAGAGGTCGTAAAGTGGGGTGAAACTCACTCAACTTGTGTCTCGCTTCGCCGCAGAAATTTTGGGCTCCGCTGTTGTTGCTGTGGTAGTCCTCGACTTACCACGGTTCATTTACTGACTGAAGTTACCACGGCGCTAAAGAAAGTCTCCTCGGAATATTTTTCACACGACGGTTGCAGCATCCCCAAGGTCACGTGACTTACATTTGGAGGCTTGACCACTGACTCACACGTATGGCAGCCGTGGTGTCCTGGAGTCACGCGATTCCCTTTTGTGACTTTCCGACGAGGGGAAATCAGATTCCTTTAACCACCCCGTTACGGATTTAAGAACTGCAAAGTTTTGCTTGAGAAACGTGGCGAGAAAAGCCGTAAATCGAGGCAAAACCCACTTAAGAAACGTCTCCCCTCGGCCGCAGAAACTTTGGGGCTCGATTGGGGTCGTAAGCCGAGGACTACCTGTAAAAAATGTTTAAGAAGAGGCTAGATAGCCATTTGTCTGAGATGGTATAGGTTCTCCTGCTTAAGCGAGGGGCTGGACTAGAAGACCTCCAAGGTCCCTTCCAGTTCCATTCTAAGTCTATTCTATTCTATTCTATTCTATTCTATTCTATTCTATTCTATTCTATTCTATTCTATTCTATTCTATTCTATTCTATTCTATTCTATTCTATTCTAATTTCTATTCTGTTCTGTTCTGTTCTATTCTATTGTTTTATTATTCTATTCTATTCCATTCTATTCTATTATTTCTATTCTATTCTATTCTATTCTATTCTATTCTATTCTATTCTATTCTATTCTATTCTATTCTATTCTATTCTAATTCTATTCTATTCTATTCTATTCTATTCTATTCTATTCTATTCTGTATTTCTATTCTATTCTACATTCTATTCTATTCTATTCTATTCTATTCTATTCTATTCTATTCTGTTCTGTTCTGTTCTGTTCTATTCTATTCTATTCTATTCTATTCTATTCTATTAATTATTTCTATTCTGTTCTATTCTGTTCTATTCTATTCTATTCTATTCTATTCTATTCTATTCTATTCTATTCTATTCTATTCTATTCTATTCTATTCTAATTTCTATTCTGTTCTGTTCTGTTCTATTCTATTGTTTTATTATTCTATTCTATTCCATTCTATTCTATTATTTCTATTCTATTCTATTCTATTCTATTAATTATTTCTATTCTGTTCTATTCTATTCTATTCTATTCTATTCTATTCTATTCTATTCTATTAATTATTTCTATTCTGTTCTATTCTATTCTATTCTATTCTATTCTATTCTATTCTATTCTATTCTATTCTATTCTATTCTATTCTATTCTATTCTATTCTAATTATTTCTGTTCTGTTCTATTCTATTCTATTGTTCTATTATTCTATTCTATTCCATTGTATTCTATTCTATTCTATTAATTATTTCTATTCTATTCTATTCTATTCTATTCTATTCTATTCTATTCTATTCTATTCTATTCTATTCTATTCTATTCTATTCTATTCTATTCTATTCTATTCTATTCTATTCTATTGTTCTATTATTCTATTCTATTCTATTCTATTCTATTAATTAATTCTATTCTATTCTATTCTATTCTATTCTATTCTATTCTGTTCTGTTCTGTTCTGTTCTGTTCTATTCTATTCTAATTATTTCTGTTCTGTTCTATTCTATTCTATTATTCTATTCTATTCTATTCCATTCCATTCCACTCCATTCATTATTTCTGTTCTGTTCTATTCTATTGTTCTATTCTATTCTACTCTATTCTCTATTCTATTCTATTCTATTCTATTCTACCCTACTTCACTCCACTCCATTCTATGAAAACTCAACCTTTTCTCGGTGGACTAAGTTGGCATCCCTGCCAGTTCCTGGTTCATTAACCCGGCAGCCGCCCGGGCGCAGGGGACTGGCATCGGTGCCAATGAACTCCAGCGCATGGCATCAGGGGGAAGAGAGAGCGGGAGAGAGCAGGAATCGGTTCAAGAAATAATAATATTTAAAAAAAACATTCCCAGCGGCCCCAGGCAGCAGGACTCTGACCCCAATTTGCCAGGGAAAGCTGAGCTCTCCGGAAGATCCGATCTTTTGAGCGGTTGCTTCCCGCGGCATCAAGACGGTCAGAGAAGCTTTGCAGAAAGCACCCAGGCAAGCAAGCATGGAAGAAGAGGCTTTTGGGCGGAACCTGATGCCGAATCCAAGGTAGGCAGTCCCTCCATTCTGAGAGCCATCCATGAGCTGGTTTGCGGGCGGTGGAATCTCTTACGACGGCCACGGAGCCCCAAAATTTCCGTTGCTAAGCGAGACCTTTGTTCAGCGAGTTTTTATGGCTTTCCTTGCCCTACAGTTTGCCACAGTCAATGTCGGCAGGGGATCGGCTAGTCACGCGGTCGTTAAGCGGAATCTGGGTTCCCCCGCTTAATTCGCTCGTCAGAACGTCGCCAAAGCGGGTCACGTCTCTCACGTACACACACACACACACACACACACCGGACACCGCGACCGACATAAACTCGAGTCAGTTGCCGAGGGTCCGAATTTGGATCACATGCTGCAAGGACCGTAACTCTGAAACACGGTCATAAGTCACTTTTTTCAGTGCCATTGTAAATGATGTTGATGTTGGAAGGGACCTTGGAGGTCATCTAGTCCAACCCCCTGCTCAGGCAGGAAACCTTATACCAATTCAGGCAAATGGCTGTCCAATCTCTTCTTAAAATCTTCCAGTGTTGGAGCATTTGCAGCTTCTGGTGGCAAGCAGTTCCACTGGTTAATTGTTCTCACTGTCAGGAAGTTTCTCCTCAGTTCTAGGTTGCTTCTCTCCTTGAACGGCTGGAAACAGGGAAGCCGGGAGTTCTACTACGGCCTTAGGCACAACAGCCAGCTGGGTGACTTTGTCCCAGGCCTTTTCGGCCAGTCCTGGGAAGAAAAAGATCAGGGCTTTTGTCCTGTTTTTTTCTTCTTGCAATCGGCAAATCCCGTTTGGTCACATGATCAAAACTGAGACGCTTGGCAACTGACTCGTAGTTATGACGGTCGCAACGTCCCGAGGTCACGTGATCCCTTTTGACGACCTTCTGACAAGCCAAGTCAATGGGGGGGGGGGAAAAGCCGGATTCACTTAACGACCGGGTGAGTCACTTAACAACTGCAGTGATTCGCTTAACAACTGTGGCCAGAAAGGTCATAAAATGGGGCAAAACTCCCTTAACAAATGTTTTCACTTAGCAACATAAATTTTGGCCTCAGTTGCGGACATACGTCAGGGGTCTTCAAACGTGGCCCTTTTATGACCTGTGGACTTCAACTCCCAGAATTCCTCAGCCAGTGTCCCTTTTGGACTGCTTGCTCTCTTATAATCCCTTCCTCTGCAATCTCTCCACTCTAGAGAGAAGGAGAAAAAAAAGATAGGCATGGCTGGCTGGGGAATTCTGGGAGTTGAAGTCCACAAGTCATAAAAGGGCCACGTTTGAAGACCCCTGTCGTACGTTAAAGACTACAGATATTATCATGGTCGTTAAGAGAGTCTGGCTTCACCCTTTGACTTTGCTTGTCAGCAGTTTGCAAAAGGGGGTCACATGACTGGGACACGGCGACCGTCGTAACTATGACTCATTTTCCAAGCGTTTGAATTTTGATCCCATGACCGCAGGGATGCTGCAACGGTTGTTAAATGCGAAAAATGGTCATAAGTCCTTTTTTTGAGCGCTGTTGTAACTTTGAACGGTCACTAAACAAGTGGTTGTAAATCGAGGACTTCTCTGCAATCCTAAATGTTATTGTAATGTTGGAAGCCGCCCTTTAAGCGGTTCATGAATTAATGGACTTCTTGATTAGTAAGCTACTTCATCCGATTAACACTTGTCGCTGCGACGGGACGCAGAAGAGCCACTGGGCATGTGCAGAGTTTCTTCCTCTGGGCAGCACAGCCCTTCGCCAAGCTGGGCCTTGTGGAAGCCTTTTTTTTCACTTGTGTTCACGTGGCCAATTGTGTACTTTTCAAGGTGCTTTGAACTGTCCGAAGGTCGTTCAACTCTTAAAGGTTACGGAGCGTCCTTCCAAATCGAAACTGCCCATCGCCTCTCGAGTTGGGGAATTTGTCTGAAGGTCAAAAAATTCAAGATGGAGGCTGTGCCTGGGCAATCAAAGTTGCGCCCCTTTTTATTTGCATCGGAATCCAATGTTAAAACGGGCTTCAATCAATCAATCAACCAATCAATCAAATAGAGCTGGAAGGGGCCTTGGAGATCCTCTAGTCCAACCCCCTGCTCAAGCAGCAGGAGACCCTATGCCATTCTTGACAAATGGCTGTCTAGACTCCTCTTAAAAACCTCCAGTGTTGGCGCACCTGCAACTTCTGGTGGCAAGCTGTTCCACTGGTTAATTGTTCTCCCTGTTAGGAAGTTTCTCCTTAATTCCAGGTTGCTTCTCTCTTTGGTCAGTTTCCTTCCGTTGTTTCTCGTCCTTCCCTCTGGTGCTTTGGAGAATAATGCGACCCCTCCCTCTTTGTGGCAGCCCCTCAAATACTGAAACACTGCTATCATGTCACCCCCCCCCCCCCCCCCGTTTCTTCTTTTCCTTAGACTGGCCAAACCCAAATCCCACAGCCATTCTTCGTATGTTTTAGTCTCCAGGCCTTGAATCATCTCAGTTGCTCTTCTCTGCACTTTTTCCAAAGTCTCAACATCTTTTTTTGTAATGTGGGGACCAAAACTGGATGCCGTATTCCAGGCATGGCCTTACTAAGGCTTTATAAAGCGGTACTAATACTTCACGCGATCTTGAGTCTGTGCCTTCGTTTATACAAGCAAGGATTGTATTGGCTTTTTTGGCTGCTGCAGCACACGGCTGGCTCATGTTTAAATGATCGTCCATTAGCACTCCGAGGTCCCTCTCACAGTTCCTGTTTTTGAGCCGGGTTTCACCTATTTGTATCTTCGATTTTTCGTGCCCAAGTGTAAAATCTTGTTTTTCTCCACATTAAATTTCATCTGGTTGGATAGGGCCCATTGTTCAAGTCTTTTTGGATCCTGAGCTTGTCTCCTGGTTTGAGCTCACCTGGTCCAGTTCTCCATCTTGATTTTTTTTTTAACTTCTCCTGTAGACCTCCAGCTCAAAGACATTTTTCCAGATGTTCCTTTCTTCAAAAAAATAAAAATAAATCCTATTTAAGGTACTCTAGTCAGCAGTGCTAGGAAGGTGGACTTGAAAAATTAACCTTCTCAATGTCTTCATTTCCTTTTTGAAAAGTTTACTTAGAGCGGCCTTAAGGGATGCAAAATGGAAAAAAAAACAAAAAACCGCAGTACGGGAAGTCCTTGATTTACAACCAATCGTTCAGTGTCCGTTCATGGTGGCGCGCTGGGAAAAGTGACTTGTGACCGGTTTTCACACTTAACGACCGTTGCAGCGTTCCCCGTGGTCAGGCGATCAAAATTCAGAGGACTGGCAACTGACTTGTATTTATGACCCTTGCATTGCCCAGGGGTCACGTGCTCCCCTTTTGCGACCTTCTGACAAGCAAAGTTAATGGGGAGACCAGATTCGCTTAACAGCCATTTGCTAACTTAGCAGACGCAACGATTCGCTTCACGGCGGTGTCAAGGAGAGTCATAAAGCGGGGCAAAACACAGCTAACAACTGCTTCTTGCAGGTGTTTCGTGACCCAACTAAGTCCATGATCCAACGTCATCAGTGCCAGAAGAGAGTAGAGTTTGTGGAGGAGGAGGAGGAGGAGGAGGAGGAGGAGGAGGAGGAGGAGGAGGAGGAGGAAGAACTGTGGGGTCCTTGGTACTCTCTGAGTTTGGTTGTTTTCTTGCAGACGTTTCGTGACCCAAGTAGGTAACATCATCAGGGCTAGAAAGTGTGGGTGGGATTGCTCTCATTTTATACATGAGTAAGAAAACAACCAAGCTCAGAGGACACCAACCACCACCACCCCGTCTCCATTTACGTCATGCCACTAAACAGCTCAGATGCTTTCACACAGGATGCTAGCCAGAGTTAACCCTGGTGAGCTTGGTGTGCCCCCTGGGGGCTTAGCACCCTGGTTCGTGGCTGTGATTCTTTGCAATGTGTGTATCTGGAAAAGAGGTCAATTCACAAGCAGTTGCTTGCCTAAAATAATCCACAAATCAATGCTTGCACGTTCGGGTGGATACAAATGTTGGGATGAATAAAGATGATTCTAAACGAGCTAACCAAAGAAACAAGTTTGTTTTATTTGTCTGAACAGGACGAACAAATGCCAGAGAGGATGGAGATGGTGATATATGTCATTTGAACTGTGTTTTTTTTTTCTCTCTCTCTCTCTTTTTTTTTTGGCAGTTTATCCCTGGATATGATCCATCTGCTGATCGACAACTTCAGTGTCCCCGTTGCGTGTTTCTCCCACCCGCCTTCTGCGCTGCAGCTGCTGCAACGTAAGTGTGCGAGACACAACCATGGCGGAGGCCACAACATGGGGAGCCTTGTGCAGTGGGTCCTCAATTTACAACTGTTTATTTAGTGGCCTTTTGGAATGGCAATGCTACAGGGAGTCCTCGACTTCACGACCAAAATTGAGCCCCAAAATTTCCACCGCTAAGCGAGACATTGGCTTTGTTGCATTTTACGACCTTCCTTGCCACGGTTGTTAAGTGAATCGCTGCAGAGGTTAAGTTAGTCACCCGGTTGTTAAGTGAATCTGGCTTTCCCCCGTTGACTTTGCTTGTCGGAAGGTCGCAAAAATCTGATCACGTGACCCCAGGACACTGTGCGACCGTCATAAATACGGATCAGTGGCCCAGCGTCTGAATTTTGATCGCGTGACCATGGGGATGCTGCAACGGTCCTGAGTGTGAAAAACGGTCATAAGCAGTGGTGGAATTTAAATAAATACCTGAACAACCAGTTATCCTATTTGATGTAGGCCTGGACCTCCGATGCCTAGAACGGACTTCCGGAAGTGGCATCATGCACTTCCGGTG
This sequence comes from Vipera berus, assembly GCF_964194415.1. NCBI lineage: Eukaryota > Metazoa > Chordata > Lepidosauria > Squamata > Viperidae > Vipera > Vipera berus. Next base: position 2,965,788 of record NC_138207.1, read on the forward strand.
GGCCATTCTAGGCTTGGGAGGCATCCTCCAGGCCTCTGAGGCCTAGAACAGACTTCCAGAAGTGGCATCAACACACTTCCAGTAGGCCATTTTAGGCCTGGGAGGCTTCCTGCAGGCCTCCGACGCTTTCTCCAGGCCTCCGAGGCCTAGAACGGACTTCCGGAAGTGGCATCATGCACTTCCGGTAGGCCATTCTAGGCTTGGGATGTGTCCTCCAGGCCTCCGAGGCCTAGAACGGACTTCCGGAAGTGGCATCAACACACTTCCAGTAGGCCATTCTAGGCCTGGGAGGCGTCCTCCAGGCCTCCGAGGCCTAGAACAGACTTCCGAAAGTGGCATCAACACACTTCCAGTAGGCCATTTTAGGCCTGGGAGGCTTCCTCCAGGCCTCCGACGCTTTCTCCAGGCCTCCGAGGCCTAGAACGGACTTCCGGAAGTGGCATTCACAAACTTCCGGTGGGCTGTTCTAGGCCTGGGAGGCCTCCTCCAGGGCCTCCTATGCCTCCTCCAGGCCTTCGAGGCCTAGAATGCACTTCCGGAAGTGGCATCCACACACTTTGGGTGGGCCATTTTAGGCCTGCGAGTCTTCCTGCAGGCCTCCTATGCCTCCTCCAGGCCTCCCAGGCCTAGAACGGAGTTCCGGAAATGGTATCCATGCACTTCCGGTGGGCTGTTCTAGGCCTGGGAGGCCTCCTCCAGGCTTCTGAAGCCTAGACTGGACTTCTGGAAGCCAGCTGGTTCTCCGAATTCGGTAAATTTAGCTATCGGTTCTCCCGAACCGGTGCGAACCAGCTGAATCCCACCACTGGCCATAAGCCTCTTTTTTTTTCTGTGCCACTTTAACTTTGAACGATCACTAACCAAACTGTAGCTTCTTCTATCGAACTAGGACCGACTGTGGTTAGTTCTTCCTAGCTTGCCGTTGCGTGCAAGCCCGTTCAGCTCTCTCTTGGGGAGTGCGGCCTTTCCCACCGCTAAAGGTCAAATATATTGGTGGTTGCAGAGCAGACCTTTGTGGATCTGGCCATCATCGGCATGGCTACCTTCCTGACCCTGGTTTCCGTGGTCATTTTTGCCGAGGACGCCTTCTATCTCTCCAAGAAGATCCGCTGCTTCGTCAAGATGAAAACCCTGATCTGGAGCAGCTCAGCGCCCACGGTGGGTCCCCAGCCCGGCTCTCTGGGGGAAAAAGTAAAGACCAATCTGGGTAGCTGTGGGTAGAAAGGAAGGTAACATCATCAGTGCCAGAAGGGAGGGGGGGGGTTTGTGGAGAGGAGGAGGAGGAGGAGGAGGAGGAGGAGGAGGAGGAGGAGGACGACGACGACGACGACTCTGGGGTCCTGGGTGCTCTCTGAGCTGGGTGGTTTTCTTGCAGACGTTTCATGACCCAAATAGGTAACATCATCAGTGCCAGAAGGGAGGGGTGCTTGCAGAGAGGAGGAGGGAAAAGAAGAGAAAGAAAGAAAAAGAAAGAGAAAGAGAAAGAAAAAAAGAAGAAAAGGGTAGAGGGAGGTTGGGAGGGAGGGAGGAAGGAAGGAAATAAGAAACGGAGGGAGGGAGGAGATAAGAAAGGAGGAAGGGAAGAAGAAAGAAAGAAAGAAGAAAAAGAAAAGAGAAAGAGAAAGAAAGAAAGAAAGAAAGAAAGAAAGAAAGAAAGAAAGAAAGAAAGAAAGAAAGAAAGAAAGAAAGAAAGAAGGAAGGAAGGAAGGAAGGAAGAAAAAGAAAGAAAGAAAGAAAGAAAGAAAGAAAGAAAGAAAGAAAGAAAGAAAGAAAGAAAAAGAAAGAAAGAAAGAAAGAAAGAAAGAAAGAGGATTGTGGGGTCCTTGGTGCTCTCTGAGCTGGGTGGTTTTCTTGCAGACATTTCATTACCCAAATAGGTAACATCATCAGTGCCAGAAGGGAGGGGGGTTTGTGGAGAGGAGGAGGAGGAGGAGGACGATGACGACAATGACAACGATGACGACAACAACAACAACTCTGGGGTCCTTGATGCTCTCTGAGCTGGGTGGTTTTCTTGCAGACATTTCATTACCCAAATAGGTAACATCATCAATACCAGAAGGTGTCGTCAGGTTTTCCTGGAGCATCTCCCATCTCTGCTTTTGCCGGTGACATTTGTGTGTGTCAGCTACACCAGGTGGATCAGACCGGGACATTGACTCTCCATAAAGTCTAAAGCTATTTTTATTGAGATTGGCCATGATATTTATTTTCTACACAATGACTTTGTGAAATGGGTTGGACTGAGAGAGACCCATTGGCCCAAAATCACCCAGCCAGCTCTCACGCCTAAGGCAGGACTAGAACTCAACATCTCCCGGTGATTGGCCCAAAGCCACCCAGCCAACTTTTATGCCTAAAACGGAAACTAGAACTCCCCGTCTCCTGGTGATTGGCCCAAAATCACCCAGCCAACTTTTATGCCTAAGGCGGGATTAGAACTCACCGTCTCTCGGTGATTGGCCCAAAGTCACCCCGCTGGCTTGCTTGCCTAACCTTCGCTCCTTCCGGCGTGATCTCAAAACATTCTTTTTTGAACAAGCTGGCCTGGTCTGACGGGATGGGGTTGGGTTTTTAAAATTAGTTTCAAACTTTAATATGTATTGATTTTATGGGCATGATGTTTAATGGCTTTTTAATTTTTGTATTCGATTTTTATTGTGTATTGCCCTGTTCACCGCCCTGAGTCCTTCGGGAGAAGGGCGGTATAGAAATCAAATTATTAAATTAAATTAAATTAAAGACTAGAACTCACTGTCTCCCAGTTTTTAGCTTTAGCCAGTAGAAGATCAAATTGACATCTGCATCTTGCAAGTCTGGCGGGGTTTCTTCTCTCCCTTTCCTCCATAATATTCAGGGAAGCAAGGAGTGTCTGAGCTGATCCTGAACATTATCTGTTCTGGGTGTTCTGGGCTTAAACAACAACAACAACAAAAAAACACGTTTCAGCCCCTAAATATTAACATCTCCCATTTTAATCCAGGTTAGCTGCCAGAATTGCCATTGCAAGCCAAAACTCTCATTGTTGGTACGCAGGAGGCAAGAACTTATAGTCCAGGCCTTTTCAACCTTTTCACCCATTGTGCCACTTTTAGGATACGGCAACCTCCGAGCACCGCCAGTCGCCTAGCAAGGGGTCAAACAGTTGAGGACCAAAAAAAAAAAAAAAAAAAGGAAAAAAAGTGGTAAAGTACAGGTAGTCCTCGACTTACAACAGTTCGCTTGGTGACTGTTCGAAGTTACAACGGCACTGAAAAAAGGGCCCCCCGAGCCCCAGCTGAGCAAGACACCTGCCTTCTGGGCCCAGCGGAAGTGCCAGGATCAGCGCCGAGCTCCAGCTGGATCCTGGCGCTGATCCTGGCGCTTCCGCTGAGCCCCGACAGCCCTGCAACTCCAGCCGTCTCTCGCTCAGGCTTGGGCGGTGCTACCACCGGTTCAGCTCATCCCCCTCCCCCGCTACCACTTTTCTAGGATGGTCGCGTACCACCTGCCAGGCGCCCATCTACCACAGGTGGTACCCGTACCACTGGTTGAAAAGCCCTGATCTAGTCCATTCCTGGTGGGAACCCAACTGGAGATGCTGACCGTTTTGTGTGTGTGTGTGTGTGTGTGTGTGTGTGTGTGTGTTTAACTTTTTGGCTTGCAAGCCATCCCCCACAACACTTCCGAAACCTGAACCTGGCCTTGGATGCTTTCTGCATGGGGGTCTGTGACCCCAGGCCCCGGGTCCCACGTTCTTCTGCTTTCTTTCCTTCCTCTGCTAGGCCGTCTCGATCTTCTGCCTGCTTGGACTGTGGGTGCCCCGGGCCATGATGTATGTGGAGATGGCAATTGGCTCGTGAGTTTTCCTCTGGGGTGATCTTCTGGAGCTGAGCGGAACTGACACGGAACGGCAGGGATGGGGATGGGGATGGACTGGTGGGCTCTTTCTGAGGAACGTGGATGGAGAGATGGCTGAAGGCCATTGAGAGGAAGGACGGGGTAGTAGAACGTTAGAATCCTAGGGCTGGAAGGGACCTTGGAGGTCTTGTACTCCAAGCCCCCCCCCCCAGGTTCATGGAATCCTAGGGCTGGAAGGGACCTTGGAGGTCTTGTACTCCAAGCCCTCGCCCAAGATCATGGAATCCTAGGGCTGGAAGGGACCTTGGAGGTCTTGTACTCCAAGCCCTCGCCCAAGATCATGGAATCCTAGGGCTGGAAGGGACCTTGGAGGTCTTGTACTCCAAGCCCCCCCCCAAGTTCATGGAATCCTAGGGCTGGAAGGGACCTTGGAGGTCTTGTACTCCAAGCCCCCGTCCAAGATCATGGAATCCTAGGGCTGGAAGGGACCTTGGAGGTCTTGTACTCCAAGCCCTCGCCCAAGATCATGGAATCCTAGGGCTGGAAGGGACCTTGGAGGTCTTGTACTCCAAGCCCCCCCCAAGTTCATGGAATCCTAGGGCTGGAAGGGACCTTGGAGGTCTTGTACTCCAAGCCCTCGCCCAAGATCATGCAATCCTAGGGCTGGAAGGGACCTTGGAGGTCTTGTACTCCAAGCCCCCGCCCAAGATCATGGAATCCTAGGGCTGGAAGGGACCTTGGAGGTCTTGTACTCCAAGCCCCCGCCCAAGATCATGGAATCCTAGGGCTGGAAGGGACCTTGGAGGTCTTGTACTCCAAGCCCCCGCCCAAGATCATGGAATCCTAGGGCTGGAAGGGACCTTGGAGGTCTTGTACTCCAAGCCCTCGCCCAGGTTCATGGAATCCTAGGGCTGGAAGGGACCTTGGAGGTCTTGTACTCCAAGCCCCCCCCCAAGTTCATGGAATCCTAGGGCTGGAAGGGACCTTGGAGGTCTTGTACTCCAAGCCCTCGCCCAAGATCATGGAATCCTAGGGCTGGAAGGGACCTTGGAGGTCTTGTACTCCAAGCCCCCCCCCAAGTTCATGGAATCCTAGGGCTGGAAGGGACCTTGGAGGTCTTGTACTCCAAGCCCCCGTCCAAGATCATGGAATCCTAGGGCTGGAAGGGACCTTGGAGGTCTTGTACTCCAAGCCCTCGCCCAAGATCATGGAATCCTAGGGCTGGAAGGGACCTTGGAGGTCTTGTACTCCAAGCCCTCGCCCAAGATCATGGAATCCTAGGGCTGGAAGGGACCTTGGAGGTCTTGTACTCCAAGCCCTCGCCCAAGATCATGGAATCCTAGGGCTGGAAGGGACCTTGGAGGTCTTGTACTCCAAGACCCCGCCCAAGATCATGGAATCCTAGGGCTGGAAGGGACCTTGGAGGTCTTGTACTCCAAGACCCCGCCCAAGATCATGGAATCCTAGGGCTGGAAGGGACCTTGGAGGTCTTGTACTCCAAGACCCCGCCCAAGATCATGGAATCCTAGGGCTGGAAGGGACCTTGGAGGTCTTGTACTCCAAGCCCTCGCCCAAGATCATGGAATCCTAGGGCTGGAAGGGACCTTGGAGGTCTTGTACTCCAAGCCCTCGCCCAAGATCATGGAATCCTAGGGCTGGAAGGGACCTTGGAGGTCTTGTACTCCAAGCCCTCGCCCAAGATCATGGAATCCTAGGGCTGGAAGGGACCTTGGAGGTCTTGTACTCCAAGCCCTCGCCCAAGATCATGGAATCCTAGGGCTGGAAGGGACCTTGGAGGTCTTGTACTCCAAGCCCTCGCCCAAGATCATGGAATCCTAGGGCTGGAAGGGACCTTGGAGGTCTTGTACTCCAAGCCCTCGCCCAAGATCATGGAATCCTAGGGCTGGAAGGGACCTTGGAGGTCTTGTACTCCAAGCCCTCGCCCAAGATCATGGAATCCTAGGGCTGGAAGGGACCTTGGAGGTCTTGTACTCCAAGCCCTCGCCCAAGATCATGGAATCCTAGGGCTGGAAGGGACCTTGGAGGTCTTGTACTCCAAGACACCGCCCAAGATCATGGAATCCTAGGGCTGGAAGGGACCTTGGAGGTCTTGTACTCCAAGACCCCGCCCAAGATCATGGAATCCTAGGGCTGGAAGGGACCTTGGAGGTCTTGTACTCCAAGACCCCGCCCAAGATCATGGAATCCTAGGGCTGGAAGGGACCTTGGAGGTCTTGTACTCCAAGCCCTCGCCCAAGATCATGGAATCCTAGGGCTGGAAGGGACCTTGGAGGTCTTGTACTCCAAGCCCTCGCCCAAGATCATGGAATCCTAGGGCTGGAAGGGACCTTGGAGGTCTTGTACTCCAAGCCCTCGCCCAAGATCATGGAATCCTAGGGCTGGAAGGGACCTTGGAGGTCTTGTACTCCAAGCCCTCGCCCAAGATCATGGAATCCTAGGGCTGGAAGGGACCTTGGAGGTCTTGTACTCCAAGCCCTCGCCCAAGATCATGGAATCCTAGGGCTGGAAGGGACCTTGGAGGTCTTGTACTCCAAGACCCCGCCCAAGATCATGGAATCCTAGGGCTGGAAGGGACCTTGGAGGTTTTGTACTCCAAGACCCCGCCCAAGATCATGGAATCCTAGGGCTGGAAGGGACCTTGGAGGTCTTGTACTCCAAGACCCCGCCCAAGATCATGGAATCCTAGGGCTGGAAGGGACCTTGGAGGTCTTGTACTCCAAGCCCCCGCCCAAGATCATGGAATCCTAGGGCTGGAAGGGACCTTGGAGGTCTTGTACTCCAAGCCCTCGCCCAAGATCATGGAATCCTAGGGCTGGAAGGGACCTTGGAGGTCTTCTAGTCCAACCTCCTGCTGAAGCCAGGAGCCTTATACCATCCCAGACAAATGGTGGTCCAATTTTTCTTGAAAGTCTCCAGTGATGACGCATCCTTAACTCCAGAAGGCAAGCTCTTCCATTGATTAATTGTTCTTTCAAAAGTTTGTTGAACTGCAGGCTTGAGGGAAGCAACCATTCTCCACCACGCCTGAAATTTATACAAGATATAAGAAAGATGTTGAGACGCTGGAAAGAGTGCAGAGAAGAGCAACAAAGATGATCAGGGGACTGGAGGCTAAAACATATAAGGAACGGTTGCTGGAATTGGGTAGGTCTAGTTTAGCGTGAGCGTGAGCTTAAAGGGACTCCAGAAGATGGTAGAGGATAGGAAGGCCTGGAGGAACGTTGTCCATAGGGTCGCGATGGGTCGGACACGACTTCGCAGCTAACAACAACAACAAGTTTAACGACGAGAAGGACGAGGGGGGACAGGAGAGCAGCCTTCCAATATCTCAAGGGCTGCCCCAAAGAAGAGGGAGTCAAGCTATTCTCCAAAGCACCTGAAAGCAGGACAAGAAGCAACGGATGGAAACTAGTCAAGGAGAGAAGCAACCTGGAACTAAGGAGAAACTTCCTGACAGCTAGAACAGTTAACCAGTGGAACTCTTTGCCTCCAGAAGCTGCGGATGCTCCAACACTGGAAGTTTTTAAAAAGAGACTGGACAGCCATTTGTCTGAAATGGTATAGGGTTTCCTGCCTGGGCAGGGGGTTGGACTAGATGACCTCCAAGGTCCCTTCCAACTCTGTTCTTCTGTTCCTCTGCTCCACTCTCCCTCCGTAATGACGGGTCCGGCTCGGCTTCTCCCCATGCAGGTACTTTGCCGTCTGCTTTTACCTGATGATGCTGGTCATGGTGGAAGGCTTCGGAGGTAAGAAAGGCGTGCTGAAGGCCTTGAAGGACACCCCCATGCTGATCAGGACGGGGCCTTGCTGCTGTTGCTGTCTCTGTTGCCCCCCCATCACCATGACCAAGTGAGTGGAAAGGGGCAGCTGCCTCTGGGCTGCAGGAATCTGCTCAGTCACTAGAGGGCAGCAGAGCGGGGCGGTTTTGGGGACCCCTGTTGGTGACCACGGGTTTTGCAGGCCTGTCGTAAAGGAAGCCTTTCAGGGATTTTTTTGGGGGGGGCGGGAAACCGTTGTTTCTGGTTGTCCTCTATGGGCCTCGGCCCAGTACAGGTGGTCTTCGACTTACGACGGCAACCGAGCCCCAAATTTCCGGTGCTAAGCGAGACAGTTTGTTAAGTGAGCGTTGCCCCATTTTGCCACCTTCCTTGCGACGGCCGTTAAGCAAATCACTGCAGGTGTTCAGTTACTAACAGAGTTGTTAAGCAGAGTCGACGGGGAAGGCAGGAGGTCGCAAAAGGGGATCAGGGGACCGCAGGGACACAGCGACCGTCATAAGTAGGAGCCAGTCGGCCAAGGGTCTGAATTTGGATCATACGATGTCGGGGAATGCTGCAACGGTCGCAAGCATGAGAAACGGTCCTAAGTCGCTTTTTTTTTTAGTATTGTTCTAACCGAACAATATGAATGGTCGTAAGTCGAAGATTCCCTGCACAGGTCTGGAGTTTCTAGGGTAGAGACAAGAGTCGTCAAGTTGTTATGGATGGTGAGGAAAAAAAAAAAATCCTTGACAAGCCCAAATTGGAGAATCCCAGGTGTTGCTAGCAAGATCGTACGGTAAAAGTAGTCCTCGCCTTACAACACTTCATTTAGTGACCATTCCAAGTTGCAATGGCACTGGAAAAAAAGTGACTTAGGACCGTTTTTCACACGGCCGTTGCAGCATCCCCTCACGGTCACGTGATCAAAATTAAGACACCGTTTGGGTCCTTCCGACAAGCAAAGTCAGTGAGGAAGCCGGATTCGCTTAACGACCCTGTTACTCACTTAGCAACTGTGGGGATTCCCCTTAACGACGGCGGCCAGAAAGGTCGTAGAATGTGGCCAAACCCATTTAACAACCGTCTCGCTTAGCAGCAGAACTTCGGGCTAACCTGTGGTCATATGTCAAGGACTAGCTGGATCCCTGATGGGAGGGGGGCAAACACTCGTGGAATTGGGGCTGGGGGAGGGGCTGTGCAAGGGGCAGGGGGAGCGAAGAGCACTTTGCAAGGATCTCCGTTGACTTTGAGGTAGATGAGAAGAGAGCGGATGGGACGTTTAGGCCCGGATCCTTGGCCTCTCCCTACTTCGCCCCCAGCCATCCTCCTTAGAACATTTACACCCAGCTTTCCTCCTCCACCGGCCTTCCTCCAGCGAGTAGGCTAGACTGGACTGGACTGGACTGGACTGGACTGGACTGAACTGGACTGGAGTAGAATAGAATAGAATAGAATAGAATAGAATAGAATAGAATAGAATAGAATAGAATAGAATAGAATAGAATAGAATAGAATAGAATAGAATAGAATGGAATGGAATGGAATGGAATGGAATGGAATGGAATGGAATGGAATGGAATGGAATGGAATGGAATAGAATAATAATATAGAATAGAATAAGAAAGGAATAGAGTAGAGTAGAGTAGAGTAGAGTAGAGCAGAGTAGAATAGAATAGAACAGAAATAAATAATAGAATAGAATAGAATAGAATAGAATAGAATAGAATAGAATAGAATAGAATAGAATAGAATAGAATAATATAGAATAGTATAGAGTAGAATAGAATAGAATAATAATATAGAATAGAATAGAATAGAATAGAATAGAATAGAATAATATAGAATAGAATAAAGTAGAGTAGAGTAGAATAGAATAGAATAATAATATAGAATAGAATAGAACAGAAATAATTAGAATAGAATAGAATAGAATAATAATATAGAATAGAATAAGAAAGGAATAGAATAGAGTAGAATAGAACAGAACAGAAATAATTAGAATAGTATAGTATAGTATAGTATAGTATAGTGTAGTGTAGTGTAGTGTAGTGTAGTGTAGTGTAGTGTAGAGTAGAGTAGAAGAGAATAATGAGGAATAGAATAGAATAGAGTAGAATAGAATAGAACAGAAATAATTAGAATAGAATAGAATAGAATAGAAAGGAACAGAACAGAACAGAACACAGAATAGAATAGAATAGAATAGAATAGAATAGAATAGAATAGAATAGAATAGAATAGAATAGAATAGAATAGAATAGAATAGAATAGAATAGAATAGAATAGAATAGAATAGAATAGAATATTTCTATTATATTGTCTCTTGTCCTGCCCTCTGGTGCTTTGGAGAATTGGAGAATAGCTTGGCCCCTTCTTCTTTTGTGCCCGATGGGTCCCTGCCCTCCTCCCTGCCCATTCGTCCCAGACACGGTTTGACCCGGGCCTTTGGCTGCATGGGACAAATAGCTGCCAGGCAGTCCGGTGGCAAGCAGAAGCCACGGGGTTGCAGGGCGTTGTAGTGCAATGGGCGATGGCAGGGGCTGGCGGGAGGGAGGAGCAGGTGCAGTAGGCCAACGGAGGTGGTGGCGCACGGGCTTCTGGGTTACGTGGGGGCAGCGGGGAGGGGGCCAAGGCAGGCAAATGGCCTGTTTTCCGTGTCAGGCTGCTAGACCCAGAAGAGAGGGCAGCCAGCCGCTCCTCGTAGCCTCCTCTCCGATTGCTAGAGGTTGAAGGATCTTCTCCTTTTATTCCCTGCAGAAGGAAACTCCGAGTCATGATGCTGGGCGCTTTCCAATATGCCTTCCTTAAGGTCGCCGGCACTTTCCTGGCCTCGTTTTAAGCACCGAAGGCTTGTATGACACAGCCGATGTAAGGGGCATCCGGGCCCTGGAGGGGCGGGGGCGGGGGTGGGGGGAGAATGGTACCCAGTGGGAGCATCCTTCTGCCTCTTTAGGAAAAATAGAAGGACCCCAGACCCCATCAGCCCTTCCCTTTCCCAGGATGATTGGGAGAATTTGAAGAGGGTTTCTGGATTCCACTCTGAGCTTGCAGACGTTTTCACCACCCAACTAGGGAACATCACCGGTACTACAAGGGAGAGGAGGGGAGGAAGGGGTCCCGGATACACTCTTGGTGGTTTTCTTGCAGACATTTCATAACTCAGCTAGTGCTAGAAGGGAGTTGGGTGTGTGGGGAGGAGGAGGAGGAGGAGGAGGAGCTGTGGCATCCTTGGTGCTCTCTGAAGTTGGTTGTTTTACAGCAGACGTTTCATGACCCAACTTGAGAACGTCACCAGTACTACAAGGGAGAGGGGGAGGAGGAGGAGCAGGAGGAGGAGAAAAGAAGAGAAGGAGGAAGAGGAGGAGGAAGAGGAGGGGGAGGAGGTAGAGGGAAGAGGAAGACTGTGGTTCTCTGAGCTGTTTTCTTGCAAGCATTTCATGACCCAACTAGGGAACATCATAAGGGCTAGAAGAGAAAAGGAGGAGGAGGTGGAGGGAGGAGGAGGAGGAGGAGGAAAAAGAAGAGATGGAGAAAGAGGAGGAGGAGGAGGAGGAAAGGAGGAGGAAGAAGAGGAAAAGAAGAGAAGAGGAGGAGGAGGAGGAGGAGGAGAAGGAAGGAGGAGAGAAAGAGGAGGAGGAAGGTCCTTGGTGCTCTCTGAGCTGGCTTTCCTCCTCGCAGACGTTTCATGACCCAACTAGGTAGCATCATCAGGCTAGACTCTAGAAGGGAGTGGCGTTTGTTCTTTGTTTGTACACCGCAGGTTACCTATCATGGTAGATGAGTACCTGTCCAGTTTTCTGCTTGACTCTTTGGTCTAGTCTTATTCCCTGCCTTCTTTCACTGAAGGGTTTGCTCAGCTGGGTCATGAAACACCTGCAAGAATGCCACAAAGCTCAGAGAGCAGCCAGGTTCCCACACTCTTCCTCCCTCCTCTTCCTCTCCCACAACCTCCCTCCCCTCCTTTCTAGCACTGATGATGTTCCCTAGTTGGGTCATGAAACATCTGCATGAAAAGCAAAACTCAAAGAACACTACCCCAGTGGTAGTGGTGGTCCTCCTCCTCCTCTTCTTCTTCCTCCTCCTCCTCCTCCTCCTCCTCCTCCTCCTCCTCTCCTCCTCCTCCTCTCTGTGCACCCCACTCCCTTCTAGCACTGATGATGTTCCCTAGGTGGGTTAACAAAATGTTTGCAAGAAACAGTGCCGCTCAGAGAGCACCAAGGGTTCCACCCAAATTTGCAGGATGCTGGGGGATCAAAGTCTGATCAACTTGGGGAAACCTGGAGC
>NC_138207.1:2977893-3292893 GCF_964194415.1 Vipera berus
TTCTCATTATCCTAGACTTTTTAGAATAAACGAGGCCTGAATGTTCTTTGAACTGTCTCACTAGTCGGAACCATGACACGCGCCTCTTAAAACCGTTGGCCACGTCTGTGAAATCCCTCACCTTCAACCCTTGCTTTTCTTTTGCAGGTGGAGTACCAGTTCCTCTCCCCTTACGTGTCCCCCAAGGATACCCCTTTCCGCCACATTTTCCTGGGCTCCGGCTCCCACACCGTCCAGGCCCTGCTCGAAGAGGTCAGCCTCCTCAAGACCAACGCGAGCGCGTTCAACGAGGACCTCTTCCGCAACCAACTTGCCCTCTTGACGTGGACCATCCAAGGAGCCGCAAACGCCCTCTCCGGCGACGTTTGGGACATCAACAACGACTTCTGAAAAGCCTGGTTCCCCCGCCTCCCGAAGACCACCAGCCGATCTCTCTTCCCACCCCTTCACCCTCTTTTTTCCCCCCTCAACCCGTTGCGCCCTTACACATTCCCTTTAGCTTTTCGGCAGATTTTTAAGAGGCCCAAAATAAGATAAGGAAGCGTTCAAAAGCGTCGCGGGAGAGAGATTTTTTTAAGGTGCAAAAATCGGTGTCCCTGTCCCGTGCGCTTTTGCTCCCTTAGCGATCCGCTGAATTTCCAGGGTGGTTGTTTTTTTTTTTAAAGAGTAAATGAGCCTTCCGCGTTCGGCTGGACAGAGAAGCGCGTAAGCCGCCCACGTTCCAGTTGGCGTTAAAAGCTCCCGTGAAGCAAAAGGCCTAAATTGGTAGCGCTCGACCGCTTGGGGAGAAAGCGAGAGCCGTGTTCGAACCTCCCCACCTATAAACAGCCTTTTTCGCCATCGGCACCTGGAACGTGGAGCCTTCTGCCTTTTGTCCAGTCCACCCCCCCCCCCTCCGGCCGCTTACTCGCGGGAAATGAGGCTGACTGGGCTATGGGTCCCGGCGGCACGATTTAGGAATGAGCGACGGGAAGCCCCTTTTTTTTTGGAGGGGAGAGCCGCGTTGTGTCTTGTCTTCTTTGCTTTGTGGCCCGCCAGGAAAAACACGCACGAGTCTTTCCCGTCGGTCACAATGGGAGGATTGAGTTCGCCCGGACTTGGCCCTTCAAGGTATTTATAAGTTATTTATTTATCAGTGACAGCGTTCACTATAAATGCTATTTGTGTTCTACCGAATATAATTATCGGAAGCAGTGACTTCCATAATTATGACAGTTATACTGTCGTTTTTTTGATACAGTTAATAAAAGCAGCATCTGCTAACCGTCAGGGACTGGAGATTGGGGCCTTTGGCTGGCCTGCAGGATCGGCGGTCGACATCTGGAAATGGGGGGGAGGGAGGAAAGTTTTAGAAAAGGGGGACCGGATTTCCCTCCGCTGCAGCGTTGCAGAAGCTCACCGGTGGAAGAGAAGGTCTGCAGTCGTTGCCTCTTTCTGGTGCCCCGGGGGGGGAGGAAGTTGGGGGGGCAGAAAAACACCCTGGCACCCTCCAGAGGTCAGAATTTGAGCAGCTGTGCCACCGCTTGCAAATTCTGGCCCTCGGCATGTGCCCGTTTTGACACCCACGTGGGTGTCGATCCCTCTGAATTGTTTGCTCGGCTCGACAAGACCCAGTTGGGATCTTGTCCACTAGATTACTGCCTGTCCAGAAGTGACCAGCAACTGCAGACCTACCCCCCTGAGCTTCAACTCAGCCCCCCCCCCCGCCCTTTCCCGGCGAGGGCTAAGCGGAGGGAGTTTTGGCTGCGAGCTTGTAACCAACTGGGCCATTGCAGAAAACCCTCCAGTCCTGCAGGGTGGGGTGGGGACGGGGGACCCCCCTCCCCGACCTCCAGTCCCACCAAGTGAATTGTGATTCCCATTATCGGGGGCAGGGTCCTCCATAATGTCCAAGAACAAGGTAGCTTTTGCGTACCAAAGTGTTATATCGGAGGCAGTGACCTCCATTGCACTAAGGGTGTGTGTGTGTGATTATCGGGGACAGTGTTCCCCATAATTGGTTTATTTTTAAATCTCCATGCTCGTCACCAGCAGAGCACGGTCGTTAGTATCTAACATGGAATTATTCGAACCTGGTACGATTGTCTCTCTCTGTTCCGGGGCTGGCTGTGAGAAAGGGCCTGGTTTTTTTTTGGGGGGGGGGGGGAGAAATCATAGCTGACTCTGGCCTGGCGAGGTTTGCCCTGCTCACCCCCAGCGCCCAGGAGACGCCCTCAGCTCAGTTGCTCTGGCTTTAGTCCCTCCTTGCCCTGAGGAAGCAGAAACGGCCACCTCTCCTCTCTCGACCAGGAATCCTGGCTTGTTCTCCAAACAGCTGGAAGAGCTGCCAGTCAAAGCTTGGACCCTCTTCTAACTTTGCTGTGAGCTCAAAAAAAAAGGCCAGGGTGCATTTCTTCAGGGCACGGAGAAGCGTAGGCTTTCTCCGAATCTTCATAAGTGTCTTTTTTTCCCCAACCTCTCTTTCTCTCGTTTGAAAAGCTTCTAGCGACTTCAGCAAGTGGCCTGGGTTTGAATGTGTGTATGGGAATCGCTTGTGATTAGAGAAATCATCCGGGCAAGTCGGGAAACGGCCCAGAACCTGGGAAGCCATTGAGAGGTGTCGTGTTGTTGTTGTTTTTCCCCCCCGCATCTCTTAAGCCTAAACATCTGATCAAAATAACCCGTAGAAACCTTTCGGAAGGTGACTTTTTTTGAAGTGGAATGTATTTGCCCCGGCTTTCCAAAAAGTATAGCTGCTTTTTTGCTTTCTGCCGTTTGCAAGGAGCGGCAAAACCATAAAATTGAATTTGTCCGCCGAAGACTGACTTTGAGAGGGAGAAATCCAGGTGTGCTTCCCCTTAAATGCCTTGGGATGTTGGTGAGCTGGAAAGATGACGGGTGCCCCCGCTTTTAATCTTGTCTCTGGGTGTCGGCAGTTCAGTTCAAATCAAACGCCGCTTCCTTTCAAACTTCTTGTTTGTGTGAAGAAAAAAAATATCTTGGCTTAGTAACCTTCCCGTGCGAGGTTTTCTTCTCTTGTGTTTCATAAAGCGCGGTGTCTCTCTTGTGTGTTGTTTCCATAGCACTGCATGCATCCTTGGGTGCGCAAAAAAAAAAAAGCACTAGATGTAGTTGTGAAAAATGAACACCGGTCCAGAGACCACGTGTCGTCGTTCGTCCCGATAAGCTGCAACTTTCTCTAGCGCTAGAGACCGCTGTCTTGATGGCAATCACTGTTTGAAAAGTGCAAAATCCTTCATTAAAAGAAAAAAAGAACCACAACGCTGGCAGTTTGGGAGAACTTTTGTTGTTGTTGTTTATTGTGGGATGTTTGCAGTGGCCTGGCGGGACGGTGGGTGGGTAATGTATCTTTGAAATAAAGGAGGTCCTTGACTTACGACCGTAATTGAGCCCAAAATTTAGGTTGCTAAGTGAAACATTTGTTCAGTGAGTTTCACCCCGCTTTATATGGCTTTTCTTGCCTGAAGTGAACCGTTGCAGTTGTTCAGTTACAAACACGGCTGTTGTGAACCGGGCTTCCCCATTGACTCTGCTTTTCAGGAGGTCGCAAAAGGCGATCACACAAACCCAGGACACTGCATCCGTCGTAAATATGAGTCCGGTTGCCAAGCATCTGAATTTGGATCGCCTGACCCCGGGTGATGCTGCAACGGCCGTGTGACAAACGGTCACGGGTCGCTTTTTCCCCCCCACGCCATTGTAACTTTCAACGGTCACTTTAATGGAACCGTTGTAAGTCGAGGACTGGCTGCTGTGCTTTCCAACCCAGGAAGCGAACCCCTTTGCTGAACCATCAAAGCCTACGGAGGAGAAAACATGGGTGGACGAGAATGAGAAGGACGTACTGGGGGGGGGCGGGGAGGGTCTCTCCAAGCCTTGAAAAGAGCTGAGCGGCTGGCCAAGGCTGCAAATTATTTTTGTTCCATCGGCTGCTTTGCCCCCCAGGAGGAAGCACAGGCAAAGCACATCGGTGGGTCCAAAAATCTCTTGGATTTGGCCCAGCTTCCTTCCTTTAGCATAAAAAGGTAAAGGTTCCCCCGCACATGCGTGCTACTCGTTTCCGACTCTAGGGGCCGGTGCTCATCTCCGTTTCAAAGCCGAAGAGCCAGCGCTTGTCCGAGGACGTCTCCGTGGTCATGTGGCCGGCATGACTAGACGCCAAAGGCGCACGGAACGCTGTTACCTTCCCACCGGAGTGGTCCCTATTTTTCTACTTGCATTTTGACGTGCTTTCGAACTGCTAGGTGGGCAGAAGCTGGGACGAGTAACAGGCGCTCACTCTGCTACGCGGCACTCGGGATTCGTCCCGCCAAACTGCCGACCTTCTGATCGACAAGCTCAGCATATGGCATCTCATATATGGACTTGCAATATGTACATTAAAGAAGAAGAACAGAGCTGGAAGGGGCCGTGGAGATCTTCTCTACTCCAACCCCCTGTGCAAGCAGGAGGCCTTAGACCAGGGCGCAGGGGGTTGGAGTAGAGAAGATCTCCACGGCCCCTTCCAGCTCTGTTCTTCTTCTTTAATATGTACCCCTCCCTGCCTTAGACCATCTCAGACAAGTGACTGTCTAGTTCTACTCCTGCCTCAGGCACCAAAGCTTGCTGGGTGACCTTGAGCCAATCCCTCGTCTCAGCCCTGCCCACCTCACAGGGCTGTTGTGGGGAAAAGAGGGAGTATTAGGAAGGAGCATTAGCTGCCTTCCATTACTTATAAAAAATAAAAATAAAGGTAGGGTGTCGGTTAAATATACCAATGTGTATACATACACCCACCCACTGATATCCTTGGTTAGTGTTACGCTGCCCAAAGCCGTTTGCTGGCTCTTGATCTCCCCATGCCTGAACAAAGGCATTGTGTGACAATCTGATTTCCAAAATATAACACACACCCCCAATATTGCCAATTTTGGGGAGCCTGGGTTTCTCCTTACCTGCCAGCCCCTGTCCTGGCTGTAAGATCGCTCTCCTCTATAAGATGGAACGATTTGGAGAAAATGAGCATTTTGGAGATAAGGTGCTTTTTCAGGAGGCAATTGGACTTTGAAGACATTTCGCTTCTCATCCCAGAAGCTTCTTCGGCTCTGACTGGATGGTGGGGAAGGGAAGGATTTATACTCCTTGCAGACGGCTGGTCATTTGCATCCTTTTAGAGAGTCGTTGAGGCCACGTGGAGGTTTACCTGTCTCCTCAGGGGGGTCACCTGAGTGCTGCAAATGGGTGTGGGCAGCCTTCTCTCAACGGGGGGGGGGGGAGGGAAGATACGACATCTATCTCCAGTCTACAACACGGTCCTTTCCAAGAAGGTTCCACACCCATTTGCACCGAGTGGCTTCAAGGACTCTAAAGGAATGCAAACGACCAGCGGTCTGCAAGGAATATAAGTCCTCCCATTCCCCACCATCCGGTCAGAGCTGAAGAAGCTTCTTGGGATGAGAAGCGAAACAACCTCAAAGACAAAACAAAGTCCAGTTGCCTCCTCCTGAAAAAAAAACACCTTTTGGGACAACCAGGGCCTGGACGACTGAGCATCTCCGTAGACATTTAGCCATGCACTTTGGGATGACCTCCCTTCGAAGGGTGCAGAAGCATGATCGGATTTCCAGAAACTTCACTTTCCACACTCTTCTGGAAACACGCACACACACAAACGCAAAAAGACACGATATTCCAGTATCTCAGGGGTTGCCACAAAGAAGGGGGGGTCACATTCTCCAAAGCACCAGAGAGGGGAGGGTGAGAAACGGTTGGAAACTGACCAAGGAGAGAAGCGACCTGGAATCAAGGAGAAACTTCCTGACAGTGAGGACA
This sequence comes from Vipera berus, assembly GCF_964194415.1. Taxonomy (NCBI): domain Eukaryota; kingdom Metazoa; phylum Chordata; class Lepidosauria; order Squamata; family Viperidae; genus Vipera; species Vipera berus. The sequence goes on from NC_138207.1 coordinate 2,983,705, forward strand.
ATCAACCAGTGGAACAGCTTGCCACCGGAAATCGTGGGCACTCCATCACTGGAGGTTTTGAAGATGAGGCTAGACCAGAGGTCTTCAAACTTGGCAACTTCAAGGCTTGTGGACTTCAACTCCCAGAATTCCTCAGCCAGCCTTGGCTGGCTGAGGAATTCTGGGAGTTGAAGTCCACAAGCCTTGAAGTTGCCAAGTTTGAAGACCCCTGGGCTAGACAGTCACTTATCTGAAATGCTATATGTTCTGCTTGAACAGGGGGCTGGATTAGAAGACCTCCAAGGTCCCTTCAGCTTCTCTTCTATATTCTGCATTCTATTCTGCGTTCTATTTTATTCTTTCTCCATTCTGTTATATGCTGTGCTATTCTATATTCTATTCTATTCTGCATTCTATTCTATTCTACTCTATATTTATTCTATATTCTATTCTTCATTCTGTTCTACTCTACTCTATCCTATTTCTACCAGCTAAATGGGCAACTACCTCTTGTTGATGCAAAGAGGGAAAGCAAAGAGACTCTTGTGTTTGCACGGAGGAAAGAGAACACACAAAGCGAGATTTCTGAACATCTGTACCCCATCTGGCACATCAGCATCACCCCAGCCTCTGCCTGGCAGGCAAGACGCCGGGAACACTGTGCCGGAGGAGAGCGGCAGAGACCTTGCACACGGAGAGCGGCACAAGTTGCACGTAGGAGCTGCGAGCCCTCTTTGACTTCCCAGCGGCTTCGGCAGATGGCAAAGCGCGCCGTCGCCTGCCTGCCTGCCTGCCTTCCAAACAGAACAGAACAATCACACTTTATTGTCGCTTTAAATGTACACTAATCAGCATACATTAAAATGAGGTTCTGTGGCCTGCAGCTCTCAAAAGGGTAACCGCCTCCAAGATAAGACTGCGTAAACACGACAAAAAAATAAATTATGAATTATGCGTATAACCCACATACAGACACATACGTGGCCCAGAGAAACGACAACAGCCCAGTTTGGATGTGTACACGTGCATGGCGAGAAAAACGAATCTTGCCAGTTTGGCACAGGGAACACAGCTGTTAACAGAACCTGGCAATCCTCCTGGAAATAAGAAATGAAAGGAAATAAAATAGGAAATATAAAAGCACAGAAATGGTTTTCTGTCGATAGAACCAGCCACGCATCTGTTTGGTTGAAGGAGGTTCTCCGGGTGGGTGTGTGCGTGTGCATGCATGCGCTAAATCCGGACAGCCTTTCTTTAGCATCAAGGGGTTAAAATTTAGGGGTGCCATCTGCTGCCACCTAGTGATTGTCCAGGATTTGGCACCCCCAATAATTTGGCGTGGAGTTTGCATTGATGACGCTTGCAAGCTGGATCAGACTGGGAGGGTGACTCCAAGTGGATTTATTGAGGAATATTTCCAGGGTGGTTATTTTTTCAGAAAAGTCACCTGGAAAATGGGTGGATCAGAAAAGTTGAGTTTTGTTTGCTTTCATTTATAGCCCTCTTTTAATGTCTTTATAAATATGAGGGCAGTTCGGGAATAAACCTCCGTTTGGTTATCAATGACAGACACTCTCAGATACAGAATAATAATAATAATAATAATAATAATAATAATAATAATAATAATAATAATAATAATAATAATAATAAAGTTGGGAGGGACCTTGGAGGTCATCTAGTCCAACCCTCTGCTCAGGCACGAAACCCTATACCATTTCAGACAAATGGCTGTCCAGTCTCTTCTTAAAAACCTCCAGTGTTGGAGCATTCACCGCTTCTGGAGGCAGGTTGTTCCACTGGTTAATTTTTCTCACTGTCAGGAAGTTTGTCCTCAGTTCTAGGTTGCTTCTCTCCTTAATGAAGATACATACAATACAGTAAGGATGTAACAGAAGCCAGAATAGCATCCAGTGGTAGAAAGATACGGATAAACCAGATGTAGTTATATGTTCTTTTTATATCGTACTTTATTTTTTTTCCTTAGTGTTTCTTAATTCTTCTGCGTGCCTGGCACACATTATTGTGAACCGACACCACACCGATGGACGGTGTTATCGTAACGTTTCACAGCAGGCGTCTGAACTGATGGTTGAACCACGCTCCGTGGAATCCACTAGCCATTACTCCTTTTGCACCTTCACATTGGGTGGGATTTTCTACGGCAGCCCTTCCGGTGCGGTGTCGGTTCACGACAATGCTCGCCCGCACACCGCTAGACGCACCCAGGAACTTTTGAAGCAGTTCCCTTGGGGATGTTTTCGATCACACACACACACCCATAACCCAGATTTCGCGCCGAGCGAGGTCGACTAAGGCATTTCAAACCTTGTAAGACGGTTATGACAAGGGTCTCGATTTGAATGGCGGTTGTCCCGTCACGTTGTATGTAGTTTCCTCATGTGCATAATAAAAGTTCTGTATCTTGTGAGTGTCTGTCATTGAGAACCAAACGGAGGTTTCTTTCCGACTGGTCCTCCTAGTTCAAGGCAGGGAACACGTACAATACTCCTTCCTCTTTCGATTTGCCCCACAGCAACCCTGTGAGGTGGGCTGGCTGAGAGAGAGGGACAGGCCCAAATGCTTTGGTGCCTAAGGCTGGACTGGAACTCACTGACTCCTGGGGATTGGCCCAAAGTCGCCCAGTTGACTTTCATGCCTAAGGCAGGACTAGAACTCACTGTCTCTTGCTGACTGCCCCAAAGTCACGCAGCCGGCTTTCATGCCTAAAGCGGACCAGAACTCACCGTCTCCTGGTGATTGGCCCAAAGTCACCCAGTTGACTTTCATGCCTAAGGCAGTACTAGAACTCACCGTCTCCTGGTGACTGCCCCAAAGTCACGCAGCCGGCTTTCATGCCTAAAGTGGACTAGAACTCACCGTCTCCTGGTGATTGGCCCAAAGTCACCCAGTTGACTTTCATGCCTAAGGCAGGACTAGAACTCATTGACTCCTGGTGATTGGCCCAAAGTCACCCAGCCGACTTACATGCCTAAGGTAGGTCAGGTCAGAAGAGAGCTGGAAGGGACCTTGGAGGTCTTCTAGTCCAGCCCCCCACTCAAGCAGGAGACCCTATACCATTTCAGACAAGTGACTGTCCAGTCTCTTCTTAAAAACCTCCAGGGATGGAGCGCCCACCATTTCTGGTGGCAAGCTGTTCCACTGGTTAGTTGTCCTCACTGTCAGGAAATTCCTCGTTGGTTCTGTCCTGCAATAAACGTTTGGAAGCTTGGCAACCTTGGTTCCTGTTTACGACGGTTCCAGTATCCTGGGATCATGTGATCCTCTTTTGGGACCTTCCAAGCAAGCAAAGTCCATGGGGAAGCCAGATTCATTTAACAAACAACCACATTACTAACCTAACTACTAGAGGGATTTACTTAACAACTATGGAAAGAAGGGTTGTAACATGGGGCGAAATTCACTTAGCGACAAAAAAATTGGGGCTCAACACAAACAGAAAGACTGTTTGCACCCACATTGGCCTGCAGAGGGCACCAGAGATTCTCTTTACGGACCTGTTTTTGAACTTGCAATACTTTAAACACCTTCTTAACTGCAGTGTCATGTTCGGTACTTCCTTTAAGCAATGAAAAAAAACAAAAAACAAATCCTAAGTAGGTGGCTAGCTCTTTTGATCACCCTCCTGCTTATTGCGCAAGGGACCTTTTTAAAAGAAAGGAAAAAAAAATTAACCCAGTTGATCACAGCCGGAAATGTCGATTGCAACCTTTTCGTAGTGCAAAGCTATTACGCCGTAGCCAAATTGCCTGCCCTTCTTTAAAGTTTCCTTCCCGGTTTATAGAATGGAATAATAGGATAGATAGAATAATAGAATAGAATAATAGGATAATAGGGTTGGAAGGGACCCTGGAGGTCATCTAACCCAACCCCCCCTGCTCAAGGTCAAAGGGTCTCTTCTCGAAAACCTCCCGTGATGGAGATAGTTGACAAGTTGCAGCATAGTAGTTTGATTTCCTGTTCACCTTATTTTATTTATTTAAAAGTTTTGCACAGCTGTCCGGCTTTCGAGCACCCTGGTGTTTAACCCAACCATGAAAGGAACTTGAGGGATGCTTGTCAACATCTGCAGAGTATTTATTACCGTCTCTGATTAGCCCGATCGTAAAGATGTACCTGCTTTGTTCATTGTTGGGTAGGATTAATGCTGGTTGGTATTAGGATGGGAGACCACCAGGAAATGACATGGCTGTAGGCTAGACTGAGAACTTGAAAAAAATAATAGATAATAATAATAATAATAATTTTATTTGTATACCGCCCTTCTCCCGAAGGACTCAGGGTGGTGAACAGGGCAAACATATACAAATACAAAGATACAAAAGTTAAAAAAGAATTAAACACAATGCCCAAGCTAAAACAATAAATAGATATATTAAAAACAACAATAAAATCCCAACCCATCCCCCATCAGGCCAGGCCGGCTTGTTCAAACAAGTGAGTCTTCAGATCGCGTCAGCAGGAGCGAAGGTCGGGCGCCATCCGGAGCTCAACCGGCAACCAATTCCATAAATCCGGGGCGCTCACAGAGAAGGCCCTCCCCCTGGGGGCCACCAGTCGACATTCTCTGACCGGTGGCACCCTGAGGAGGCCCTCTCTGTGGGAACGCACAGGGCGGAGGGAAGTTGATGCCGGCAGCAGGTGATCCCTAAGGTACTCCGGACCCATGCCATGTAGGGCCTTGAAAACCATTACCAGAACCTTGAATCTCACCTGTAAGACAACTGGAAGCCAATGCAGCTCATGGAGCAGAGGTGTAACATGGGAGTATTGGGAGACTCCCAACACAACTCTCGCTGCTGCATTCTGTACCAGTTGGAGCCTCCGAGTGGTCCTCAAGGGCAGCCCCATGTAGAGAGCGTTGCAGTAGTCTAAACGAGAGGTCATGAGCGCATGAGTGACCGTACGCAGGGCATCCTGGTCTAGATAGGGCCGCAACTGGCGCACCAGGCGAACCTGGGCGAAGGCTGATGATGCATCACCCACGCCCACCCCAAATATTGCTTTGCTTATAAAGCCAGGCAGAATGCCAAAACTGGACATTTTCCAGGAAGGGCTGGTTAAGTTTTGACTAGTGGCTAAGGCACCAGGACTGAAACCGGGAGACGGCTAGTTCTGGTCCCGCCTTAGGCACGAAAACCAACTGAGTGACTTTGGGCTAATTACCAGTGGAACTCCTTGCCTCCAGAAGAAGCAACGGATGGAAACTCATCAAGGAGAGAAGCAACCCGGAACTAAGGAGAAACTTCCTGACAGTGAGAACAATTCACCAGTGGAACAACCTGCCTCCAGAAGTGGTGAATGCTCCAACACTGGAAGTCTTTAAGAAGAGACTTGAGCAGGGGGTTGGACCAGATGACCTTCAGGGTCCCTTCCAGCTCTGTTGGGATTGATTGATTGAAATGGTGGAGGGTCTCCTGCTTGAGCAGGGGGCGGGACTAGAAGACCTCCAAGGTCTCTTCCAGCTGATTGATTGATTGATTGGCTGAGGACTGCCTGTAATTAAATGACGATATATTCAGTTGTCCTTACGTTGAGTTACCTATCAAAAAGCTGGAGAAAGTTATAATCATCATCACAATAGTACAGTTAGTCCCCGACGGATGGCCGCATCTGAAGCCAAAATTTCTGTTGCTAAGTGGGACCTCGGGTTGAGTGAGTTTCGCCCCATTTTACAACCTTTCTTCTCACCGTTGTTAAGTGAATCACTGCGGTTAAGTCAGTAACGCGGTTATAAAGAAGAGTGGTGGGGTCAAGCTGTTCTCCAAAGCGCCTGAGGGAAGGACAAGAAGCAACGGATGGAAACTAATCAAGGAGAGAAGCAACCAGGAATTAAGGAAAAACGTCTTAACAATGAGGACCATTAACCAGTGGAACAGCTTGCCACTTGAAATTGGGAATGCTCCATCCCGGGAGGTTTTTAAGAAGAGACTGGACAGCCACTTGTCTGAAAGGGTATAGGGTTTTCTGCGTGAGCAGGGGGTTGGACTAGATGACCTCCAAGGTCCCTTCCATCATCATCATCATTATTATTATTATTATTATTATTATTATTATTATTATTAATAATAATAATAATAATAATAATTTGTTGGTGCTCCATCACTGGAGATTTTCAAGAAGAGACTGGACAGTCACTCGCCTGAAACGGTCTAAGGACTCCTGCTTGAGCAGGCGGTTGGACTAGATGACCTCCAAGGTCCCTTCCCAGCTCTATTCTGATTATGTACAGTTGCTGAAAATTTAGCAGCTCTACTCTACTCTCTCTTTCTGGAGCAAAGGCATACCATTCAGTTACTAAGGGCTCAGGTTGCATCCCTGGGTGAGCAATTCCAGTTTTGTCTTTCAGTTGCCAGCTGAAAACTTCTTTGTCCGAATGGAGCAAATAAAATTAATGTAATTTTAAATATTCATTTTTTTCTACCTTGTTTTACTTATTGGTACTGTGACATTGCACATCGCCCGGGTCCTTTTTTTTTTTTTTTGAGGGAGACGGACAGTTTAGAAAGTTGAAATATAAATAAATAAATCGAAATATAAAATTGAAAAAAAAAGGCCATCCTTGTTATTTCGGAGGAAAAAGTGAAATTCTCTGTTGCTTCGGAGGGTCTTCCCTTGGGGCAGGGGTCTTCAAACTTGGCCCCTTTTTTATGACTTACTTGTGGACTTCAATTCCCAGAATTCCTCAGCCAAGCCATGCTGGCTGGAGAATTCTGGGAGTTGAAGTCCACCCATCTTCAAATTGCCAAGGTTGAGGAACTGCTGGGCTAGCGACCGGATCGTAATGCATTTTCAGATCTTGAGGAAGCAGGCAGATCCATGAGCCTCAAACCATTTCAAATCTTTTTTTTTTCTTTCCTTCCTTCCTGCTCTCTCTTTTTCTTTCTTTGCTCTGTCTCTCCCTCCTTTCTTATCTTTCTTTCTCTCCCTTTTTTCTTTCCCTCTTTTACTTTTTATTCTTCCTTTTCCCTCCTTCATTCCCCTCCTCCAATGTCCCAACTCCTTCCTTCCTTCCTTCCTTCTCTTCTCCCATCACCAAACTTCTCTCCTTGCCAGCGGGAGCAACGAGAATCAGCTGGTGTTTCTGCCTTTACAATCACGGGTTTGCTGTCCTTGGCATTTATCCCAAAGTTGCCCAGAAAATCCGAGAAAGCAGAACGAGCTTTTTCTTGCATAAGTCGAGTTTCTGTTATTTTATCACTTTCTGTTCTTTTCCATCTTGCTGCAGCTACAGCTGTCCTCTCGAGAGACGACTGGCTCAAACAAGACCGACCTTCCTAAGACAGACAAGGGCTGCGTTCACATGACACGCTAACCCAGGTCGGGTCACGAGTTCACACGTGCATCCGCAGCTTAGCGATTCTTTTTTTTTTTTAATTATTTATTTAGCACGTTGCACGATCCCAAGCCTCTTTGGAATGAGCCGTTGTGTAACAATCCCCTTCCCGCGGCTTGCCTAACATCCGAAAACGATTCATCATTTCCGCAAATCCAGTTTCGTTTCGCTTTTCCGAAGCGGCAGCCACCCATTTCCGCATCTGGTCCCGCCAGGCTCGCCTGGAAGGCTGGCGGGCGCCAGCTTGCAGGAGCACGGAGGGAGGGGGCGCGCGCGGTGACCTTCCCGTACAACAGCAGCAGCCGCCGCCGCATCCCCGAGGACGCCGGCGTAACCCAGGGACAGGGCAGACCCTCCCCAAGTTGAATTGGCCAAACTTTTCTGCTCAGCCGGCCTTAGCAGGTTGCAGACACCCCACCCCCCCCGCCCGCTCCCCCCTCCCAAGAGCGCCACCGGTGCGGCCCCCCCCCCGGAAGGTGTCCACGCAGTTTTGGCAGCCCTCCCCACTGCGCCACGGCCTCCCTCCCTCCCTCCCCCCCCCCCGCGGGCTCTGCTCGGCTGCCTCCGGTCCAGCCGGGTCTCTGCTCCGCCTCCCAGTTGCGCCCGGAAGGATGCAGGGATGCAGGAACGGCTGGACCACTCGACCCGGCGCATCCTCCTCCTCCTCCTCCTCCTCTTCGTCCTTTTGCCCGGGGGAAGAAGAGCTCGGCCCGCGCCCGGCGGCCCGTGGCGAGGACGCGCGGTGCTGCCTCCCGGAGCTGCGTCGTCATCGCGGCCCGCTTACATAACCCGAGCGGAGAAGTGACGAGCGGAGCGCTTTTTGGCTTCTTTTCTTTGGCCTCCCGTCGTCCTGCTCGCCGCTTCGGCCGCAGCCTCCGTCCAGCCTCGCCGGCACTGCCCCGGATCCGGAGAAGCTGCCGGGCGGTGCAACCTCCGCGCGGGGGGGGGGGCTCCGGAGACCAGCCCCCAGCCCGGAGGAACGACCCCTCCGCCTGCCCTGCCAACACCCCACCGACGGCGCCAGGACCCTCGACGTCTCCCCTGCGGCATCCGCGCGGGCAGGAGCCCCCCCGGGCGAGGCGACTCCGGCCGGCGGGGGTCGCAGAGGCTTCCGGAGGGGGGGAAGGGCGTGGGGCAAGTTCAAGGGGCGCCCCGTCGAGCTTTCCCCATCCCCGAGCCGGCAGGAGCCCCCCGGGTGAGGCGATTCCGGCCGGCGGGGGTCGCAGAGGCTTCCGCAGGGGGGGAGGGCGTGGGGCAAGTTCAAGGGACGCCCCGTCGAGCTTTCCCCGTTTATCCCCCCCCTCCCCCGAGCGGGCAGGAGAGCTTGGCCGGCGAGCGTTGGCCAAGCCGTCGGCGTGGCTGAGCCATCCGGCCGTGCTGGGTCCAGGAGGCGCTGGGGCTGAGCCGCGGCGTCCAGGAGGCGGGCGGCTTGGTGGGCGCCGTCCAGGAGCAGGCCTGGGGCGTCTGGGTGCAGGAGGAAGCCCTGCGGCCCGCCGAGGGGGGCGAGGAGGAGGAGGAGGAGGGGGAGAGCCAGGCACCGTCGGGCGGGCGGGGGCGCCGTCGGGCGCGGGCCGTCGGGCTGCCGTGGGCGGGGGGCGGCTGGGTGCTCTGGGCCGGCGAGCGGGAGGGCGCGGGGGCGCAGGAGCAGACGGGCCGCCGCGGGGAGCAGCGCTGCGGCGTCCAGGAGGAGCAGCCCCGGCCGGCCGGCGCAGAGTCGCCGCCCCGTCGGTCGAGAAGGCAGCCTGGCCCGGGCTTGGGGGCGGTGGGCTGCGTGGCGCAGGCGGGCCGGGCGGTGGGCCGGCAGGAGGTGGGTCTCCGCGCCCAGCACCAGCCGCAGGGCGAGCGCGAAGGCCGGGACTCGCCGTCGGGGCGGTGGGGGACGCCGCGGTGGGCAGGCGGCCAGGCGGAAGACCCCTCGGCCGGGCAGGAGGGCGACGAGCGGCGGGGCGTGCAGGAGCAAGGGGAGCGCGCCCGCGGGGTGCAAGTCGGGCGGGACCGGCTGTGAGGCCGTCGGTGGTCCGCTTGGCCAGCCTGGACGCCGACAGACCAGCCGGCCCGGCTGCGTGAAGAGCCGGAGGAGAGCCGCCGTTTGCAGCGGGGAAGAAGCCGGGCAAACTGCCCTCTCTTCCCGACCGTCGGGGGACGGAGCCTGGCACCTCTGCCAGCCTAGACCAGCGTTTCCCAACCTTAGGCACTTGAAGATGCGTGGACTTCAACTCCCAGAATTCCCCAGCCAGCTATAGCTGGCTGGGGAATTCTGGGAGTTGAAGTCCACGCATCTTCAAGTTCCTAAGGTTGGGAAACGCTGGCCTAGACGACCCGCTCTCTGCGGGTTGCGGCCCCCGTGGTCAACACCTGCCCCCCACCCCCATCTCCTCCCCCCACCCCCGGGCGGCCGCTGACTCTTCCCCGAGAAGGCGGCGTCTTCCCGGGCCGGTTGCGGCTTGCAAAGCTGCCTCGTCGAGGGCGTTTCTGCCCGGCTTGCGAGGGCCGTCTTAAACCCCCCCCCCCAAAAAAAAATAAATCCCAGCCGGTTTTTGCAGCGCGAAGCCTCTGCCGAGCCCTGGGCCTTTGCCAGTTTCGCGCAGTAGCGAGTTTACTGGTGTCATCAGGAAGCTTGACCAGTGGGACTGCCTGCCTGCCTGCCTGCCTGCCTTTAGTCGTCCTTAAATCTCCCGCTTCCTCGCGGGCGGCATAGCCTGCAAGCTTATTCGTGGTCGCTCCACCTCTGGTGGTTTTTAGGAAAAGACTAGACGGTCAGTTGTCTGAAAAGGTATATAGGGTCTGCTGGTTGAGCGGGGGGGGGGCTGGACTAGAAGACCTCTGAGGGTCCCTTCTAGCTCTATTCTATTCTATTCCTGCCGCCTTGGCTCTTTGTCTTCCCCGTGCAGGACTGGGCACCAGGAGTATCCAGTACGCAACCCCGGCGTCTCTTTGCCCATTGTCAGATTTGCACCCGTCGCCCGCGGTCGCCCGCTTGCAAAGGCTTACACCTCGCAGCGCAACCCACGGCGGCTCTTTTTCCCCCGGCGGAGATTTGCACCCGTCGCCCGCGGGCTCCCGCTTGCAAAAAGCTCAACCTCGCGATTGCTCGGCTTGCTCCAGCCGGTGCAATTGAGAGACCCGCGCAACTTTTCTGTCCGGAAGCGTCGTCGTGGTGCCTCGTAGCCGCCAGGGGGCGCCGTTTCCCGGCCGGGGCTCGGCGGCGCTCAGACGTGACTCTTGCATGGGAAGAGACGGTACGCGTGTCTAGAAAGAGCTCAGGATCGCGGGCTCTAGCACCGGGCGGGCCGGGTGAAGACGCAGTCCCGGGTGCAGACGGCGGGGTGTCGTGTCTTCGGGTCGATGCCCGCTTCTCTGGAAGGTCGCACGGCACGTCTGGACGGAGGCATCGAGCAGGTAAGAGACGCGCGGTGGAAGGAATCCTTGTTGCAAAGCTTGGCCCGTTTGATCTCGGGTCTGTTGGGAATCTGCTTTGACGGACCCCCTTCGAGTTTATTTGGGGTCCCTGGCTTCTGCGTTGGTGGAATTTGTGGGTGTGTGTTTTGTGTGTCTTTGTGTTGCATTTCCGGGAATTGCAACCAACGCCACCTTGTTTGAAAAGGAAAGAAAATATTCTCAATTCCGCAGAAAAGGGAAGTTTGGCACAAGGGGTTTAAGTTGGTGGAATTTTGTCTCTCTCTGTCTGTGTGTGTGTGTGTGTGTGCGTGCGTGCGTGTGTGTGCGTTACGTTTCCAGTAGCTGCAACCGCACCGCCTTTTAGGAAAACGAAAAAAAAAGCGGATTGCCCAGCAAAGGGATGCTTTGCATAACGGAACGAGGTTTAGTTGCAAAGCGCGCGGGTTGTGCAAGAAATTATAGGCTAAAATGATGCAGTTTAACGTCGATTAGTTAAAAAGGGGGAAGTGGGGTTAGTTGTCCTGGTTCCCCCCAGCAGTTTCCTGGTGGGTTCCCCCCCCCTTCTCCCAGTTGATCCCTTCTCCAGGAACAGATGTTACCCTTAGTAAGAGAAAGACAGGATTATTTAGATTAAATTTAGATTTCACAGTTCTGAACTCCCGTCCCGAAGGGAGATTGCAAGAAATCTCATGGATGGGGGGCGCTGGAATTCTGCAACAAGAAAAGCCAAGTCAGGGACCAACAACCCACTCAACCTGGGGTTGGGGGGGGGGTTGTTACAACTTCTGCCTTCCAAAATGAAAATAGCATGGTGCTGGTCCTCATCGTCACAAAGATTTTCCTTAGCAAAGCACAGAAGCAGCATCTGAGAGGTGGTGGGTTTTTTTTGGGGGGGTAAAGTATAGGATTTGGGTTATTGCCCACCCCCTTCCCAAATAAAACGTATAATATCAAAATTAGATGACTCGCCCGTGATTATCATGTACTTTTTCTAGGTACAGTACTTAAGGAAGGTTCCTGGCAATCTGCTCCTTTTGGAATGAGTAAACGGAGAGCTCGAGTCAGCAAGCCAATCCGCAAGTCTAATTGAGGTGCATCGGCTTCAGTGTCTTTCTTAATCTGTTCTGTATTTACATCCATATTTTGGTTTATTTTTAAGCTGTAAGGGAAAAAAAAGCCGGAAGCATGGGGGAGCAATTGGTCCCCAAGAATCATAGGGTAGGAAGGAATCCAGGAGGTCATCTAGTCTAACCCCATATCCACGGGCTGAACAAATAGCAGCCCATTTTTTCTTGGAAAAACTACCAAGTTCTCCTCCACGTCAATTAAAGCCAACATTTCAGTTGCTGGGCGAGACAGTGGCGTGAGGTTTGCCCCATTTTACAACTTTCCTTCCTACGGTTGTAAAGCGAATCACTGTGGTTGTTAAGGTAGTCACACGGTTGTTAGGTGAATCCACCTTTGCTGTGGACTGTAAGTTTAGGACTACTTAAGTCATTCATTTAGTGCAGGGGTAGGCAACCTTGGCTCTTTTATGATTCGTGGACTTCCGACTCCCAGAATTCTTGAGCTGGCTGAGGAATTCTGGGAGTTGAAGTCCACGAGTCATAAAAGAGCCGAGGTTGCCTACCCCCGATTGAGTGATTGTTCAGAAGTTCCAACAGTAAGAAGGGATTGGACAGCGGGCTTGTCTGAAATGGTATAGGGTCTCCTGCTTGAGCAGGGGGCTGGACTAGATGACCTCCAAGGTCCCTTCCAGCTCTCTTCTGATTGCATAGCTTGCCTTCACAAGTTCTGGGCGCTCCCATCACTGGAGGTTTTCAAGAACAGACTAGAGACAGTCCCTTGTCTGAAATGGTCTAGGTCAGGGGTCTTCAAATTTGGCCCTTTGATGACTTGTGGACTTCAACTCCCAGAATTCTTCAGCCAGCGTGGGTATTCTATTCTGGGTAGAATAGAGGGAACAGAACAGAATATACAATAGAATAGAATAGAGCTGGAAGGGACCTTGGAGGTCTTCTAGTCCAGCCCCAGAATGTGGCAGAGGAGGAGGGGTGCTTAAGGAATACCCTGATTGGATATTCGCAGGGCCAGGCCAGGTCAGATGGTGGCCTTCTACCCCACCCCCCACTCCCCCCTTTAAGGAAAGGAATGGCTTGTAATCAGCCGAGACACAATGGCTTGGATGCCAAGGTTGCGCCCTGTTGTGTTGAAGTTGAAAAGATAGGGGGGACATGATAGCAGTCTTCCAGTATCTCAGGGGCTGCCCCAAAGAAGAGGGAGTCAAGCTATTCTCCAAAGCGCCTGAAGGCAGGACAAGAAGCATCATCATCATCACTACCATCATCATCATCATTATTATTATCCAAGGAGAGAAGCAACCTGGAACTAAGGGAAAACCTCCTGACAGTGAGCACAATTAACCAGTGGAACAGCCTGCCACCAGAAATCGTGGGCGCTCCATCACTGGAGAATTTTTAAGAAGAGACTGGACAGTCACTTGTCCGAGATGATATAGGATCTCCTGCTGGAGCAGGGGGCTGGACTAGAAGACCTCCAAGATCCCTTCCAGCTCTATTCTATTTCACCTCCAAGGTCCCTTCCAACTCTTATTCTGTAATTAACCAGTGGAACTGCTTGCCACCAGAAGTTGTGGCTGCTCCATCACTGGAGGCTTTTGAGAAGAGACTGGACAGCCATTTGTCTGAAATGGGTTAGGGTCTCCTGCCTGAGCAGGGGGTTGGACTAGAGGACCTCGGCAAGGTCCCTTCCAGATGTCATTCTGTAACTTTAACAGATCGGGGGGGGGGGCAGAGAGGCTGCTGGCTCTGCAAAGTGGGGCGCCCCATTTCCCCCGGAAGAATTCATGCCAGGCCGGAATTCGTCTCGCCTGGCATTAGCAACCAGACATAACAATCCAGGTTTTCACAGGTTGGCACAAGGTGTGGTTTGCTGGCTGGCGCATCAGGCTGAGTCATCCACCGGGCACTGCAGTGCACAAAATGTGCTAACTAAAATTAGAAATTTTTTTAAAAAAACCCACAACACCACAACCAGTAAGTGTTCGACTTAACAACCGTTCGTTTAATGACCGTGGGAAGTTACAAGGGCACTGGGAAAAGCGTTTTTCACACTTAACGACCCCTTGTGGTCACATAATCAGAATTCGGAGGCTTGGCAAGTGACTCGTATTTACGACGGTCCCGGGATCAGGTGAGATCCCCTTTTGCGAACCTCTTGACAAGCAAAGTCAGTGCAGAAGCCAGATTCACTTAGCAGCCATGTCACTAACTGAACCCCTGCAGTGATTCGCTGAATGACCGTAGCGAGAAAGGTCATAAAAATGGGGCACAAAACTCACTTAACCAATGTCTCGCTTAGCAGCAGAAGTTCGGGGCTCCTTTCTGGTCGTAAGTCAAGGACTATAGCTGTACCCATTGTCATAATGTGGGCGAACTGGCAGGAAAGCCACGGTCTCGGGACTGCAGTGCCCATTCTCCCCGGCGCAAGCTTTGGAGCATCTCCAGATTGCCCTATTTGCAGATTGAATCTTTGCCCAGGAATCCTAAAATATCCTAAAACACAGGAAGGCAAGCGATCTCAAATGGCTGGGGTCCCCCTCACGTCTGGATGGGGATACAAGCACACCCTGTGCTAAACTCAGTTAATGTTATCCTTGTTTAGTTGCGGATGGGTGGGAGAAAACCAAGTCAGTTGCCAGAAGGTATTTTATAGTACACCCAAGCCAGAACGTGGCTTAATTTTCTGTCCAGTGTTGACCGAGTTGTGTGAATGCAGCCTCTGAGAAAGACAGAAGTTTGTCGAGTACAACCAAGACAGAACAAGGCTTAATTTTCTCCCCAGTGTTGACCGAGTTGTGTGAATGCAGCCCCCAAGAAAGACAGGAGTTTGTCAAGTGTAATGGGGTAACTCAGAGTACAACCAAGCCAGAATATGGCTTAATTTTCTGCTTGGTGTTGACCGAGTTGTGTGAATGCAGCCCCACAGAAAAACAGATGTTTGTCGAGTGTATTGGGGTAACTCAGAGTACACCCAAGCCAGAACATGGTTTAATTTTCTCCCCAGTGTTGACCGAGTTGTGTGAATGCAGCCCCCGAGAAAAACAGGTGTTTGTCAAGTGTATTGGGGTAACTCAGCGTACACCCAAGCCAGAACATGGCTCAATTTTCTCCCCAGTGTTGACTGAGTTGTGTGAATGCAGCCCCAGAGAAAGACAAGAATTTGTCGAGTGTGTGTTTTTGTGTCTGTCTTTGTGTGTGTCTCTGTGTGCTGAGTGGGTGGAGGGGAGCAAGCAGGAGTTGCGTTGCAGCTGGCGTTATCAACTTCGGTGTCCTTTCCCACACAATGCAGTTTTTTCCCCCTTCAAGGACAGGATGTCCGAAAAAGTTTCCAAACGTTCCTTGACCGGCTGGGAAGGACGATGGAAAGATAGGTCCGGTGGGATGCCGGTCCTCCCCCAGGTCCAGCCTGGCTGTGCACACTTGTTTGCCTGGACTAGGAGAACTCTTTCCCCTTGCAGACCTACAAAGCCATCAGCTTGGCTGCCTGCATTCACACAACCTGGTTGCGCAAAGAACCTGATCGATGCAAACTCGAGAAACGGTTGAGTGCCTCATCCTGGCTTGGTGTCTTCACTTTCTCTAATTTGAATCGGGGGTCCAAATACGGGCATGCGGACTATTGCTTTGAAGGGTGCATTTGGCCCCTGCCAGATTGAGGGCACCCCTCCCTTTTTCCTCCCTGAGCATGGGGTTGGACTAGAAGACCTCCAAGGTCCCTACCAACTCTGTTATTCTCTTATTTAACGATGACAGCGGGTTTTGCCGGGGATGTGACACACACACACACACACACACCACCCAGGTGTGAAGGGAGGATCAGGGGCTTGAAGTAAGCCTAGACTACTGTAACGCTCTCTACATGGGACTTCCCTTGAAGACTACTCGGAGGCTCCAACTGGTACAGAATGCGGCCGCGAGAGTTGTCTTGGGAGTTTCCCGGTACTCCCATGTTACACCTTTGCTCCGTGAGCTGCATTGGTTACCAGTTGTCTTCCGGGTAAGGTTCAAGGTTTTGGTTATGATCTTTAAGTCCCTACATGGCATGGGTCCGCGATACCTCGAGGACCACCTGCTGCCGGCGTCGACTCCCCTCCGCCCTGTGCGCGCCCACAGAGAGGGCCTCCTCAGGGTGCCTCCTGTCAAGGAATGTCGACTGGTGGCCCCCAGGGGGAGGGCCTTCTCTGTGGGTGCTCCGGCGTTATGGAACCAACTGCCGGTTGAGCTCCGGATGGCATCAGACCTCCGATCCTTCCGTCGCGGGTTGAAGACCCATTTATTCGAACTAGCGGGTCTGGCCTGATGGGGGTACTTGGGTTTTTTATAGGTTTGTTTTATTATTCTGGTTTTAACTTGGGCATTAATTTAATTATCTTTTAATGTTTGTACTGTTGTTTATATTTATGCCCTGTGAACCGCCCTGAGTCCCTTTGGGAGAAGGGCGGTATAAAAATCTCAATAAATCTTAAATCTTAAGTAGGTCTGCCTGCTTTCCCCCCCCCCCCCTTGCTATCTCTGCAACCGGTCACTTCGGCTATTTCTGAAGGGGGTCTTGCAAGTTTGAGAGCTAGTGGTAAAGGTGCTGGCTTAGAAACTTGGG
Source organism: Vipera berus (assembly GCF_964194415.1). Lineage (NCBI taxonomy): Eukaryota > Metazoa > Chordata > Lepidosauria > Squamata > Viperidae > Vipera > Vipera berus. The sequence goes on from NC_138207.1 coordinate 3,000,119, forward strand.
AGGGTGTGAGTTCTAGTCCCGCATAGTCCCGCACTAGGCATGAAAACGATCTGGGTGATTTTGTGCCAGTCACCAGGAAATGGTGAATTCTAGTCCTGTCTCGGGCACAAAAGCTGGGTTTCTTGGCCAATCACTAGGAGACAGTGAATTCTAGTCCCTTTTTAGCCAGCTGGGTGACTTTGGGCCAACCACTAGGAGACAGTGAATTCTAGTCCTACTTTAGGCATGAAAGCTGGCTGGGTGATTTTGGGCCGACCACCAGGAGCCGGGGAATTCTCGTCCCGTCTTAGGCATGAAAGCTAACTGGATGACTTGGGGCCAATCACCAGGAGATGGTGAGTTCTAGTCCTGCCTTACACATGAAAGCCAGCTGGGTGATTTTGGGCTGACCACCAGGAGAACAGTGAGTTCTAGTTCTTAGGCATTCATTGGATGGTTTTGGCCGAACTCTCCCCCCCATTTCTCTGTCTCCGTCCATCCCACCCCACCTCACAGGGTTGTTGTGGGGAAACAGGAGAAGGAAGCAGCATTAGACAGTTTGCCTCCTTCATTTACTTATAACTGAATAAGTTGGGATAAAAATCAATCAAAACCTGTCCGGCCAGCTTTCAAGAGAGCGATAAAGGCAGGTCTCCTGCAGCCCAAAATTCCTGTTGCTAACGGGACTGTTGCTAAGTGAATTCTGCCCCATTTTATGACCTGTCTTGCAACCGTTGTTATGTGAATCACCGCGGTGGTTAAATTAGTCACCCGGTCGTTAAGCGAATCTGGCTTCCCCCGTTGACTTTGCTTGTCAGAAGGCTGCCAAAAGGGCATCACGCAATCCCGGGACGCTGCGACCGTCGTAAATATGAGCCGGTTGCCAAGGGTCTGAATTTTGACCCAAGGGGATGGCTGCAAACGGTCGTTAAGCGTGACGAAACAGAACCCAGCGTTTTCTGTGCCCTTGTAACTTTGAACAGTCACTAAACAACGATTGTTAACTCGAGGATGATCTGCATTGGCTTCGGGCCTACACAAGGAGGAGAAGCATGAATCTAATTTGCCCGTTGCGTAACCGGAAAACCCTCGGCGTCCATCTTGGCGGCTGGCCACATCCTGCAGAAGCTTTTTGTGTGCTTGTGTGTATCTTGGCCGCGACGCACACGTGGGCTGCTACCTCATGATCCGTTTCCTCTTTTCGCTCTTCCTCTCCATCTTGCCGTTCGGGCCTGGCTTGTGGCTGTTTCTGCCTTCGACTCGGACTTATGTCCGTTTCCTCCCGTCCTCTGGGGGAACCTTCGATCCGGATTTAAAGGGAGATGGGGCAGGCTGGATTCCCATGGCCCCTCATGCTGGGCAGCCCGGGGACCTGCAGATGAGACTCATGGGCCTTGTGATCCCTGCCCAGGTGTCTTGGCGGGTAAGGCCGGTGCCCTGGGCGCACCCCGGTTTTTCTGGGGACCCCCTTTCGCCCATTGCCCCTTCCCATCGCTTCTGCTTCTCTGCTGCTTCTGGGTCAGCTGGGGGCCTTGGTTCTGTAAATTTAAATTTTTTTTTTTAAAAAAAAGCTTTGTTTCGTCCTGTTCCTTCTCTTCCTTTTTCGATTCACCTCCCGCTTGTAAAATGCTGATTACAGGTGAGTCCTCAACTTAAAACAAGAGTTCAATCAGGGACCATTCAAAGTTACAGCAGCACTGAAGCGAGGGACGTAGGACCGTTTCCTGCACTTACGACCGTTGCAACATCCCCGTAGTCAGGTGATCAAAATTCAGACACTTGGCAACTGACTCATATTTATGACGGTCCCAGTGCCCTGGGGTCATGTGATTCCCCTTTCGCAACCTTCTGACAAGCAAAAGTCAATGGAATGGAATGGAAGGAAAAATAGAACGGAACAGAATAGAATAGATATTGGAATATAGAATAGAATGGAATAGAATAGAGAAAGAATGGATAGAATTAAGAGTACGAGTAGAAGTTGAGTAGAATTATGGAATGGAATGGAGCAAGAGTAGAGTCACCCTGCACAGCCTCTAAATTTATCACACGAACTGTAGAGGGATTGGCAGGGCGGGAGAACTGTGAGGTCCTCGTTTTGCGACCGCAGTCAGGACTGCCATTGCGAAGCGGTGCTATCGTGATATTTCACCTTCCTCACTTATTGACAGGAGATTCTGGTCCCAGCTAAAGGCCGTTAAGCGAGGACTCCCTGCGGTTAAAGAGTGCTAGGGACGCTCTTGACAGTTGTAAGTGCGAGTACCGTAAGTCCCGTTTTCCAGCGCCGCTGTAACTTGAGTGGCCGCGAAACAAATAGTTGTAAATCGAGGACAGAGTAGATCCACAAAACGGGATGGGAAGAGGAGGAATTGGAGACCCCTGAGTTCCCTTCCAGCTCTATTCTGACTGAAGAAGGGAGAAGGCTGAGAGAGGGGGGGAGGAGGACAAACATACAACTGAGGACTAGAACCTTGAAAGTCCGGCGAGTTTTTCGCATCCACTTGCCGCATCTCACAAACCCCAAACGGAAGTCTCTCCTTCCTGCGTATTTCTCAGTGGACTTCCAAACTGTCTCAACACGCGCATGGACACGCAAGAGTCTCAGCGGGATGCGTTCTTGCAGCCACATCCCCTTGCGCGCGGAGCCCAGCTGCAGCGTTGGCGCGTGGCGCACCCAGATCTTTCTGTTCTTCCCTGCAGGGTTTTGAAAGATCCCTCCGTGGACCGAATGGGCTAAGTCCTCGCTGGCTGCGATCTGAACCTGGGGATGTCTTCGCTGATTACTTGCGGGGGGTGTCTTACATCTCAACATACCCCACCCACCCAATAATTCCAGAGAATGAAACCCGTGGAAATTAAACCACGTGGAAAAAAGCAGGCTGGGGAAGAGAAGATGATTCACGGCGCCCGGATTCAGGTAAAGAAATGTTCCCCTCTGCAGGTGCGTCGTCTTGTTTTGATCTCCAGATGTTTTGCAGCTGTTGGTTTCCTGGGTAGTGCTCGACTTAACAGCCACAGTTGAGCCCCACGTGTCCGTCGCTAAGTGAGGCAGCGGTTAAGTGAGTTTTGCCCCGTTTTAAGGACTTTTCCTTGACGCCGTTGTTAAGTGAATCACGGCAGTGGTCACTCCCACATCTTTAAGCGAATTGGGCTTCGCCGTGGACTGTGCTTTGTCAGAAGGTCACAAAAGGGGATCGCGTGACCCTCCCCCCAGGACACTGCGACCGTCGTACATACGAGCCCGTTGCCAAGTGTCCACATTTCGATCACGTGACCGCGGGGATGCTGCAGCGGTCGTTAAGTTTGAAAACTGATCATAAGCCCAAACTTCTGTAACTTCTGACGGTCATTAAGTGAGCTACTGTACGTTGGGACTACCTGTAATGTAGAATACTTGGGAGGAAACCCCCAAAGGAATGTAAATTGTTAAGCTGCTGGGGTGTTGTCCAACCTGGCAGGGTGGGCGCTGGAAGAAACCGATTTTCTTCCAAGATCTAAAGTCAGGGATCAGCTGTCAGGATCCATTTCCACACCCCCAGTCTGGGCAGAGCTATGAAGAAGGGAAAAGCTGGTTGATCAACAGAAGAGCGAAGAAGAAGAAGAAGAAGAAGATGATGATCAAAGGCCTGGAGGCTAAAACATGTGAAGAAGAATTGCAGGATTTGGGTTTGGCTAGACTAGAGAAAAGAAGGACTAGGGGGGGCCGCCCCAAAGAAGAGGGGGGTCCCCCTATTCTCCAAAGCACCAGAAGGCAGGAGAAGAAGCAACGGATGGAAACTGATCGAGGAGAGAAGCAACCTGGAACTCAGGAGAAACAATTAACCAGTGGAACCACTTGCCACCAGAAGTTCTGGCTGCTCCATCACTGGAGGCTTTGAAGAAGAGACTGGACAGCCACTTGTCTGGAATGGTCTAGGGCAGGGGTAGGCAACCTCGGCTCTTTTATGACTCGTGGACTTCAACTCCCAGAATTCCTGAGCCGGCCTGGCTCAGCCTGGAAACCTCTTCCTTTCTCCTCAGCGTGGCTGGCTCAGGAATTCTGGGAGTTGAAGTCCACGAGTCATAAGGCGGCCTAGGCCTAGGCCAGGGGTAGGCAACCTCGGCTCTTTTATGACTCGTGGACTTCAACTCCCAGAATTCCTGAGCCGGCCTGGCTCAGCTGGGAAACCTCTCCCTTTCCCCTCAGCATGGCTGGCTCAGGAATTCTGGGAGTTGAAGTCCACCAGTCATAAAGAGGCCTAGGCCAGGGGTAGGCAACCTTGGCTCTTTTATGACTCGTGGACTTCAACTCCCAGAATTCCTGAGCCAGCCTGACTCAGCTTGGAAACCTCTCCCTTTCCCCTCAGCGTGGCTGGCTCAGGAATTCTGGCAGTTGAAGTCCACGAGTCATAAAAGAGCCGAGGTTGCCTACCCCTGGTCTAGTGTCTCCTGCTTGAGCAGGGGGTTGGACCAGATGACCTTCAGGGTCCCTTCCAGCTCTGTTGGGATTGATTGATTGAAATGGTGGAGGGTCTCCTGCTTGAGCAGGGGGCTGGACTAGAAGACCTCCAAGGTCTCTTCCAGCTGATTGATTGATTGATTGATTGGCTGAGGACTGCCTGTAATTAAATGACCATATATTCAGTTGTCCTTACGTTGAGTTACCTATCAAAAAGCTGGAGAAAGTTATAATAATCATCACAATAGTACAGTTAGTCCCCGACGGATGGCCGCATCTGAAGCCAAAATTTCTGTTGCTAAGTGGGACCTCGGGTTAAGTGAGTTTCGCCCCATTTTACAACCTTTCTTCTCACCGTTGTTAAGTGAATCACTGCGGTTAAGTCAGTAACGCGGTTATAAAGAAGAGTGGGGTCAACTTGTTCTCCAAAGCGCCTGAGGGAAGGACAAGAAGCAACGGATGGAAACTAATCAAGGAGAGAAGCAACCAGGAATTAAGGAAAAACGTCTTGAACAATGAGGACCATTAACCAGTGGAACAGCTTGCCACTTGAAATTGGGAATGCTCCATCCCGGGAGGTTTTTAAGAAGAGACTGGACAGCCACTTGTCTGAAATGGTATAGGGTCTCCTGCTTGAGCAGGGGGTTGGACTAGATGACCTCCAAGGTCCCTTCCAGCTCTCTTCTGATAGATTGATCGGTCGATCCCAGCCGCATTTGGGCTACTAGATCCCTGCTTGGAACATGATGCCGCCAATATTTATTGATGAGATTTGCCTACTTCTGCCTGAAACCAAATCGGGTTCAAGGCAGCTTTTACGTATTAAATGTAACACACAATCAGTGCGGTAATTAATGGAAATGGCCACCCCAGCTTCGTTTGCAGTTCAGCGAAACATGAAAAGCGAACAAAACAAGATTTGTTGCGGCCAGAGGCAACCGTTGAATTTCAAAGCAGAGACGTCTTGCTTGCTTCCGGTGACACAACATCACCAGAGCTGGAAGGGACCCTGGAGGTCTTCTAGTCCAACCCCTTGCTCAGGCAGGAGAAGCCGGGGACTTCTCTGACTGTTGTGTATCTAGGCAGGCCTCGTCTGAATGGCCACAGCTGGGAGCTGCAGAGTTTCCATTGCTAAGCAAGGCTGCCGTTAAGTGAAGTGCCCAATTTTACAACCCCAGCACAATGCAGTAGAGTCCGTCCTCACACTTACGACCGTCGTGGCATCCTTAACAGTTGCGTGATCAAAACTCTCGCGCTTGGTCAACCAGAATGTCGTTACAACAGTTGCACCTGCCCAGGGCCGAGTAATCACCATTTGTGACCTAACCCAGTTGGCTTTCGACAAGCAAAAGTCAATGGGGCTGGGGGTGGGTGGGAAAGCCAGATTCATTTAACGACCTTGTGATTCACTTAACAACTGCGAGTTCACTTAGCCACCCTGGCAAAAAAAAAGTCATAAAATTGGGGGCAACTCATTGAACACCTGCCTTGCTTATTATCAATGGACATTCTGGTTCCAGTTTGTGGCTGTAAATTGAGGACTAGCTGCGTAGACATGGACGTGCCCTAGGACCAGGGGCCCACATGGGACCTTCCAGTGTTGTACAATGGTTGCAGCTTCTTTCTCCTGGCCAATGCAGGCCTTTCACAGCCGAGTGACGAGCCAAGGGATTAACGTACTGCAATTCCTGCATTGTTCAGGGCGGGTTGGACTAGTTGATCTCTAAGGTGCCTTGCGACTCTTAAATTCTGCCGTACGGTATTCGGTCAGACCATTACAGCTAGTCCTTGACTTAACAGCCACAATGGAACCCCAACGTTTCTCTTGCTAAGCGAGACAAAGGTTAAAATGAGTTTTGTTTCCTTTTACGATCTTTTCTCGCCACCGTTGTGAAGTGAATCACTCCAGTTAGTAGCAAGGTTGTCAAGTGAATCTGGCTTCCCCATTGACTTGGCTGGTCAGAAGGTCACAAAAGGGGATCCCTGGGGGACACTGCGACCGTCGTAAATACGAGTCAGTTGCCCAGTGTCTGAATTTTTGATCACGTGACTGCGGGGAATGCTGCAACAGTCATAAGGCTGAGAAATGGTTATAAGTGTGAAAAATGGATGACTTGGGGCTAGTTCTCCGACCCCTCCCTTTCTCTCAGCACAACCCACCTCACAGGGTTGTTGTTCTAGGGAAAATAGAAAGCGTGTGTTCGCCACCTTGAGTTCTTTGCAAAAACAATATAATATAATAATAATAATAATAATAATAATAATAATAATAATAATAATAATAATAATAATAATAATAATAAAGTTGGAAGGGACCTTGGAGGTCATCTAGTCCAACCCCCTGCTCAGGCAGGAAACCTTATATGAAGGCAGGATATAAACGAACTTAGTTAGCTCCATACAGGTAGTCCTCGACTTACAACAGTTCATTTAGTGACCGTTCAAACACTAGCTAGCCAGGCCTCAGTATGGTCCCAACATCCTGCTAGTGCAGAGGGCTGGACTAGAAGACCTCCAAGGTCCCTTCCAGCTTCTGTTCTGTTCTATATTCTATATTTTATTCTATATTCTATTCCAGACATGTCAAACACAAGGCCCGGGGGCCGGATCCGGCCCGCGAAGTGGTTTCATGTGGCCCGCGAAGCCATCCTGGAAACAGTGAGGGATCGGCCCCCACTGCCTTGGCCCTGGCCCTGAGACCCTCCTTCTGCCAGAGACCCCCAGATCTGTCCCACTCCTGCCCAGGCCCCCATAGGCACCCTTGATGCGAAGGATGTAGAGCTGGCCACGCCCACCCAGCAGGCCATACGCACTCTGGCCACGCCCACCCAGTAGGCCACGCCCACCCAGTAGGCCACGCCCACCCAGGCCACACCCACCCGGCCCCCTGAGGGCAACCGCAATGCTGATGCGGCCCTCAATTGAGTTTGACACCCCTGGTCTATTCTATTCAATGTTGTATTCTATTCGATATTCTATATTTTATTCTGTATTCTCTATTCCACTCCACTCCACATTCTATTTTATATTCCTGTTCTATTCTGTTCTGTTCTATTCCTCATTATTCCTATTCTATTCTATTCTATTCTATTCTATTCCATTCCATTCCATTCCATTCCATTCCATTCCATTCCATTCCATTCCATTCCTTGTAAGGTAGGACAGTATCCATGCCATGCACATAAATATGTGAGTGCTGAGGAAAAAAAAAATCACAATACAGCTAGTCCTCGACTTACAACAGTTTGTTTAGTGACCATTGAAACTTACAGCGGCACTCAGTGACTTACGACCAGTTTTCATAACGTAGGGCCGTTGCCGCATCCCCATGGCCCCGTGATCAAAAGTTTGCCAAGATTGGCTTGGCAATTTCGTTCACGTTTACGACGGCCGCAGTGTCCCGAGGTCACGCGAATCCCCTTTGGTGACCTTCTGACAAGCCAAAGTCAATGGGGCAAGCCGGATTCACTGAACGATGTCGCTTAATTAACTAAATTAACCGTCTTCCTAAATTAATAACTTAACAGCTGCGGCAAGGAAGATCGTCAAGGGGAGAGCAAAACTCAACAAATGTTCCGCTTGAGGTCGTAGCCCTATAGGAACCAGAGCAGCAAGCAAGGATAGCAAACCCTAAACTAGCCAGGTTCAGGTTTTTGATCCCGGGCAGCCCAGTTGATCCTCGATTGTGCGGCCGTAATTGTGCGTTTCCCCCCCCCCCCCTGCAGACCCAGCGTGGGAACTCTCCGGGCGGATGGGCTGCATCCCTTGTTATTGGGAGGCAACAGGTGAGACCAAAAGGGGGAGGGGCCTTCAGCAGACCCCACCCCCAAGCTGGCAGCTCTTCTGCATGCCGTTCCCCCCCCCGTCTTTTTTTTGCCCAGGGAGATCCAGCCTCCACCCACCCCCGTCGGCTGACGTCGCCGTTTTTGGGGATTTGTCGATCGGATGCAAATCCATTTTGCAGCTTTTTGCAAGGATAGAGTTTGCCCCGTGCGATGCCCGGCAGCGGTGCCCGTCTTTCGGAAGGCCTCTGGGGGGGGCAATTCCAGGGTTCAAGCGTCTGTGTGTTTGTGTGTGGGTGTCTTCGCAACCCAGGGAAAACCGCCTGCACAATTGCCCGCCCACCCACCCCACGGAGGGGCAGCGCTGGCTAGGCTGCCAGGCCGAACACTCCCCCCCCTCCCCGTCCACGCACCCCGTGTTGCTAAGCAACGAGTGGTCACCTTCCTCCTCGCGTGCATGCCAGGATGGGTGAAGTCATGGTCATGTGACCGGCTGGCCAATCGGGAGCGAGGCAGCCTGGCTGGGCGAGCGAGACAAGAGAGAGAGAGAGAGGAACTACTGGACAGATGTGCCGGATGGGCAATTGGCCACCTGCGCCATAATCCAGCCCTTCCGGACGGGATGCAAATGGTGAGTTATAGCAAGGAGGCAGGAGATTCCCCGGGGAAAAAGGCTGCCTTTCTCCCTTCGCCAGGCGCGGGAGTTGCAAACCAGTTGCACCGGCTGAGTTGCCAGCCTTGTTTTCCCCACCCTTTGGGACGGCCCAGGATCTTGGCAGCTTCCTAGCCCAAGCCAGACAGGGAAAAGCAGAAAAGTCCCGGTGAAAAGAACAGGCGGGCGGCGGTGCACCATGGGTCCCTGCCCGCAAGGGGTCCGTGCAGCGCCTAGGGAGTTCCAGAGCTGGCAGATCAGGGAGTCCGGCTGGTGGGGTCCACACAAGGGGTCAAGTGGCGGGGTTTGGCTTGAAATCAGGGAGCTGGGACACAAACACACGCAGAAACACACATGCACAGACAACACACACACACACACACACACACACACGAAGATCAGGTGTGGGTTTTTTTGCACATGTTACTGTCCAAGTTTGTTCGGAGAAGTTGGTGATTGCAAAGTGTCACAAGCTCTGCTGCATCAGAAGCTTCGGTTGTGGGCCTCCGGTTCACACCCATGTTGTCGCCCCCATTGTGGGGTTCCCCCTGCGAAAGATGCCTCTTAGGTTGGTGCAAAGGACCAGGGTTGTGACCTCATCTGTGTGATGTGTGACATTCCGCGTGCTCCCTGCCTTGGGGAATGTTTTGGGTGCCGGATCTCGGTTTAATGTCAGGAAATTGCAGGCTGCCGCATTAATGCATCCAGGTTGTTAATAGATTATTGGGGGAGGGGGGGTGTTGTGCGAATGTAGAAAGGGGGCAGCGTACACGTAGTCCTCGACTTAGGACCGATAGTGAGCCCAAAATTTCCGTTGCTAAAGAGAGATTTGCCCCATTTTATACAACCTTTCCTGCCTCCGTTGCTAAGTGAATCGCTGCAGTTGTTAAATGAATAACAGGGTTGTTAATTGAATCCGGCTTCCCCCATTGGCTTTACTTGTCAGGAGGTCACAAAAGGGGATCCCATGATCCCGGGGGACCCTACGACCGTCATAAATACGAGTCAGTTGCCGAGCGTCCGAATTTGGATCACGTGATGATGGGGCTGCTTCAAAGATCATAACTGGAAAAACTCTCATAAGTCGCATTTTTCATGCTGTTGTAACGTTGAATGGTCACTAAACGAACTGTTGTAAGTCGGGGACTAGCTGTATTGTGTGAAAGGAACCACTGTGCGTCTCGGATGTGATCTTTTTGCCCTCAGCACCCACATTTTTATGTGCAGCATGGTGGCATGGATATTGTCCCACCTTACAAGGATGTTGTGATCGTAACAGGCCTGGCCAGTGAGTGCTTGAATCCTTAAACTGAGCTTGCCCTTGAGGGTCATCTAAAGACGTCACATGATCCAGAAAGTAACTGCCTGAATGCTGGCTAGCTTAAACCAGCTTGCCAAGGTAGTCCTCACATTTACGACCACAATTCTGAGCTACCAAGATGGTTGTTAAATGAGTTTCATGCCACAATTTTATGACCTTTTTTTTTTGGCCATGGTTATTAAATGAATCGCTGCAGTCGTTAAGCGGGTCACATGTCAATAAGCGAATCTGTGTCCCCCCCTCCCCCGTTGACTTTGTTGGATGCCAGCTGGGAAATGGTGGTCAGGTGACCCTGGGATAGTAACGGCAGTCGTAAGTACAAGTCAGTGGCCCAGCACCCCAGTTTTGATCATGTGACTGGAGTTGCTGCAATGGTCGTAAGTGTGAGGACCGTCCTTAAGTCACCTCTTTCAGGGCCGTTGCTACTTCGAAAGGCCGCTAAACAAATAGGTTAGAAGTGGGTCTCCCGTGGGGCTACGTGTTCGCTTCTGAATGTAATTGTGTGATGCTGGTTTTTAATGTTTGAAGGTGTTGTGTTCTCTCCTCTTGAACTGGTTTTGAGGTGCCTGACTCAGTTTCCTGTGAGAACTTGCTAGAGGCTCCCCACAAATGGATGGGGTGGAAAGCTATGGGTGGGGGTTCTCGGCTGGGGCACCGGTAGCCTCCCCCTAGATCAGGGGTCTCCAGCCGTGGCCACTTTAAGATGTGTGGACTTCAACTCCCAGAATTCCCCAGCCAGCCAAGCTGGCTGGGGAATTCTGGGAGTTAAAGTCCACACATCCACGTTTGGAGACCCCCTCTGCCCTAGATATTGGAACATGGTCTTTGTGCTTTCTATATAACTATTAAAAACTGAAGCGTTTCCAAAAGAGTTGAAGAAACAGACTGTTGCCAGCGATGTATTTTAGCTTTCCTGCCCAAGTTGCATGGTTTAAAAAAATTAATTCTTTTTCTATTTGTCTTTTTAAGATCTGTAAGCTGTCCAAAATCACCATTTTCAGGGAGATGGGTGGCATATTGGATGGATGGATAAATGGATAGATGAATGGATGAATGAATGATGGATAAATGGATGGATGGATAAATGGATGGATAGATGGATGAATGGATAAATGGACAAATGGATGAATGAATGATGGATAAATGGATAATGGATGAATGAAGGATAAATGGATGAATGATGGATGGATAAAGGGATGGATGGATAAAGGGATGAATGAATGATGGATGAATGAATGATGGATAAATGAATGAATGAATGAATGATGGATAAATGGATGAATGAAGGATGGATAAATGAATGGATGGATGAATAATGGATAAATGGATAAATGATGGATAAATGGCTGGATTATGGATGAATAAATGGATGGATAGATGGATAAACGGATGGGTGATTATTGGATGGATGGGTAAATGGATGGATGATGGATTGTGGGTAACAAATAATGCTCAATTTACGGCCACAGTTGGGCTCCGAATTTTCTCCAGTTAAGCAAGGCAGTTGTTAAAATGAGTTGTACACCATTTTACAACCTTGGTTTTCGCCACAGTCATGCGGTCATTAAGTGAATCCAACTTTCCCCCATTGACTTTGCTTGTCACAAATAGCGATCACATGCTGCAACCGTCATAAATACGTGGCAGTTGCCAAGTACCCAGTTTTTGATCACATGACCCTGGGGATGCCGCCACGGTCGTAAGTGTGGAAAATTGTCGTAAGGCCCTTTTTTTCCCCCCAATGCTGCTGCCATTTCAGATACTCACTAAACGAACAGTTGTAAGTCAAGGACACCTGTATAAGTAGTAGTCAGATTTGCTTTACTTTTTTATTTCACTTTTCTGGACGTTTTAAATGTGTTTTTAAGGATGTTTTGTAAACCATCAAGAATTGTTTGGAACATGGTGGGTGAATAGAAAAACAAATAAATGAATGAATTTTAAAAAAAGAAAAAGAGGAGAAAGTTTGTGACGCTTGGGGCTATCAGCCGGTAAAATAAAAGTTAAGGCCTCAATAGGTGATTGTTCCTCAGTCTGGATTGCCCTCTGCCCCAAATTATTTAGCATCCCCTGCACTGAGCAAGCGGGCTGGACTAGATGACCTCGGGGTTCCCCGCCCCATTCCAGAACCATGTCAAGCATGCCACGGCAGTTGCAAGACTTGACTTGCCCTCTGAAGGCTCACACCGCTGAGGTCACCTGCCTTGTGAGGATCTTTCACGGTGCCTCATCGTCCTCTTCCCATCACATGCGCGATGACAACACACCTGTGGGTTTCACAAAATGCGGGTGAAGGAGACTCCGCCGGTTTCTCTGTCTCCCTCCCGGTGTGAGGAGATGCTTAGCCTTTAATCCTGGCATTTCAGCGGGTGAGAAGTGGGATCCTTCCATTTCTGAGCTCCCCTCCCTTCCAGGTAGGAAATCCGTCGCTGTAAAACAAGTTGTGTGAATGTCACCACAACTTTTAGCAGGGCTGAAAGATCCAGGTTTTCGTTGTGCAGGTGTGATTGGACGTTTTGGGGAAGGCGGAACCCCTTAATTAGGGGGGGGGGAGACGGGAGTCTTTAAAAGAAAGTAGGCGATCCTGTACAGGTAGTCCTCGACTTACGACTGTTTTGTTTAGTGACCGTTTGAAGTTATAACGCCGGACTGACGAGACTGACTTAGGATTGTTTTCCACACTGACAACCCTGGCACCCTCCCCACATGGTCACGAGATCGGAGTTCGGACACCCGTGGCAACGGACTCGTATTTATGACGGTCGCAGTTTCCTGGGATCCTGGGATATCCCCCTTTTGCGGCCTTCTGACAAGCAAAGTCAATGGGGAAGCCAGATTCACTTAACAACCGTGTTGCTAACTTAACGGCAATGATTCACTTAACAACCGTGGCAAGAAAGGTCGTAAAGTGGGGGGGAAAACTCCCTTGACACATGTCTCACTTAGCGACGGAAATTTTGGGCTCAATCAATCGTGGTCATAAAACCTCTGACAAGCAGAGTCAGCGGGGCAAGCCAGATTCGCTGAACACCCGTGCGACTGACTTCAGGACCGCAGCGATTCACTTAACAATGGGGGCAGGAAAGGTCGTAAAATGGGACAAAAGTTAAACACCTGTCTTCGCTCAGCAAGGGAAATTTGGGGCTCCCTTTGTAGTCGTAAGCCGAGGACTACCTGCAACCCTGGGCTTTTTAAGGGCAGCCTGTTTCCCCTGCTGAGGTGATTTTTGAGGCCACACGTGTTAATTTCGTGTTTGGGCGCAGGATTGGGTCAGGTCTGAAGTGTTTGAAGTCGTGTAACAATTGTATTGAGGTTTCTTTGCTGGTTGGTGATGGGGTGAAGATTGTGTGATTCTTATAAAGCAGGGCCCTTTTGTGACTTGCGGACTTCAACTCCCAGAATTCCTCAGCCGGGCAGGCTGGCTGAGGAATGCTGGGAGTTGAAGTCCACAAGTCTTAAAAGTTGCCAAGGTTGAAGACCCCTGGCTTAAAGGGGCCATGCTTGGGAGACTTAGGTCTAAGACAGGGCTCTTCAAACTTGGCCCTTTTATGACTTGTGGACTTCAACTCCCAGAATTCCTCAGCCAGGAAAAAAAGTGCATCTGCAGCCACAATTATTATGGCTTTGTGGCATTTTTAATCCGTCAAGTCCTCCCCAAGCAGCTGGGATGGGCAGATGTGGATTTTGGATGCCAGTCAAGGTATTCATGGCAGGATGGAAGTTGTTCCAAGTCACGCTGCCTTTTGCAATTGACCGATAGGGAGTTTTGTCAATGCCGATGGTTGTTATTATTATTATTATGGCCAGATGTTTAGACTGGATTTGGCATCTTGGTCCACCTATTGAGTCCTTCCCAAGGACCTGGGATGGGCAGATGTTGTTGTCTGATAGTGTTGATGGTCGCTGGGATGGAGGGAGGGATGGAAGGAAGGAAGCAAGCAAGCAAGCAAGCTGGGATGGATAGATGGAAGCTGGGATGGATGGGTGGATGGATGGAAGGAAGCAAGCAAGCTGGGATGGATGGATGGATGGGTGGGTGGATGGATAGATGGATGGAAGGAAGCAAGCAAGCAAGCTGGGATGGATGGGTGGATGGATGGAAGGAAGCTGTTCCAAGTCACGCTGCCTTTTGCAATTGACTGGTGGGAATTTTGTCAATGCCAGTGGTGTTTGTTGTGGTTCATCACACAGCCAGATGTGTAGAGTGGATTTGGAATTTTTGTCTTACCTATTGAGTCCTTCCAAAGGACCTGAGATAGGCAGATGTTGATGTTTGGATGGTGTTAACGGTTCCTTCCTTCCTTCCTTCCTTCCTTCCTTCCTTCCTTCCTTCCTTCCTTCCTTCCTTCCTTTCTTTCTTTCTTTCTTTCTTTCTTTCTTTCTTTCTTTCTTTCTTTCTTTCTTTCTTTCTTTCTTTCTTTCTTTCTTTCTCAAACAGTAATAAATCCTCTGCAATGTTTCCCACCTTTTAAAATCTCTGAGAAAGTTGCTTATGCCTTATCTCCCTTTGAGGCTTCTCTGGGGAAGGGAGAAATTACACAAACACACACACAAACACAAGGCACAAACGGGCTTCCTGTCAGCAGAGGCATTTTTCCTGACTTTCCCAGCGTCTGTTTGTTCCTCTGGGTTTCGGGAGACGGCGGCTGGCAGCCCCCCCCCCGTCCCTCCGTCACTTCCGCCTGCCACAGCCGGTGTGTGTTTCCTGGATTCTTGTCGTACCACACACACAGCCGTGACATCACTGCGTGGGCCGAGCATTTCCCACACTCGTGGACAGAGAAGGAGGCCGGGTTGCTCTTTTCGCTTCCGTGGGGTGGAGAGAGGTGGAAAAGATGGCCTGGATCCGGATTTGGAAAGTGGGAGGGAGAAGGAGATAAAGAGGAACATGGAATGTGTCGAATCCTACGGCTGGAAGGGTCCTTGGAGGTCCTCTAGTCTAACCTCTGGCCCAAGGCAGGAGATCCTATACCATTCGGGACAAATGGAATAGGGACTGTTCCCATTCATACGTGCATGGAAGGTGATTTGCAAAGATGAGCATTTGGATCAGGATTAGATTGTGGCTCCTTCCTTCCTTCCTTCCTTCCTTCCTTCCTTCCTTCCTTCCTTCCTTCCTCCCTCTTTACTTTCTGCTCTCCTTCCTTCCCTCCCCTCCCCTCCTTTCTTTTTTCCTCCCTCTTTCTTCTTTCTTTCCTCCCCCTCCTTCCTTCCTTCCTATCTTCCTTCCTTCCTTCCTTCCCTCCTTTCTTTTTTCTTTCCTTCCTTCCTCCATTTTTTCTTTTTCCTTATTTCCTTCCTTCCTTCCTCATATCTTTTCTTTTTTCTTTCTTTCTTTTCCTTCCTTCCCTTCCTTCCACAAATAATGCAAGGTTGCATAAATAACCAACCCTCTTCCTTCACCCTTTTCCTCAACAACCACCGCCCTGTGAGGTGGGTTGGGCCGAGAGAGAGAGGGGGGGGGACTGCCCCAAAGTCAGCCAGCTGGCTTTCATGGCTAAGGCAGGAATTGAACTCAAGGTCCCCCTCCGGCTTTCTAACCTGGTGCCTTAGCCTAGACTAACTGGCTTAACAAGGGAGAACAACCTCATTCTCAAAGCCAGGAGTCTTCAAACTTGGCCCCTTCATGACTTGCGGACTTCAACTCCCAGAATTCCTCAGCCAGCGTGGGGGAACTATGCCCCCCTCATGACTCGCAGACTTCAACTCCCAGAATTCCTCAGCCAGCATGGGGGAACTATGGCCCCCTCATGACTTGAAGGACTTCAACTAAAACATATCGGGCACGGTTGCTGGAATTGGGTATGTGTAGTCTAATGAAGAGAAGGGTGAGGGGTGACATGATAGCAGTCTTCCAATATCTCAGGGGCTGCCCCAAAGAAGAGGCAGTCAAGCTCTTCTCCAAAGCACCTGAAGGCAGAACAAGAAGCAATGGATGGAAACTAGTCAAGGAGAGAAGCAACCTAGAACTAAGGGGAAACTTCCTGACGGTTAGAACAATTAACCAGTGGAACAACCTGCCTCCAGATGCTGTGAATGTTCCAACACTGGAGGTTTTTAAGAAGAGAGTGGACAGCCATTTGCCTGAAGTGGTATAAGGTTTCCTGCCTGAGCAGGGGGTTGGACTAGATGACCTCCAAGGTCCCTTCCAACTCTGTTATTCTATTCTATTCTATTCTATTCTATTCTATTCTATTCTATTCTATTCTATTCTATTCTATTCTATTCTATTCTATTCTATTCTATTCTATTCTTTCTCTGTTCTATTCTGAAATTTACTGACAGTGAGAAGAAGGTTGGACTAGATGACCTCCAACGTCCCTTCCAACTTTATTATTATTATTATTATTATTAACTCCCAGAATTCTTCAGCCAGCGTGGGGGAACTATACCCCCCTCATGACTTGCAGTCTTCAACTCCCAGAATTCCTCAGCCAGCGTGGGGGAACTATGCCCCCCTCATGACTTGTGGACTTCAACTCCCAGAATTCCTCAGCCAGCGTGGGGGAACTATGCCCCCCTCATGACTTGCGGACTTCAACTCCCAGAATTCCTCAGCCGGTGTGGGGGAACTATGGCCCCTTCATGACTTGTGGACTTCAACTCCCAGAATTCCTGAGGCAGCGTGCCACGCTGGCTGAGGAATTCTGGGAGTTGAAGTCCACAAGTCATAAAAGGGCCAAGTTTGAAGACCCCTGCTCAAGCCATTCAAGAACCCCAATTAGTCAATTTTGGAGTTTTCCTTGATTCTCACCACCCTGAGGACAGCTTCACCCAATGGGTTTGTTTTATTTACTTGTGAGACTGTCTTGATCCCGTCTTTTTTATCATTTTGATTAAAATAAATCAAGGAGGCAAACAGAACACTCCTTCCTTCCTCCCTCCTCTTTCCCCCCCAGAACGACAACCTTGTGAGGTAGATTGGGTCGACTTGAATTCAGGTCTCTCTGCTCCCGATCCGGCCCCTTTACCCTCCGTGGCGCCGTCTCTCCATTTTAACCTTTCTCTTCTCCGGCTTCTGAAGACTTGGGGGTCACTTCGTGGGGAAACTGGAGCAGTTTTAGGGTGTTGCAGCATTTGAATTCCCTATTGCAGAAGGGAAAAAAGGGTTTTAAAATCCGTGTGATCCAGCAGAGGAAGGAAAGAAGGAAGGAGATGGAAGGTAAGAGAGAAGGGTTAGGGTGGGTGGGAGGAAGAAAGGAAGGAAGGAGGAAGGGAAGGGAAGGGATGGAAAAAAAAGTGGGTGAATGGAAGGAAGGAAGGAAAAGGCAGCGAGGGAGGAATGGAAGGAAGGAAAGGGAAAGAGAAATAGAAAGCAAGGGATGGTGGTGGGTAGGAGCAAGAAAAGTAAAAGGTGGAACGGGAAGGAGGGAAGAGGAAGAGAAAGAAAAGAAAGAAAGAAAGAAAGAAAGAAAGAAAGAAAGAAAGAAAGAAAGAAAGAAAAAATCAAGCAACCTTACCTCCTATTTTACCCTGATCAATAGATAAGTTATATTTTGTGAATAAACGGTGCCGGTTTGAAAAGATGCCCCAAGTTTCTTCCTGTTTCCCCCCCCCCCCACGGAACTGGCCTTCCATTTCTTTTTTTGTTCTGTCCAATTACGCTAAGGGGAATCCTCTCTTCTCCCCCTTCCTTCCCTTTTGTGTGTGTGTGTGTGTGTGTGTGTGTGCGCACGCGCGCACACGGGGCGTATTCCAAGCCTGCAGAGAGAGGTGTGAAAAGGAAGGAAAAACGCAGCAGGGCAATGGCGGAAAGAGCAGCCCGCCTGCAAGGCCGTTCCCACCCTGCGCAATGGGCCTTTTCCCTCTTCTACACACACACACACACACACACACACACACACACAGCCTTCTCTCCAGCTTCTGCGGCTGGCGGATTATGTGATGCTCCCCCCCCACCTGACCCTTTCTGGGAAGGAGCTCTCTCTCTTTCTCTCCCCCCCCCCAGCTCCTTTTGCATCAGCTCAGCATCCCTGGGAGAAGCCCGCCTCCATCGCCATGGCGACCGGATGCAGGCTGGCCGGGGACCAGCCAGATGCCTGAAAGTGAAAGGATGGAGAAGGAGAGAAGCCAGGAATGGCTGACTCACCCTGATGCCTCTGCCGGGGTGGTGGTGATGGGGGGGCCAGGGGGGCCTTAAGGCAGACTCCAGAGCTCTGTGCCCCCCCCCCCCCGCCCGCCCGCTGGCAGAAAGAAGCCGGTTGTCCTGCTGGGCAGAATGGGGGAGAAGGCGGATTACCAGCGGCTGGCCGGCGGGGAAGAGGAGGAGATGGAAGGGGTCCGACGGGCTGCTTTGGCCAGCTTGGCAGGCCCCCTCCCTCCGGGGCACAGACCCGACGTGTTGGCAGGGCCAGGGCAGAGGGTCAGTATGAGACGCAATGCAATCGCTGAGAATCTCTCTCTCCCCCCTCCCCCTCTCTCCCCCCCATATCTAGCTTTCAGCTCGATCATCTCTGCCCATCCGTCTCATCTGTTCTGTCTACCTATTTATCAATCTACCATCTGTTTATCATCTATAGTTACCTAGCTGTGTAGCCAATCATTATCCCTTGTCTATCATCCATGATCATCTGTCTACTATATCGAATTGTCTAGCTATCATCTCTAGTCCATATCTAACTATCAGCTGTCTCTTTATCTCTGTATACCTACCTACATCTGTCTGTCTCCGTCCATCCATCATCTCTACCTCCCTACCTCCCTACCTCCCTATCATCTATCACTAGCATGTATCTAGCATGTACCTATCGTCTATAGCTATCCATCTATTCTATATTCTATTCATTATGTATTTATCATGTATCTGTCATGTACATATCTATATATCTGTATCATTATCACGTATCATGGATATCTATAGCTATCTATCTTGTATCTACCTGTGTCTATCATTGTGTATTTATCATGTACCTATCATTTGTATCTATATCTATCCATCCATCCATCCATCCATCCATCTATATCTGTCTCATCTATATCTGTCTATCATCATGTATCTATCATGGATATCATCTATAGCTATCTATCTTGTATCTACCTATGTCTGTCATTGTGTATTTATCATGTACCTATCATCTGTCTGTATTATCTATCCATCTATCTATATCTATTAGTCTCCCTTTAATTCTTTGTTAGCAATACAAATTTATTTTTACATCTATCTATCTATCTATCTATCTATCTATCTATCTATCTATCTATCTATCTATCTATCTATCTATCTCCTGTATCTAAAATTCGAAGACCGCTGATCTCACTTAGAGCAATGAATTTGGAGGGGGTTTGTGGCTTCCCCACCTCTTAACGGGCCCCATTGCCTTTTTCTTTTGGAAAGAACGCCATGTTTTGTGCCAGCAGACCCTTGCAGCTTGTCCCGTTAGCCTCCACCCCAGACAGCAAGGAGATCTTGCTGGGTGGAGAGGTCAAGGCTGTTTCTCTTCTTTCTTGCATGATTTAATGAAGGAAGGGAAACAACCCCCCCCCCCAAGCCGCCTTTCCCATCGTCGTCTTCCACCCATGCTGAACTTCTCCTCTGGGCTGGAGATGATGAGAACGGAAGTCCAACGTGGCTGAAGGGCTGCTTGAACATCTTTGGGACCCACCCAAGGGTCCATGTTCCACTCCCAGTATTGTTTTCCAGAATCTCTCTGCAAAGCTTTTAGCTTTATTTCCTCTCTCCCCCCCTCCGGGGGTCCCAATTATTTATTTATGAAATTTTATGGCACACGTCTCCCCTACCTTTTATTTTGATTTTTAAGACTGGTTTTCAAAAGCGAGGCTGCTTTTTACGCTGTCGGCATAACCAGGTCAGGTTGAAGACTTTGCTGCGTTCACACAAAAATGACGAATGGGGTCAAAGCTAACCTTGGTTAGATTTTTTTCCCCCTGGCTTGGAGGGTTGTTTGCGCTCAGCCGGATGGGTGAATTTGTGGTTTGTCGTAGTGTCTGAAACCAGTTTGCAGAGGAATAAAGGGTGGGGTTGGCCATTAAAAGTAATTTTTAAAAAAGTATTTACCTGACAGTGAAAACAATCAGTGGAAAAACCTCTCTCCAGAAGTTGTTGTGGGTTCTCCAACACTGGAAGCTTTTAAGAAGAGATTGGGCAACCATTTGTCTGAAATGGTATAGGTTTTCTTGCCTGAACAAGGGGGTTGGACTAGATGACTCCAAGGTCCCTTCCAACTCATTCTATTCTATTCTATTCTATTCTATTCTATTCTATTCTATTCTATTCTATTCTATTCTATTCTATTCTATTCTATTCTATTCTATTCTATTCTATTCTATTCTATTCTATTCTATTCTATTCTATTCAGTCTGAAATGGTGTACGGTTTCCTGCCTGAGCAGGGGGTTGGACTAGATGACCTCCAGGGTCCTCTCCATCATCATCATTATTAATAAATAATTCCGAAATAACAGAACCGATAATGAGGCAATTCCCACATCCCTAAACCACTTTCATGCCACATGAACCTTAGCGCCTTTTTTTTTGACAAAGCGACTAAATTACAGATCAGTTCTAAACTATCCGTTTAGCAACCGTTCAAAGATGTGTCGCCAAAAAAAAGGGACAACCTGTTTTCCATACTTAACCACCATCGTCGCATCCCTACGATCACATGATCAAAACTGGGACGCCCAGCAACCGGTTCCTACTTATGACGGTCGCAGTGTGTGTGTGTGTGTGTCTGTGTGTGTGTGTTGATCTCCTTTTGCAACCTTCCGACAAGCAACGTTAATGGAGTGGGGGGGGGGGAAAGCCGGATTCATTAACAACCGTGTTACCAGCTTAACAACTGCAGGGATTCCATTACCAACCGTAGCAATAAGAGTCATAAAATGGGGCAAAACCCGCTTAACAACTGCCTCGCTTAACAACAGAAATATTGGGGTCGTAAGGTGAGGACTACCTATGCTTTCCCATTTCTCGGACAGGAGGTTAGCGTATACCCAGCCTATTCCACCCAAGACTATAGGGGGATTTGACTACTACAATCCCCATCATTCTCAGCTGGTACCTCCAAAGTCTGGAGCAGAGCATTCCCCCCCACACAGCCTCTGATCATGGCTTTTATTGGGGGGGACTCGTATCCAGGGGGTCAAACACTTGCCATTGTGCGGTGGGACACTCCCAGCTCACTTAGTGACGTTGACAAGAATCTCCGGAAGGGCAGGTTAATCCGGATTCTGGACTTTTCCAAAAGTGTACACAGCCCCGAATGGGTGTGAACACGACAGTCCAGATTCCTCTTCGGGGGGAATGGGGGAGGGGGGGAGGTTGTGGATTTGGGAAGGAAGGAAGAAGGCTGGAGAGAAGCCACGTTTTTAAACGCCACCGAGTTTGTCTAAAATCTGCTCCCCCCCCTTTCGTTCTTCATAGCCTGCCTCTCTCGAGGGGGTCTCCGGAATCCGAAGGTCTGAATTTGGGTGGGTGGGTGGGTGGCAGATGGATTTGGGATTGAAGAGCAGAAATTCCTCCCCCACCCCAGTTTTTTTTAAAAAAAAATTGGGGAGCATCGGAGCCACGGTGTAAACATGGAGAACTTGACTTTTGATGCCGGGCAAAGAGAGATGGGAGATGGTGTCCAGGGGGGAGGGTTGTTTTGGGGGGGGCTTCAGGAGCATGGGGGAAGGGGCTGGGTCTCTCCAGTGGCTGTGCTTATTCGTGGGAATTGATGTCGGTCTGTTTGGGTTAGGATCCTGTTAAAATAGGGTTTGCCAACCAGGGGATTCTGGGAGTTGAAGTCCACGCCTCTGAAAGTTGCTACGTGTTGGCAAATACTTACCTTCTATGCTGGCTGGGGAATTCTGGGAGTTGAAGTCCACGCCTTTGAAAGTTGCTAAACACTCTCAAAATATTAAAAATGGTCTGGTAGCATGTCGTTGTCTGGTTTATGGACAGCGTCTTTTCAAACAAAAAAGTTGCCCTCAAATTATTCAATAAAACAGGTTTGTCCCCAAATTGGGAGTATCTAATCTGCCTAACCTACCCAGCCAGGGGCCCTGAAGCTCTGTCTGGACTATGGCTCCCCACATTCCCAGCCAGCAATGGGCATTCTGGGAGTTGTAGTCCCAGGGCATGTGTGGAGTGCCCAGTTGGGGAAGGCATGGGTGCGCAGATGTCTTTTGCTCATATTCTAACCCTTGTACTGATTGATGGAGCCCTTTTTGACGAGCCAGAGGGCACTCCTTATCCTTAACCATGGTTTGCAATTGGTTTGCAGAGATTTGCTAGGTCAGCTGAGCGGTTAGGTCCTTCTGCCTCCTAACCCTAACCGTGATTCGGGGAAAATTGGAGACTAGCTGTGTAACCTGTCTCTTTTTTTTGCGAAAGGTTGATCAGATTTATCGGCCGCCCGTCTCTTTGTCCAGTAACTTAGCCATTTGTTTAGGGAGGACGGTTCTTCTTCCAGTGACCTTGTAACTTCGAAGAGACAGTCGCTAAACGAATGGTTTCTAAGTCGAGCATTAGCTGTACGTTTTACAGGATAGAAGGAACTCAAGGGAATTTTCAGGGGAAAGTAGTTACCAATTTAAGATTGATTGATCAGTGGGTGCAGGAGCATCTCACCAAGCTGAAGGTTCAGAGTTGCCTGCTACGAGATGGGCAGCAAATAAATTCAATGGATGGATGGGGATGGATAGAGATGGATGGATAGAGAGAGAGATGGATGGATAGATAGATAGATAGATGATAGATAGATAGATAGATAGATAGATAGATAGATAGATAGAAAGATAAATAGGGGTAGATGATAGAGAGACATAAGAGGGAGATGAGATAGACAGACATACATAGGTAGGTGCGTAAATAGAGATAGATAGATAGATAGATAGATAGATAGATAGATAGATAGATAGATAGAATGAAAGATAGAATGAAAGATAGAATGACAGACAGACACAGATAGATGATAGATACATAATACATAATGACAGACATATAGAATAGAATATAGAATAGAGATAGAGAGATATGATAGATATAGATATGGATAGAGAGATAGATAGGTAAATAGATACATACGTAGGTGGGTAAATAGAGATAGATAAATAGATAGGTAAATAGACAGATACATAGGTGGGTAAATAGAGATAGATAGACAATGAAAGATAGAATGACAGACAGGATAATACATAATGACAGATATGTAGAATAGAATATAGAATAGGAGAGAGATATGATATAGATATGGATAGAGAGATAGGTAAATAGGTAGATAGGGATAGATGATAGATATGGATGGATAGATGTAGATGATAAATAGATATAGATAGATACGAATAGAGAGATGATATGGATATAGATAGACATAGGGATGGATGGATAGAGAAAAAGGAAAGAGAAAGAAAGAGAAAGAAAGATGGATTGTGCTTTCCCTGACTGCTGAGAACCGGAGACAGCATCTGGGCTGCCTTGTGGTAAACAGCAGCCAGGGGCTATTTTCGCAGACAAGCCGCAGACCCCTCAAGCTGCGTCGGTAGGAAATTAGGACACCCCTAAAGAACAGCCCTCCAGCAAAAGCGGCAACTCGCTTTTCCTGTCTTGCCCCTCAAACAGGTTTAGTGGGGTGTGTGTGTGTGTGTGTGTGTGTGTGTCTGCTGTGCTGGAAGGGCAGCGGCGGTGCAATAATTAGAGGGAAGCCAGGTGACCTCAACTACTGGCAGGTGCAAAGGAAATTCACTTTTGGCCAATCTGCCATATTACCAGGTATACAGGTAGCTCTCGACTTAAAGTAAAGGTTCCCCCGCACATGCGTGCTAGTCGTTTCCGACTCTAGGGGCCGGTGCTCATCTCTGTTTCAAAGCCAAAGAGCCGGCGTTTGTCCGAGGACGTCTCCGTGGTCACGTGGCCGGCATGACTAGACGCCAAAGGCGCACGGAACGCTGTTACCTTCCCACCGGAGTGGTCCCTATTTTTCTACTTGCATTTTTACGTGCTTTCAAACTGCTAGGTTGGCAGAAGCTGGGACAAGTAACAGGCGCTCACTCTGCTATGCGGCACTCGGGATTCGACCCGCCAAACTGCCGAGCTTCTGATCGACAAGCTCAGCGACCTAACCCACTCAGCCACCGCGTCCCTTACCTTACCTTACCGCGTCCCTTACCTTACCCTTACCTTACCGCGTCCCTTACTCAACTTACCACCACAATAAAGCCCCAAATTTCCATTAGAGTAGAGCAGGATAACATAGAACGGAACAGAGTAGGATAAGGGATAGGATAGGGATGGAATGATGGAATGGAATGGAATAGGCTAGAATAGAATAGAATAAGGAATATAGAATTAGAATAGGATAGAATGAATAGAATTAGAATGGAATGGAATGGAATAGAATGAGGAATAGATTAGAATTAGAATAGGATATAATAGAATAAGGAATAGAATAGAATTAGAATGGAATGGAATAGAATAGAATAAGAAATAGAATAGAATGGAAAAGAATAGGATATAATAGGAATGGGATGGGATGGGATAGGATAGGATAGAGAATGGAATTAGAATGGAACAGAACAGAACAGAATAGAAGAGAATAAGGAATAGATTAGAATAAGGAATATAGAATTAGAATAGGATAGAATGAATAGCCCCTTCATGGATTACTGCCTCCCCTTCATGGATTACTGCCTTGTCGTGGCGAAGGGGCTTGCGTAATTCAATGAAGCTATGAGCTATGCCGTGCAGGGCCACCCAAGACGGACAGGTCATAGCAGAGAGTTCTGACAAAACGTGATCCACTGGAGAAGGAAATGGCAAACCACTCCAGTATCTTTGCCATGAAAACCCCATGCACAGTACCAAAAGGCAAAACGATATGACGCTGGAAGATGAGCCCCTCAGGTCGGAAGGCGTCCAATATGCTACTGGGGAAGAGCAGAGGGCTAGTACTAGTAGCGCCAGAAAGAATGAAGCGACTGGGCCAAAGCCGAAAGGACGCTCAGCTGTGGATGTGTCTGGTGGTGAAAGGAAAGTCCGATGCTGTAAAGATTTTTTCTCCATAGGAACCTGGAATGTAAGATCCATGAATCAAGGAAAGCTGGACGTGGTCAAACAAGAGATAACAAGACTGAACATCGACATCTTAGGTATCAGCGAACTAAAATGGACAGGAATGGGTGAATTTAATTCAGATGACCATCAGGTATACTACTGCGGGCAAGAATCCCTCAGAAGAAATGGAGTAGCCTTCATAGTCAATAAAAGAGTAGGAAAATCAATACTGGGATACAATCCTCAAAATGACAGAATGATCTCAGTTCGAATCCAAGGCAAACCATTCAATATCACAGTAGTCCAAGTCTATGCCCCAACCACCAGTGCTGAAGAGGATGAAATTGACCGGTTCTATGAAGCCCTACAGCACCTTATAGAAGTAACACCAAAAAATGATGTCCTTATCATCATGGGGGATTGGAATGCTAAAGTAGGAAGCCAAAAGATAACTGGAATAACAGGCAAGTTTGGCCTTGGAGTACAAAATGAAGCAGGGCACAGGCTGATAGAATTTTGTCAAGAGAATACGATGGTCATAGCAAACACTCTTTTCCAACAACCCAAGAGACGGCTCTACACATGGACATCACCAGACGGTCAACACAGAAATCAGATTGACTATATGCTCTGCAGCCAAAGATGGAGAAGCTCTATACAGTCGGTAAAAACAAGACCAGGAGCTGACTGTGGCTCAGACCATGAGCTTCTCCTTGCAAAGTTTAGGCTTAAACTGAAGAAAGTAGGGAAAAGCACTAGGCCACTCAGGTATGAATTAAATCATATCCCTGTTGAATATACAGTAGAGGTGACAAATAGATTTAAGGAATTAGATCTGATAGACAGAGTGCCTGAAGAACTATGGGCAGAGGTTCGCGACATTGTACAACAGGTAGCAACCAAAACCATCCCAAAGAAAAAGAAATGCAAAAAAGCAAAATGGCTGTCTGAGGAAGCTTTGCAAATAGCTGAGGAAAGGAGGGAAGCGAAAGGCAAGGGAGAAAAACATAGATATGCCCAATTGAATGCAGAATTCCAGAGAATAGCTAGAAGAGATAAGAATGCCTTCTTAAATGAACAGTGCAAAGAAATAGAAGAAAACAATAGAATAGGGAGGACCAGAGATCTTTTCAAGAAAATTGGAGAGATGAAGGGAACGTTTCATGCAAAAATGGGCATGATAAAGGACCAAAATGGCAGGGACCTAACAGAGGCAGAAGAGATTAAGAAGAGGTGGCAAAATTACACAGAAGAACTATACAAGAATGAGCTTAACGTCCCAGATAATCACAATGAGGTGGTCACTGACCTCGAGCCAGACATCCTAGAATGTGAGGTGAAGTGGGCCTTAGAAAAGCTGAGCAACAACAAAGCTAGTGGAGGTGACAGTATTCCAGTTGAGCTATTCAAAATCTTAAAAGACAGTGCAGTAAAAGTGCTACACTCAATTTGCCAGCAAATTTGGAAAACTCAACAGTGGCCACAGGATTGGAAAAGATCAGTTTACATTCCAATTCCAAAGAAAGGCAGTGCCAAAAAATGTTCAAACTATCGCACCATTGCACTCATTTCTCATGCTAGTAAAGTCATGCTTAAAATCCTACAAGCTAGACTTCAGCAGTATGTGGATCGAGAACTACCAGAAGTACAGGCAGGATTTCGAAGAGGCAGAGGAACTAGAGATCAAATTGCCAACATACGCTGGATCATGGAGAAAGCTAGGGAGTTCCAGAAAAACATCTACTTCTGCTTCATTGACTATGCTAAAGCCTTTGATTGTGTGGATCATAACAAACTGTGGCAAGTTCTTAAAGAGATGGGAGTACCAGACCATCTTATTTGTCTCTTGAGAAACCTATATGCGGGTCAAGAAGCAACAGTGAGAACTGGACACGGAACCACTGATTGGTTCAAAATTGGGAAAGGAGTCCGGCAAGGCTGTATACTGTCGCCCTGCCTATTTAACTTATATGCAGAGCACATCATGAGAAAGGCAGGGCTAGATGAATCAAAAGTTGGAATTAAGATTGGCGGAAGAAATATCAACAACCTAAGATACGCAGATGATACCACTCTAATGGCAGAAAGTGAAGAAGAACTAAAGAGCCTCTTGTTGCGGGTGAAGAAGGAGAGTGCAAAACTTGGGTTGAAACTTAACATTAAGAAAACCAAGATCATGGCATCTGGCCCTCTCAATTCCTGGCAAATAGATGGGGAAGAAATGGAGGTAGTGACAGATTTTGTTTTCCTGGGCTCCAAGATCACTGCAGATGGGGACTGTAGCCAAGAAATTAAAAGACGCTTGCTCCTGGGGAGGAAAGCCATGGCAAATCTAGACAGCACACTAAAAAGCAGAGACATCACCCTGTCAACAAAAGTGCGTATAGTCAAGGCTATGGTCTTCCCAGTTGCAATGTATGGCAGTGAAAGTTGGACCATAAGAAAGGCTGAGCGCCAAAGAATTGAGGCCTTTGAACTATGGTGCTGGAGAAGACTCCTGCGAGTCCCTTGGACCGCAAGGCGATCAAACCGGTCAGTCCTAGAGGAGATCAATCCTGAGTGCTCTTTAGAAGGCCAGATCCTGAAGCTAAAACTCAAATCCTTTGGCCACCTAATGAGAAGGAAGGACTCACTGGAGAAGAGCCTAATGCTGGGAAAGATCGAGGGCAATAGAAGAAGGGGACGACAGAGAATGAGGTGGCTGGATGGAGTCACTGAAGCAGTAGGCGTGAGCTTAAATGGACTCCAGAAGATGGTAGAAGACAGGAAGGCCTGGAGGAATGTTGTCCATAGGGTCGCGATGGGTCGGACACGACTTCGCAGCTAACAACAACAAGAATGAATAGAATCAGAATGGAATAGAATAGAATTAGAATAGGATATAATAGAATAAGGAATAGAATAGAATAGATTAGAATTAGAATGGAATAGAATAGAGATGGAGTGGAATGGAATAGAATAGAATAAGAAATAGAATAGAATAGAGAATGGAATAGGATACAATAGGAATAGAATGGGATAGGATAGGATAGGATAGAGAATGGAATTAGAATGGAATGGAACAGAATAGAATAGAATAAGGAATAGGACTATTCTTCCTTGTGCCTTTTTTTAATGACGGTTCTAATGTGAGGTGTCCCTTTCAAGTCCTGGGAGATAATAGAACCTAAGAAACTTGAAGGTCTCCAGTGTTGATCCTGTGTTGCCTAATATTGTAAGAAATTAACAGCTGCAGCTGTTAATAAGCAAGGCCAGCTGTTAAGCGAGCTTTGCCCTATGTCAGACATGTCAAACTCGCGACGTCGCGCGTGTCGGAGCTTTTTCTCAATTGCCTGCCATGGGGTAGGCACGGTTTCGTGATGACGCGCCCGGCCCGCGGGCCAGCAGTTTGACACCCCTGCCCTATGTTAAGACTTTTCTCACCCCTGTTAAGTGAATCGCTGCAGTTGTTAGTGAGTGACGTGGTTGTTAAGTGAATCTGGCTTCCTCATTGATTTTGCTGGTCAGGAAGGAGATCACGGGACTTTGGCACACTGCAACCGTCATAAGTATGAGTCAGATGCCAAAGGTCTGGATTTTGATCACGTGACCCTGGGGACGCCGCCACGAGCGTGCCGTCAGTGTGAGAAGTGGTCCTGGGACACATTTTTCCCCAGTGCCGTCATAACTTTGGATGGTCACTAAAGGGACGGTTGTAAGTTGAGGACTATCTGGACCTGGGCAAAGCCTCAGAGTGGCCCCTTATACCTTTATTTGTTCGTCGAAGTCGTTAATTTGGACCTAGTGGTTCACCAGTTAGAATCTTCAGCTGTCCCAAGGAAGGATTGGTTAATTTTCAGGACGTCATAAGAATTTTGTCTTCATTTTCTGCGGCTTTCAATCAATCAACCAGAATTGAGCAGGAAGGGACCTTGGAGGTCATCTAGTCCAACCCCCTGCTCGAGCAAGAGACCCTATACCATTTCAGACAGATGGTTGTCCAGTCTCTTCTTGAAAAACCTTCAGGGTTGGAGCATTCCCAACTTCGGGAGGCGCAAGAAGTTCCACTGGTTAATTGTCCTCACTGTCAGGAAGTTTCTCCTTAGTTCCAGGTTGCTTCTCTACTTGATCATTTTCCATCCGTTGCTTCTTCTCCTGCCTTCTGGTACTTTGGAGAATAGGTGGACAGGGCCCCCCCCACTCTTCTTTGAGGTAGCCCCTCAAATATTGGGAGACTGCTATCATCTCAGGGTCTGCCCCAAAGAAGAGGGAGTCAAGCTCTTCTCCAAAGCACCTGAAAGCGGGACAAGAAGCAACGGATGAAAAATAATCAAGGAGAGAAGCAACCTGGGAGTTAAGGAGAAACTTCCTGACAGTTAGAACAATTAACCAGTGGAACTCCTTGCCTCCAGAAGTTGTGGCTGCTCCACCACTGGAGGCTTTTAAGAAGAGACTGGACAGCCATTTATTTATTTTATTTTATTTATTTAGTTATATTTATATACCACCCTATTCCCTGAGGACTCAGGGCGGTTTACAGGGAAATTAAAAATCCAAAATACAAAAATTAAGAACCAAATTAAAAATATTAAATTGACCCTGTAGTCAGTTAAAAAGAACCCCAAATTAAAAATTTCTTCTCAGTCTGGGCCCGAGAGCTCAAAGAGCCAGGTCTTCAGGCCCCGGCGGAATGATCGGAGGTCGGGGGCAGTTCTCAGCTCCACCGGCAGCTGGTTCCAGAGGGCAGGCGCTCCTACCGAGAAGGCCCTATCCCTGGGTGTCACCCGCCGGCAATCTCTTACCGGCGGGACCCTGAGCAGACCCTCCCTGTGGGAGCGCACTGGGCGAAGGGCGTTTGATGCCGGCAGCAGGTGTTCCCTCAAATTTGTCCGAAATGGTGTAGGGTTTCCTGCCTGAGCAGGGGGTTGGACTAGATGACCTCCAAGGTCCCTTCCAACTTTATTGTTGTTGTTGTTGTTGTTGTTATTAATAATAATAATAATAATTTTCGTACAGTCAGCCAGATGTTCAGACTGGGTTTTGCATTTTTGTCTACCCATCGAGTCCTTACCAAGGACCCGGGATAGGCAGATGTGGATGTTTGATGGTATTATATAGATATCGTCACAGGATGGAAGCAGTTCCTACTAAGGCCGCCTTTTGCAATTGACTGATGGCGAATCTGTCAATGCCGATGATGGTGTCCAAGCGGTGCTCCAGTTGTTTTGGGATTGCACCCGAGGCGCCTCTTACTATTGGTACCATCCTTGCTTGCCTTTGCCACAGTCGTTCTATTTCTATTTGTGGGTCTTTGTATTTTGTGATTTTCTCCGGTTCTTTCTTGTCTCTTCTGCTGTCTCCAGGCACTGCCACGTCCACGATCCAGCCTTTTTTATCTTTATTATCAATGTTGTTGTTGTTGTTATTACACACACACACACACCGGTCCTTTTTTCCTTCTATCTGGACTGGCCAAACCCAAATTCTGCAACCGTCCTTCCTATGTTTGAGTCTCCAGGCCTTTAATCATCTTCTCTGCACTTTTTTTTTTCAAAGTCTCAACTTTCCTCTTCGCTAGGCTTCAGAAGTGTGCAAGTACTGTCATCCTTGACTTCCGTCCGTTCTTTTAGCGAACACTCAAGCTTGGAACACCACCGGAAAAAAAGTAACTTCCGGCACGCACGGCCATTGAAGCATCCCCACAGTTCATACCTGATCAAAATTCAGGTCTGTATTTAGGGACAGTTCAAGCACCCCAGGGTCACGTGATCAATATTTCCGACCCTCCCACCTGCCTTTTGGGGCAAGCAAAGTCAGCGCTGGAAGCCGGATTCCACTTAACAACCTCAGGATTGACGGAGCGGCCGGAGTGATTTGCTTAACAACGGTGGTCGTAAAACTGGCTTAGCGACGGATATCCTGGCCCCGATGATGCTCATATGTGGGGAGCTGCACATTACAGACGTAGGAGTGGTGTTTTTCTGTATCGCCGCCGCAAAATAAAACAGAGGTTGAGACTCTGGAAAGAGGGCAGAGAAGAGCAACAAAGACGATCGGGACTGGAGGCTAAAACATATGAAGGACGGTTGCTGGAATTGGGAATGTTTGGTTTAATGAAGAGGAGGACGATGGGGGACGTGATAGCGGTGTTCCAGTATCTCAGGGGCTGCCCCAAAGAAGAGGCAGTCAAGCTCTTCTCCAAAGCCCCTGAAGGCAGGGCAAGAAGCAACGGACGGAAAACAATCAAGCAGAGAAGCAACCTGGAATTAAGGAGGAATTTCCTGACATTGAGGACAATTAAGCAGTGGAACAAAAGTTGCCTTCAGAAGTTGTGGGTGCTTCAAGACTGGAGGTTTTTAAAAAGAGACTGGACAGCCCCTTGTCTGAAATGGTGTAGGGCCTCCTGCATGAGCAAGGGGTTGGACTAGAAGACCTCCGAGGTCCCTTCCAGCTCTATTCTGGTTGATTGATGGATTGATGTGAAGGTTGCAGAAACAGAGTATGTCTAGTTTAATGAAGAGAAGGACGAGGGGGGACAGGATAGCAGTCTTCAAGTCTCTCAGAGGCTGCCCCAAAGAAGAGGGAGTCAAGCTGTTCTCCAAAGCGCCCGAAGGCAGGACAAGAAGCAACAGATGGAAACTCATCAAGGAGAGAAGCAACCTGGAACTAAGGAGAAACTTCCTGACAGTTGGAACCAGTGGAACAACCTGCCTCCAGAAGTGGTGGGTGCTTTTAAGGAGAGATTGGACAACCGTTTGTCTGGGGTTGGACTAGATGATCTCCCGAGGTCCCTTCCAACTCTTTGTTATTCTGTTTAGTCCACGAGCGATTGACTGGTTTTGGGGCCAGAATTGTGCTTTTGGAAAGCTGGAGATTCTGTCCGGTAAACAGGAAGATCTTGATAGCGCCCCCCCCGCCCCCCGATTGCCCTCCTCGGTCCCCATCCGCATGCTTTCCCCACATCCCTTTTGCAGAAGCGCTGATCTTCGATCCGGCCAGCTGTTCTCCCTGGGGTCCGTCTGGAGGACAAGAGGAGAAGTGTGCAGCTGCCAGGACAGTTCAGAGGCCTTGTGGACAAACCCAGCGCTCGGCCTCCTCCTTCCCCAGCTGTGTTGACAAAGAGAGAGCCAAGAACTAGGAGGTGCTTTGCCCCATGCTGCTAGTCCTCAGCGTGCTTTTGGAGCAGGATAGGGTCCCTTCCCACACAGTTCCCAGGAGCTGAGCCAAAGAGACTGGCTTAAAAGCAAAGTTTAGCACGTCAGCGGCCTTCCCGCTTTCCTGCTGTTTCTCTCTGTCCAGGAGAGAGAGATTTGGACTAACAACAAGAAGAACAAGAATGAAGTTGGAAGGGACCTTGGAGGTCATCTAGTCCGACCCCACCCTAACCACTGCAGAGTTGTTCGTAAATGCTTTGTTTGCCCTCGGAACTGTTGCAGGAATTGGAAACGTCTAAATGAAAAGAAGGAGTAGGGGTGACAAGATAGCAGTCTTCCAATATTTGGGGTGGGGGCTCCCACAAAGAAGTTGGGGGTGTGTCAAGCTGTTCTCCAAAGCGCCTGAAGGCAGGACAAGAAGCAACGGATGGAAACTGATTAAGGAGAGAAGCAACCTGGAATCAAGGAGAAACTTCCTGACAGTGAGGACAATTAACCAGTGGAACGGCTTGCCACCAGAAATGGTGGGTGCTTCATCACTGGACTTTCCAGTTTCAAATTGTATTGAGTAGGGGGCTGGACTGGAAGACCTCTTAAGGTCTCTTCCAACTCCGCTTTGATTGCATAGCTTGCCTCCAGACGTTGTGGGTTCTTCCATCACTGGAGGCTTTTAAGAAGAGACTGGACAGTCACTTAACTGAAATGGTATAGGTCCGTGGTGGTGAAGCTATGGCACGCGTGCCACAGGTGGCACACAGAGCGCTCTCTGTGGGCACGCGCACCATCGCCCCAGTCCTTCACCTGGGTTTTGCTTTTAAGCCTCTGCCACCATGTGCAAAAAAAAAGGTTCATTTAATCAATCAATTTCAACTTCTCGCGGGGAAAAAAAAAGATCTCTCAAAGTTGGAATTGATTGATCGAACTTTTTAATTCCCACCCAGCCTGCCTTTGCCACGGCAGCCACGCCCACCCAACGGGCCACACCCACCCGGCACCCGACGATACCTAAGTGGGTTTTGGGTTGCAGTTTGGGCACTCGGTCTCTTAAAAGTTTCGCCGTCACTGGTATAGGTTCTCCTGTTTGAGCAGGGGGCTGGACTAGAAGACCTCCAGGGTCCCCTTCCAGCTGATTCTGATTTACATGCACCAAGTGCTAGGACTGGCTGGGATTTGCAAAGTAAATTTGGAACAAGAAGATAGAATCCTAAGACCCGGAAGGCACCTCGGAGGTCCTCTAGCCCAACCCAGCAGCCTTAACAACCAGCCCATCCTGGCCAATGTTTTTTTCCCAGCCTCTTGCATTTTTTTTCAGCTGCAACTAGAAACGTTTCCTGTTTTTTTGCCAGCCTGTGTCCTCCATCCTGGGAATCTTGCCAGCAGAGACCGTGTTTGTGTCTCTTGTCTCATCCCCGGGGCAAAAGTGTGTGGCTTGGCTCCATCCAGTCCCCTTCGGCCAGCATCGCTCCGCCTTGCCTGTGTGTGTGTGTTTGTGTGTGTGTGTGTGTGTGTGTCCCAATCCTCCGTCTGGCTCGGCTGCCCAGGGCAAGCAGCTCGGTTCAAAACAGCTTGGGCTTTTCAGGAACCTGCCAACCGGAGGAGGATGGAATCCGCCGGGAAGCCTTTTGCAAAATCCCTTGCCGGAGCCTCACAGGAAATCGTCCGTCCAGCCCGCTGTTAAATGTGACCTCCTCGCAGCCACCCCACCGAGCATTCCCGGCGAATACCATGGGGTGTTGTGTTGCAGGCTGGCCGACGGGGCCGGAGCACAGGATGGGGGGGGGAACCTCCCCAAGGACCGGCCGGAGGGGAGGAGAGGATGAACGACACGCCTGCTGGCACGCCAAAGTCTCAGCCTTGAAGCACAACAAGTTCATTTTTTATTGATTTGATTTATATATTTTTTTCGCAAGGAGAATCGTCTTCAGCCACTTGGCACGAGAACACTCTGCTCCGCTGAGCCGAGGGGGAAAAAAAATCCGGATTATTCACACACACATATACACACACACACACACGTACAGCAAGTCCTGTGGAGGAGGTTTTGTCTGGGGTGGGCTGGGGGCAAGCAGGAAGAAAGCGGATTCGGAGGTTTTTTGAAGCTGTCTTTTGGGTGGTGAAAAAGGGAGGCGACGAGGCAAGAAGGCAGGAGAAGAAGCGATGGATGGAAGCTCATCAAGGAGAGAAGCAACCTGGAACTAAGGAGAAACTTCCTGACAGTGAGGTCAATTAACCGGGGGAACAGCTTGCCACCAGAAATTGTGGGTGCTTCATCGCTGGAGGATTTTTAAGAGGAGATTGGACAAATTGTCTAGGGTCTTCTGCTTGAGCGGGGGGGGGGGGGCTGGACTAGAAGACCTCCAAGGTCCCTTCCATCTCTGTTATTCTGCATTCTAAATGGTATAAGGTCTCCTGCCTGAGCTGAGGGTTGGACTAGAGGACCTCCGAGGTCCCTTAGAGGGGCCACTACGAAGAAGAGAGGGGCGCACCTATTCTCCAAAGCGCCCGAAGGCAGGAGAAGAAGCAACGGATGGAAACTAATCAAGGAGAGAAGCAACCTGGAACTAAGGAGAAACTTCCTAACAGCGAAGACAATTAACCAGTGGAACTCCTTGCCTCCAGAAGCGGCGGATGCTCCAACACTGGAAGTTTTTTTAAGAAGAGCCTGGGCAGCCATTTGTCTGAAATGGTGTAGGGTCTCCTGCCCGAGCAGGGGGCTGGACTAGAAGACCTCCAAGGGTCCCTTTCAGCTCTATTCTGATTGAGAAGGACGGTGCAAGGGATGCTTTGCTGATGGATCCGGCTTTCCGTCCCTGCGGCTTCTGCCTCCTAGGATGGAAGACGGGGCTCCTCGCAAGGGAATTTGGGAGCCCCCGTGCCTAGATTTGTTCTGCTTAACCTCCAGCGAAGCCAGCCCCGGATCATTTGGGGAGATTGATTGAATCGTTTATAAGCAGGCTAGTTCAAGGATTTGGCTGCATCCCAGGCTGTGGCCGGGAATTCCAGAACTGCGACGGAGAAAAGTCTGGTTGAGTAGCAGAGGCCGACGTCTCCAAAGCACCAGAAGGCAGGAGACAAAAAAAAAACAAAAAACGGACGGGAACTCATATCAAGGAGAGAGAGAAGCAACCTTGAAATGCAGGAGGAAGAATTTCCCGACAGTGAGAACAATTCACCGGTGGAACTTATTGCCTCTGGAATTTGTGGGTGCTCCCAACACCGGAGGTTTTTCCAGAAGGGACTGGCCTTTGTCTGAAATGGTATGTAGGGGGTTGGACTAGAAGACCTCCAAGGTCCCTTCCGACTCGGTTGCTTTGCCCAGCCAGGATGCAGCGTTTCGAGGCTTGGCGTCGCTCCTTCCCTTTTCTTTCCCGTTTCCGGCTTTACAAGGTAAGGAAACCCCAGACGTCGGCAGCGCCCCCAAATTTCCCCTCCGTTGTCGCCAGGGGGGTCTTGGGTTCCAGCATGCAGCTTGGCTTGCTTGCTAGAGTCACCTCCCGTCCTCTGGGAAGCAATCTGCAGCACACACGCGCACACCCGTCCTGTGCTGGTTGGGCCCAATACGATGGACGGATTCAGGAAATTTGGGAATTTTAAAAAGGGGTGATTGGTTTTCTGAAGGAAAAGGAAGATATTGTCCCTGTGTTAATGTGTCTGCCTCCTACAGAGGACTGTTGAGCCTCCTTAGGCAGGAGAAGTCAGCTGTATAAGGGGATGTATAGACGCCTGAATTTGCCCATCCCCATATGCAGTTGGCAGACCCATATGTCCCTTCACCTTCCTTCATCTGCCAGTGTCAGTTCATTACCTAGTACACCTAGTCCTCCACTTACGACCACAGTTTCGAGTGATTTCCATTGCTAGCCAAGCGGTTGTTAAGTGTGTCAGAAAGGATTTTACAAGTATTTTTTTTCCACGGTGGTTAAGTGAACCATGCAGTCACTAGGCCAATTCTGTTTTCCCCGTTTACGGGTAGTCCTCGACGTATGACCTCAATTGAGCCTGATCGTTGTTAAGCGGGTTTTGCCGCAGCTTGCGACCTTTCTTGCCACAGTCGTTAAGTGAATCACTGCAGCGGTTAAATTAGCAACCCGGTTGTTAAGTGAAACTGGCTTCCCCGTGGACTTTGCTTGTCGGGACGTCGCAAAAAGTGATCCTGCGACCCTGGGGACACTGCTTCCATCATAACTATGAGTCAGTCAGTGTCAATTTTGATGACGTGACCGTGGGGATGCTGCAGTGGTCATAAAGTGAAAAATAATTCATGTCACTTTTTCCAGTGCTGAGGTAACTTTGAAAGGACACTAAACGAACAGTTGTAAGTTGAGGACAACCTGTACTTTGCTTGTCGGAAGCCGCCTGGGAAGGTCACAAATGCTGGTCACATAGCTCCCTGCAACCATACATGTCGGTTGCCAAGAGCCCAAATTGTGACCGTGGGGATGCTGCAACGGTTGTAAGTGCGAGGACTGATTGTAAGCCACTTATTTTCGGTGCCGAACGGTCGCTAATTCAAGCGGTTGTTAGTTGAGGCCTACTTGGCTAGTTGTATGGAAAGTCTAGATTCGGAGGCTTGTCTGTCATAAACCCGAGGACTGATTGCAAGTCACTTTTTTAAGTGCCAGATGGTTGCTAACTCAAGCGGTTGTAAGTTGAGGCCTACTTGTAGATCAGAAAGAATAGGTTCGGAGGCCTGTCCGTCATAAACCTGAGGACAGACTGTAAGTCACTTTTTTAAGTGCCACACAGTGACTAACCAAGCGGTTATAAGTCGAGGCCTACTTGTAGCTCAGACTTTTCATGGAAAGAGTCAGTTCGGAGGCCTGTCCGTCATAAACCCGAGGCCTGCTTATAAGTCACTTTTTTAAAGTGCCAAGCTCCCAGTAACCAAGCGGTTGTAAGTTGAGGCCTACTTATAGTTCAGAATTTGTATGGAAAGTCTAGATTCGGAGGCCTGCTAGTCATAAACCCAAGGACTGATTGTAAGTCACGTTTTTTAAGTGCCAGATGGTTGCTAATTCAAGCGGTGGTAAGTTGAGGCCTACTTGTATATCAGAAAGAATAGGTTTGCAGGCCTGTCCGTCGTCATAAACCTGAGGACTGATTGTAAGTTACTTTTTTTAGTGCCAAACTGTCAGATATCAAGCGGTTATAAGTCGAGGCCTACTTGTAGCTCAGACTTTACACGGAAAGAGTCAGTTTGGAGGCCTGTCTGTCATAAACCCGAGGACTGATTGTAAGTCACTTTTTAAAGTGCTAGCAATTGTAAGTTGAGGCCTACTTGTATATCAGAAAGAATAGGTTCGGAGGCCTGTCTGTCGTCATAAACCTGAGGACTGATTGTAAGTTACTTTTTTTAGTGCCAAACTGTCAGATATCAAGCGGTTATAAGTCGAGGCCTACTTGTAGCTCAGACTTTACACGGAAAGAGTCAGTTTGGAGGCCTGTCCGTCATAAACCCGAGGACTGCTTGTAAGTCGCTTTTTAAAGTGCCAGCAATTGTAAGTTGAGGCCTACGTGTATATCAGAAAGAATAGGTTCGGAGGCCTGTCCCATCGTCATAAACCTGAGGACTGATTGTAAGTTACTTTTTTTAGTGTCAAACTGTCAGTAACCAAGCGGTTATAAGTCGAGGCCTACTTATAGCTCAGACTTTACACGGAAAGAGTCAGTTCGGAGGCCTGTCCGTCATAAACCCGAGGACTGCTTGTAAGTCACTTTTTTTTCTGTCGTTCTACTTGTAGCTGAGCAGGTTTGAAGGCCTGTCCGTCAAATATCCGCCAGCTTAGCTCGGCTCAGCCTCCTTCTGCAAACAGATGTTCCCCAAATATGTGGGAACTGCAATGTGCGGAATTCCCAAAATCACGGAACGCCGGGCAATGCTGGCCGTTGATGGACAGTCGGTGAGAAAGGCCGAGTTGCGTAAGCTGTTTCTTCCGGCCTTCTCTTGTAAACTTCCTCAGTGTTGCAATGGAAATAAGAGTGACCTGACCCAATTCATCTCAAAAACAACACCGTAGTTACTCATTGCTCATTTCCTCCCCAGACTCCTTAAGTTTGCCTCTCGCCAAGGAATTCTTGGCAAAAAAATAAATAAAATTGTTTTTCATGGGTGCAACATCTGGGCTGCGATTCCTCCAGGGAGACAACGGAGGGCGGCAGAGAGTAAATAGCTGGGTTGTCTGATGCAGACTTTGGACGGGTGTCCGTATTCGGACATGCAGGTCAGAAAAACCTGTTTCGGCCACGCCGGGCGGCTTCAGAGCTGGCTTTGCGAGGGTTTTTGTTGTCCTTTTGGAAGTGGGGAAATTCCACCCCTTCAAGAAACAGAGCGGAAAAAGGCCTGAAGGAGAGAAAGAGGCAAGACACACCAAAGTCGGTTAAAAGCAGGGTGGATTTGATTGAGATCAAGTGGCTTTAAATCACGATGTTTAAATCACTGGTAAAAAGGCTTGCTTTCAACCAAGCCGATTTAAAATCGTAATTTATTAAAGGGCAGCTGTCATCCCTATCCTGGTGACAGTCCCGTTCCCTTTAATGGGACGGCTGGTGATGTGGAAGTGACACCACAAGGTGAGGGACGTGGCGGGAAGCAGGTGAGTGGATGCCCGCTAACAGGTGCTGCCAGGGTGGATCTGAAAATGACAGGTGCTCTTTAAACGTAAGGACTCATTCTTGCTGGCGGGTAGAATCTTTTTTTTTTTATTACGACGATTATTTGCAAACAAAATGAAGGTTTCCTATTTAGAACCATGAGCTCTGTCGGGTTAGTAAAACAGCGATATCAGAACCGATTTTAGGCTAACAGGTTAATCGCACATAATTGGGGAACTACTCAAAATTCTTTTATTTAATTGAAACACTTCGAGGCCTGGTACCGCTGCATTTCTCTTCAAGCAATCCTCCAGTTTGTAGTGTACGTAGATTTGCAAAACGATGGGATAAAGGAACATTCCTGAACTTGTGTTTTATGATTTATCTCATGGTTACTTACTGTGAAATTGCGTAAAAATGCATCAACGCAGTGCCAGTTATCTCGTTATCCCTTCATTCCCCCACTCTTGCTTTCTCACTCCTTCCTTTTCTCCCTTCCTTTCTTTTTCCACTCTTTCTCCTTCCTTCCTTCTCTCCCTCCCTCCCTCCACTCTTCCTTCCTTCCTTCCTTCCTTCCTTCCTTTCTCCGCTCCTTCTCCTTCCTTCCTTCTCTCCCTCCCTCCCTCCACTCTTCCTTCCTTCCTCCGCTCCTTCTCCTTCCTTCCTTCTCTCCCTCCCTCCACTCTTCCTTCCTTCCTTCCTTCCTTCCTTCCTTCCTTCCTTCCTTCCTTCCTTCCTTTTCTCCGCTCCTTCTCCTTCCTTCCTTCCTTCTCTCCCTCCCTCCCTCCACTCTTCCTTCCTTCCTTCCTTCCTTCCTTCCTTCCTTCCTTCCTTCCCTCCTTTCTTTCTTTCTCTGCTCCTTCTCCTTCCTTCCTTCTCTCCCTCCCTCCACTCTTCCTTCCTTCCCTCCTTCCTTCCTTCCTTCCTTTTCTCCGCTCCTTCTCCTTCCTTCCTTCTCTCCCTCCCTCCCTCCACTCTTCCTTCCTTCCTTCCTTCCTTCCTTCCTTCCCTCCTTTCTTTCTCTGCTCCTTCTTCCTTCCTTCTCTCCCTCCCTCCCTCCACTCTTCCTTCCTTCCTTCCTTCCTTCCTTTCTCCGCTCCTTCTCCTTCCTTCCTTCTCTCCCTCCCTCCCTCCACTCTTCCTTCCTTCCTTCCTTCCCTCCTTCCTTTCTTTCTCCGCTCCTTCTCCTTCCTTCCTTCTCTCCCTCCCTCCCTCCACTCTTCCTTCCTTCCTTCCTTCCTTCCTTCCTTTCTCCGCTCCTTCTCCTTCCTTCCTTCTCTCCCTCCCTCCCTCCACTCTTCCTTCCTTCCTCCGCTCCTTCTCCTTCCTTCCTTCTCTCCCTCCCTCCACTCTTCCTTCCTTCCTTCCTTCCTTCCTTCCTTCCTTTTCTCCGCTCCTTCTCCTTCCTTCCTTCCTTCTCTCCCTCCCTCCCTCCACTCTTCCTTCCTTCCTTCCTTCCTTCCTTCCTTCCTTCCTTCC
This sequence comes from Vipera berus, assembly GCF_964194415.1. Classification (NCBI taxonomy): domain Eukaryota; kingdom Metazoa; phylum Chordata; class Lepidosauria; order Squamata; family Viperidae; genus Vipera; species Vipera berus. Next base: position 3,040,488 of record NC_138207.1, read on the forward strand.
TTCCTTCCTTCCCTCCTTTCTTTCTTTCTCTGCTCCTTCTCCTTCCTTCCTTCTCTCCCTCCCTCCACTCTTCCTTCCTTCCCTCCTTCCTTCCTTCCTTCCTTCCTTTTCTCCGCTCCTTCTCCTTCCTTCCTTCTCTCCCTCCCTCCCTCCACTCTTCCTTCCTTCCTTCCTTCCTTCCTTTCTCCGCTCCTTCTCCTTCCTTCCTTCTCTCCCTCCCTCCCTCCACTCTTCCTTCCTTCCTTCCTTCCCTCCTTCCTTTCTTTCTCCGCTCCTTCTCCTTCCTTCCTTCTCTCCCTCCCTCCCTCCACTCTTCCTTCCTTCCTTCCTTCCTTCCTTCCTTCCTTTCTCCGCTCCTTCTCCTTCCTTCCTTCTCTCCCTCCCTCCCTCCACTCTTCCTTCCTTCCTCCGCTCCTTCTCCTTCCTTCCTTCTCTCCCTCCCTCCACTCTTCCTTCCTTCCTTCCTTCCTTCCTTCCTTCCTTCCTTCCTTTTCTCCGCTCCTTCTCCTTCCTTCCTTCTCTCCCTCCCTCCACTCTTCCTTCCTTCCTTCCTTCCTTCCTTCCTTCCTTCCTTCCTTCCTTCCCTCCCTCCTTTCTTTCTTTCTCTGCTCCTTCTCCTTCCTTCCTTCTCTCCCTCCCTCCACTCTTCCTTCCTTCCCTCCTTCCTTCCTTCCTTCCTTTTCTCCGCTCCTTCTCCTTCCTTCCTTCTCTCCCTCCCTCCCTCCACTCTTCCTTCCTTCCTTCCTTCCTTCCTTCCCTCCTTTCTTTCTTTCTCTGCTCCTTCTTCCTTCCTTCTCTCCCTCCCTCCCTCCACTCTTCCTTCCTTCCTTCCTTCCTTCCTTCCTTCCTTTCTCCGCTCCTTCTCCTTCCTTCCTTCTCTCCCTCCCTCCCTCCACTCTTCCTTCCTTCCTTCCTTCCTTCCCTCCTTCCTTTCTTTCTCCGCTCCTTCTCCTTCCTTCCTTCTCTCCCTCCCTCCCTCCTTCTCTCCCTCCCTCCCTCCACCCTTCCTTCCTTTCTTCCTTCCTTCCTTCCTTCCTTGGTTCACATGGTGTAGTAAGATGGAGGGTTTGTTGTCACTGTGTGTTGGGGGGTGGGAGCACTAAGGCAGGCTCAGCTAATCTCAATGTACACATGGTTGTTCTTTCTTTCTTTCTTTCTTTCTTTCTTTCTTTCTTTCTTTATTTATTTATTTATTTATTTATTTATTTATTTATTTTATTAGATTTATATACCGCCCTTTCCCGAAGGACTCAGGGCGGTTTACAGGGCATTTTAAAATCACATCAATACAAAATACAAAGCTAAAAGACCATTAAAAGATTAAGTTATCCCTGACAATAAAGGTCCGTTTCGTTTCCCTTCCTTCCTTCCTCCACTCTTGCTTTCTCACTCCTTCCTTCCTTCCTTCCCTCCCTCCACTCTTGCTTTCTCTTTTCCTTCCCTCTTCCTCCCTCCCTCCCTTTTATTTCTATTTTTCCCCCTCTTTTCGTCGCGCTCTTTCTCCTACCCAGCGACCAGCCTCCCCGCGTCCTTTGCGGTGCCTGTCATGCTGGATTAGCTTAACGCTCTTCTTCGTGCTGCACCCAGCTGGTGCCATTTTTGCAACTTCTCCAGTGCCGCTGGCACAACTGCCTTTTCGTACCCGAGGGGGAAAATGGAGGAATTCAATGCCCCGGGGCGATGCCTGGTGTGGGCAGGCAGCCCCCTGTGTCAGTGATCCGCGGGGAACAATTGTCGTCTTTTGCAAGGCGGCTGGGTTGAAGGGACCCCGGGGTGGATTTGTCCCTTGGCCAAGGATGGAACAGCTGCTGTCCTTGGAAAGGAGACAAACAGGCTTCCAGAAAGGGCAGATGTTCAACTGGGAGAGCGGTTGAATGGCCTTCAGATAAGAGATTGCACACCTGCAGTTGCAGGCCAGCTGTGAAAAAGAGGCATTTCCGAAGGACGGGAGCCCAAAAAAACCATTACAGATGCATAAGTCATGCAAAGCAACTTGCTGGTGGAAAGCTAGTAAGTCAAGGGATGCGGGAGGCTAACCCCGGGGGTCTTCAAACTTGGCACTTTGATGACTTGTGGACTTTCACTCCCAGAATTCCTCAGCCAGGCACACGTGCCTGGCTGAGGGATTCTGGGAGTGGAAGTCCACAAGTCATCAAAGTGCCAAGTGTGAAGATCCCTGGGCTAACCTGAAGAGCTAGTTTTCTAGGTGCAGGGCTGCCCCTTAAGCATAGGTAGCTCAGTCCTTTGCAGGCGAATTGGAAAGAAAATCAGTCTGGAGTTTGCATGTATATGGCTGCCTGTCTAGTGGGGGGGGGGGATTCTGTATGTGTGTGTGTGTGTGTGTAGTTGAATTAAAAAGAAACATGTTGAGGCTTTTATAATAAACCCCCAATCAATATACAGATATAATCCTTGGATGACCGCACTGATCCTTTTTTCCGAGCTTATACAGGTAGTCCTCGACTTAACGACAGTTCATTTAGCGACCGTTCTAAATTACAGCGGCCCTGACAAATATGACTTAATAATAATAATAAAGTTGGAAGGGATCTTGGAGGTCATCTAGTCCAACCCCCTGCTCAAGCAGGAGAAGCTATACCATTTCAGACAAACGGCTGTCCAGTGTTGGGAGTATTCACAGCTTCTGGAGGCTGATTAATTGTTCTCTCAAAAAATATATAATAATAATAATAATAATAATAATAATAATAATAATAATAATAATAATAATAATAATAATAATAATAATAATAATAATAAAAAATAGAAGAAGAAGAAGGTTAATGACCATTTCTCACAGGTACGACCTTTGCAGCATCCCCATGATCATGTGATCAAAATTGGGACACTTGGCAACTGACTCGTACTTATGACCGTTGCTGTGTCCCATGTTTACGCGATCCCCTTTTGCGACCTTCTGAGAAGCAAAGTCAATGGGGAAAGCCAGATTCACTTAACAGCCGGGTTCCTGACTTATCAACGGCAGTGATTCATTTAACAACTGTCGCAGGAAAGGTTGTAAAATGGGGCAAAAAACTCACTTTAACGAATGCTCAGTTCTGGTTGTAATTCAAGGACTATCTGTAGTGAGAACAGTTAAGCAGTGGAACTCCTTGCCTCCAGAAGTTGTGGCTGCTCCGTCACTGGAGGTTTTCAAGAAAAGACTGGATCACCACTTGTCTGGAATGGCATAGGCAGGTCTCCGTTTGAGCAGGGGGTTGGACTAGAAGACCTCCAAGGTCCTATGATGCTAGGATTTTATGATGAAGGAAGGGAGGGAGGGAAAGGGGGGTGAGGGAAGGGAAGGAAGGAAGGAGCAAGAGTGGGGGAAGGAAGGAAGGGGGAGAGAAGGAAGGAAGGAAGGAAGGAAGGAAGGAAGGAAGGAAGGAAGGAAGGAGCAAGAGTGGGGGAAGGAAGGAAGGAGCAAGAGTGGGGGAAGGAAGGAAGGGGGAGAAAGGGAAGGAAGGAAGGAAGGAACAAGAGGGGGAAGGAAGGAAGGGGGAGAGAGGGAAGGAAGGAAGGAAGGAGCAAGAGTGGGGGAAGGAAGGAAGGGGGAGAGAAGGAAGGAAGGAAGGAAGGAGCAAGAGTGGGGGAAGGAAGGAAGGGGGAGAGAGGGAAGGAAGGAAGGAGCAAGAGTGGGGGAAGGAAGGAAGGGGGAGAAAGGGAAGGAAGGAAGGAAGGAGCAAGAGTGGGGGAAGGAAGGAAGGGGGAGAAAGGGAAGGAAGGAAGGAAGGAGCAAGAGTGGGGGAAGGAAGGAAGGGGGAGAGAGGGAAGGAAGGAAGGAGCAAGAGTGGGGGAAGGAAGGAAGGGGGAGAGGGAAGGAAGGAAGGAAGGAGCAAGAGTGGGGGAAGGAAGGAAGGGGGAGAAGGAAGGAAGGAAGGAGCAAGAGTGGGGGAAGGAAGGAAGGGGGAGAAGGAAGGAAGGAAGGAAGGAGCAAGAGTGGGGGAAGGAAGGAAGGGGGAGAGGGAAGGAAGGAAGGAAGGAGCAAGAGTGGGGGAAGAGGGAGGGAGGAGAGGAGGGAGGGAGATGCAGTGGGTGGAAACTCATCAGACGGAGATCCAGCCTCGAACTAAGGAGAAATTTCCTGACAGGAAGAACAATTAACCAGTGGAACCGCTTGCCACCAGCAGTTGTGGGTGCTCCGTCGCTGGAGGTTTTTAAGGAAAGACTGGGCAGCCGCTTGTCTGGAATGGCATAGGTCAGGGGTAGGCAAGCCTGGCGCTTTTATGACTGGTGGACTTCAACTCCCAGAATTCCTGAGCCAGCCTGGCTCAGCTTGGAAACCTCTCCCTTTCCCCTCAGCATGGCTGGCTCAGGAATTCTGGGAGTTGAAGTCCGCGAGTCATAAAAGAGCCCAGGTTGCCTACCCCTGGCATAGGGTCTCCTGCTCAAGCAGGGGGCTGGACTAGATGACCTCCGAGGTCCCTTCCAGCGCTGTGATTCTGTTATTCTAATTGTAGTTTCTACCCAGTTGTCAAAAAGCCGGCATTGCAAAATTCGCCAGAGGACACCCCTCCCCTCCCCCAGGACTGCTGTTTGTGCACAGCTGTTTCTCTCTTTCCCCCCCCTCCTTCCTCTCCTCCCTCCTCAACTCCCCCCCACACACACACATTTTTTTTTTAATGCTCCATCCCACCTCCTTCAGACCAGTTCCCAGGACCCCGGCCTTGTCGTTTCTTGCACAATCGCACCTTCCCTTTTCTGCCCAAGCGGTTGGGATGCAAAATCCAGATTCCGCTTGGCAGGGAGTTTTTTTTGCCTCCCAGCATGTGGGACAATTGTTCGGACCCCCCCCCCCCCGAACAGAAGCCCTGTTTTCTTTCCCCATATATGCCCCTTTTTGGGGGGGGGGAGAATACACACCCACACCGATGGAGAGGGCTGTGGATAAAGGTGCCAGCTGCTACTGCATCTTGTGCCAGACCCGGCCTTGTGACACACACACACACACACACACACACAGCCCCAAGCAAAGTGGGAGGCAGGCCATGGGGTCCTGGGAAATGGGGAGCAGGCTTCCTCTCCATAGGGGAGCATTGGAGCGGCTTCAGATTTGAATGGAGTAGAGCTGGAAGGGACCATGGAGGTCTTCTAGTCCAGCCCGCTGCTCAAGCAGGAGACCCTATACCAGGGGTCTTCAAAATTGGCCCTTTTATGACTAGCGGACTTCAACTCCCAGAATTCCTCAGCCAGCGTGGGAGAACTATGGCCCCTTCATGACTTGCGGACTTCAACTCCCAGAATTCCTCAGCCAGCGTGGGAGAACTATGGCCCCTTCATGACTTGCGGACTTCAACTCCCAGAATTCCTCAGCCAGCGTGGGGGAACTATGGCCCCTTCATGACTTGCGGACTTCAACTCCCAGAATTCCTCAGCCAGCGTGGGGGAACTATGGCCCCTTCATGACTTGCGGACTTGCGTGCCTGGCTGAGGAATTCTGGGAGTTGAAGTCCACAAGTCCTAAAACGGCCATGTTTGAAGACCCCTGCCCTATACCAATTGAGACAAGTGACTGTCTTTACTTATTGACAGTTGTTAAGTCCGGGGTGTTATGTTGCAGGTGCTTGTCTGTTTGAATTCTGAAGTCCCAGAGCAGTTTAACTCTTATCATTTTCTGTGACTTTCTCTATTTTATGATCCCACCAGTTCTTGCTTGCAGGCAAACGATACTTCTTGCAGATCTTCCAATGCGCCATTGTGGCTACTTTGTCGTGCCGCTGCTTGTAGTCAGTCTGTGCGATCTTCTTGCAGCAGCTCACCAGGTGGTCCACTGTCTCTTCAGCTTCTTTGCACAGGTGGCACTGACTGTCTGTTGCTGTCTTCTCAAGTTTGACTTTGTATGCATTTGTCTTTAAGGCTGGGTCTTTCTTGTGCAGCCAGAATTAGTCCCTCGGTCTCTTTCTTCAACTTTCCTGCTCTTAGCCATTGCCAGGTCTTGTTATTATCTGCTTTCCCAGCTATCTTTTTTTAATGTACTGGCCATGTAGTGCTTTGTCTTCCCATGCCTCTATTCTGTTCTTCATTTGGTCTTTCTTGTAGGCCAGTTTGGCCTCTCCAGTAGTCAGTAAGCCTTCCTGATATACTAATTTCAGTGCATCTTCATCGTTGTCCTTCAGATATTCTTCCAAAGCCGTTTTTTCTTTTCATTTTCAACCATCTGATGTACTTGCAGCATTCCACGTCTACCTATTTGCCTTGGTAGATAGAGTCTGTCAATGTCACTGCGTGGATGAAGGGCAGGACAAGAAGCAACGGATGGAAACTAGTCAAGGAGAGAAGCAACCTAGAACTAAGGAGAAACTTCCTGACAATTAGAACAACTAACCAGTGGAACTACCTGCCTCCAGAAGCTGTGGATGCTCCAACACTGGAAGTTTTAAAGAAGAGACTGGCCAGCCATTTGTCTGAAATGGTATAGGTTTTCTGCCTGAGCAGGGGGTTGGACTAGATGACCTCCAAGGTCCCTTCCAACTTATGATGATGATGATGATGATTCATTGTCATTATTCTTCTGGTCTTCCTATCCATTGCTTTTAGTTCTGCTTGAGTCCAGTCCACTATTCCAGCTGTGTATCTAATGACTGGAATTGCCCAGGTGTTGATTGCCTTCACGATGTTTCCTCCATCGAGTTTGGACTTGTAAGATCTTCTTCACTCTCTTGATGTGTTCACCTCTAATCTTTTCCTTGACTTCAGTGTGCTTGATGTTGTCAGCTTGAAGGATACCCAAGTATTTGTAATGATCTTCCTCATCCAGACTCTTAACGTTATTTTCGTGGGGCGTTTTTAATTCCTTCAGTTTTCACTATTTTTCCTTTGTTTGAGAGTAAGTCTGGCACATTTGTCCAAGCCAAACTCCATTGCAATATCTTGGCCTACATATATATATACAGACAGCGTTCAGCAGCGATTCTATTTCAGACGATGTTTTTCCATACAGCTTCAGATCATCCACGTAAAGGAGGTGGGATAGGCTGGCAGATGTTTTTGATGTTTGATAGCCACGTCCTGAGTTATTCAGATTTTTTTTTTAATTAAAGAGTTTTACAAAAAAAAAGATTTTACAATACATATCCCCAAAACCCACCCACCCCAAACCACCCCCCTTCCCCCCCCACTTCCCAGAGCTAAATACAGGGTTATATATATAATAATCATATTCTAACTTAAAATTATCCATAATATGTTGTTGTTAGCTGCGAAGTCGTGTCCGACCCATCGCGACCCTATGGACAATGTTCCTTCAGGCCTTCCTGTCCTCTACCACCTTCTGGAGTCCATTTAAGCTCACGCCTACTGCTTCAGTGACTCCATCCAGCCACCTCATTCTCTGTCGTCCCCTTCTTCTATTGCCCTCAATCTTTCCCAGCATGAGGCTCTTCTCCATTGAGTCCTTCCTTCTCATTAGGTGGCCAAAGGATTTGAGTTTTAGCTTCAGGATCTGGCCTTCTAAAGAGCAGTCGGGGTTGATCTCCTCTAGGACTGACCGGTTGGATCGCCTTGCAGTCCAAGGGACTCGCAGGAGTCTTCTCCAGCACCAGAGTTCAAAGGCCTCCATTCTTTGGCGCTCAGCCTTTCTTATGGTCCAACTTTCACTGCCATACATTGCAACTGGGAAGACCATAGCCTTGACTATACGCACTTTTGTTGACAGGGTGATGTCTCTGCTTTTTAGTGTGCTGTCTAGATTTGCCATGGCTTTCCTCCCCAGGAGCAAGCGTCTTTTAATTTCTTGGCTATAGTCCCCGTCTGCAGTGATCTTGGAGCCCAGGAAAATAAAATCTGTCACTACTTCCATTTCTTCCCCATCTATTTGCCAGGAATTGAGAGGGCCAGATGCCATGATTTTGGTTTTCTTAATGTTAAGTTTCAACCCAAGTTTGCACTCTCCTTCTTCACCCGCAACAAGAGGCTCTTTAGTTCCTCTTCACTTTCTGCCATTAGAGTGGTATCATCTGCGTATCTTAGGTTGTTGATATTTCTTCCGGCAATCTTAATTCCAACTTTTGATTCATCTATGGAACTTTTTAGTCCCATAGTTATTCTGAATATAATCTATCCATCTCCTCCAAACTGAAATATATCTTTCCTGTGAATGATCCTTCAAATAAGCAGAAATCTTAGACATTTCTGCAAGATTCGATAACTTTAAACACCCATTCTTCTATAGTAGGCAAACTATCCTTCCAGTAATGTCCCACCAGTAACCGTGCTGCTGTTATCAAAGTCAACATCAAATTGGTTTCTTTAACATCACAATCTACAACACAATACCCAATAAAAACAATTGCGGAGAGAACTTTTGTCTTTCTCTTAAAAATCTTTTGAATGTTCCACCAAATTTTAACCCAAAAAGCTTTTATATTTCCGCAAGTCCCACCACATATGAAAATAGGTGGCTTCTAAACTACCACATCGAGTTATTCAGAAGTGTTGACAGAGGAAACGGTGCAATAGCAAAATAGTAGTGGTGACAATGAATCTCCTTGAGCTGTTCCTCTCTTGATATTAATAACCTCTCCCATTCTTTCACCGTTCACCTGCAACTGTGTCTTCCACTGTGCCATCCGTCTTTGCACAAATTTTCTGGTGTTTCTACTGACTCCTGTTATCTCTAGGCACTTGATTTATCCAGTCACGTGGCAGAGGGTCAAATGCCTGTTTGTAGTCGATCCATGCCACGTTCAGGTTGGTCTTCCTTTTTCTTGCCGTTTTCCAAGATCATTTTGTCTTATTAGGAGTTGATCTTTTGTTCCTCTGCTATTGGGGCGGTTTCCTTTCTGCTCGGGTGGAAAGAGAGATTGTTTTCAACCAGATGCTGTTGGACTGCATCAGCTACCACACCGCTTAGCAATTTGAAAGTTGTTGGTAAGCAGGTAATTGGCCTGTAGTTGCCTGGTGTTGCCCCTTTTGCGGGATTTTTCATTATTAGGTAGGTTTTCCCAGTTGTTAGCCACTTTTCAATTTCTCCTCCTATTGTTGTTGTTGTTGTTATACTTTTTCTTGCACAACAATCACTTTGCAAGGAGGGTTGGGTGGAGACACACAGAGGAGGAGTGGGGGGGGACTGGCTCAAAGTCACTCAGACAGCAGGACCCGAACTCAGAATCGCAAAGTCACCCAGCCGTCTTTCATGCCTAAGGCGGGACTAGAATAAACATTGCTTGCAGTGGCGTTGCAACTCTTTTCCTTCACTGATGTTATACAGCAGCTTACCTCTACCGGATTTCCTAGAATCCTCCGGGTTTGCACGCCAGGGGATTCTGGGAATCCTGAGTCCGGCACTTTGGAGAAGGACAAGGCGAGGGAAAGCTGATGAGAAAAATGGGGGGGGGGTTCACCATGGAAGATGGGGGTCATCTGGAATAGGGGTGTCCAACTTTAGCAACTTGGAAGACATGTTATGCCGGCTGGGGAATTCTGGGACTTGAAGTTCACAAGTTCTCAAGGTTGGACATCCCTTAGCTGTAGGGGATCCACCAACAAGGCTGACCAACTGTGTAATAATGAAACTTCCTCCAGAAGAGTTCTAGAACCTCTAGGATGGTCTAGAGATGGTCATATCATTAGTCTGCCTTATGCTTTGGCTTCTGGAGGCTAAAACATATAAGGAACGGTTGCAGGAATTGGGTAGGTCTAGTTTAATGAAGAGAAGGACGAGGGGGGGGGGGAGAGACATGACAGCAGTCTTACAATCTCTCAGGGGCTGCCCCAAAGAAGAGGGAGTCAAGCTATTCTCCAAGGCAAGACAAGAAGTAACCGATAGAAAATTTTCTCAAAGAGATAACTAACCTAGAAATAAGGAGAAACTTCCTGACAGTGAGGACAAATAACCAGTGGAACAGCTTGCCACCAGAAGTTGTGGGTGCTCCATCACTGGAAGGTTTCAAGAAGAGACTGGACAGCCATTTGTATAAAATGGTAGAGGCTCTCTTGCCAGAGCAGGGGGTTGGACTAGAAGACCTCCAAGGTCCCTTCCAACTCTGCTATTCTGTTCTATTCTATTCTATTCCATTCCATTCCATTCCATTCCATTCCATTCCATTCCATTCCATTCCATTCCATTCCATTCCATTCCATTCTATTCTATTCTATTCTATTCTATTCTATTCTATTCTATTCTATTCTATTCTATTCTATTCTATTCTATTCTATTCTATTCTACTCTACTCTACTCTATTCTATTCTATTCTGTTCTATTCTATTCTATTTTCTATTTTCTATTCTGTTCTATTCTGTTCTATTCCCATAATTCTCTATTCTATTCTATTCTATTCTATTCTGTTCTGCTCTGCTCTGCTCTGCTCTGCTCTGCTCTGCTCTGCTCTGCTCTATTCTACTCTACTCTACTCTACTCTACTCTACTCTACTCTACTCTACTCTACTCTGTTCTATTCTATTTTCTATTTTCTATTATTTTCTATTCTGTTCTATTCCCATAATTCTCTATTCTATTCTATTCTATTCTATTCTATTCTATTCTATTCTATTCTATTCTATTCTATTCTATTCTATTCTATTCTATTCTATTCTATTCTATTCTATTCTACTCTGCTCTGCTCTGCTCTGCTCTGCTCTGCTCTGTTGTGTTCTGTTCTGTTCTATTCTATTCTATTCTATTCTATTCTATTCTATTCTATTCTATTCTATTCTATTCTATTCTATTCTATTCTATTCTTTCTCCTATTTTCTATTCTATTCTATTCTATTCTATTCTATTCTATTCTATTCTATTCTATTCTATTCTATTCTATTCTATTTTCTATTTTCTATTCTGTTCTATTCTGTTCTATTCTGTTCTATTCCCATAATTCTCTATTCTATTCTATTCTATTCTATTCTATTCTATTCTATTCTATTCTATTCTATTCTATTCTATTCTATTCTATTCTATTCTATTCTATTCTACTCTACTCTACTCTACTCTACTCTACTCTATTCTACTCTATATTCTATCATATTCTATTCTATCATATTCTATTCTATTTCATTCTATTCTATTCTATATTCTATCATATTCTATTCTATTCTATTTCATTCTATTTTCTGTTCTATTCTATTTTCTGTTGTGTTGTGTTGTGTTCTGTTCCATTCTATATTCTATTCTATTCTAAAGGGACGTGGTGGCTCAGTGGGTTAGGACGCTGAGCTTGTCGATCAGAAGGTCGGCAGTTTGGCGGGTCGAATCCCGAGTGCCGCATAGCAGAGTGAGCGCCTGTTACTCGTCCCAGCTTCTGCCAACCTAGCAGTTCGAAAGCACGTAAAAATGCAAGTAGAAAAATAGGGACCACTCCGGTGGGAAGGTAACAGCGTTCCGTGCGCCTTTGGCGTCTAATCATGCCGGCCACATGACCACGGAGACGTCCTCGGACAAGCGCTGGCTCTTCGGCTTTCAAACCGAGATGAGCACCGGCCCCTAGAGTCGGAAACGACTAGCACGCATGGACAGGGGAATCTTTACTATTCTATTCTATTCTATTCTATTCTATTCTATTCTATTCCTATTCCTATTCCTATTCCTATTCCTATTCCTATTCCTATTCCTATTCCTATTCCATTCCATTCCCCCTTTTCCTCTTCTCCCCTCCCTCCCACCTCGCTGCCCCTTCCCTTCCTTCCCCTTCTCTGCCTTTACGGGCAACATTCAGCTTTAGCGGAGGAGACCTGGCATGCCATGAGCAGCAACTCCCCCTTTCAGACCGAGCTCCGTGGCCTTCCTCGGTGGCCGCCCATCCTGACGTGCTCTTCCTTTGCAGAAGCTGAGCTGTGGCATGCAGGCTGATGAAGGCACCGACTGGCTGCTCGAACTCCTGACCGAGGTCCAGCTTCAGCAGTACTTCCTCCGCATCCGCGATGACCTCAACGTCACTCGCCTGTCGCACTTCGAGTATGTCAAGAACGAGGACCTGGAGAAAATCGGAATGGGGCGGCCGGGTGAGTGAGTCCTTTGGCCCTAAACCCACCCCTCCGGACCTGGCAGTTTTGCAAAACTCAGTTTTCGTAAATCTGCAGCTGCAATTTCGGAGGCCAAAATTTCTTTCGCTAAGTGAGGCGGTCGCTAAGCGAATTTTGCCCCATTTTACGAGCTTCCTTGCCATCGTTGTTAAGTGAATCACTGCAGTCGTTAAGTTAGGAACACGGTTGTTAAGCCAATCTGCCTTCCCCCCCCCCCCCATGGACTTGGTTTGTCGGAAGGTCGCAAAAGGGGACGGCATGATCCCGGGGGACCCTGCAGCCGTCATAAATATGAGTCAGTTGCCCGGCGTCTGGATTTTAATCACATGACCCTCGGGGATGATGATGCAGTGGTCGTAAGTGTGAAAAACGTTCACAAGTCACTATTTTCGGTGCCATTGTAACTTCGAATGGTCATTAAATGAATTGTCGTAAGATGAGGACTGTCAGGCAGAAGACCACAGTGGAGCCCCAAAATTCCGTTGCTAAGCAAGACAGTTAAATGAGTTGCGCCCCATTTTACAACCATTTTTTCCACTGTTAAGCAAATGGCTGCAGTTGTTAGAGGAAGCGTTCGGTCGTTAAGCGGATCTGGCTTCCTCCATTGAATTTGTTTCTTGGAAGGTAGCTGGGAAAGGTCACCAAAGGGGATCCCGTGACCCCAGAACGTCATAAGTACGTGCCAAGTTTGCTAAGCACTTGAATTTGATCACGTGATCATGTGGATGCTGCAATGGTCGTAAGTATGAAAAACGGCCCTATCTCGCTTTTTCCAAGTGCCATTGTAAATTTGGTCACTAAAGCGAACTGTTGTAAGTTGAGGACTATTTGTAAGCAAAGTTTGAGAACTTCTAATTCCGTATTTCGGAACTGGCTGGATTCGTTTTTAAGAAGAGACTGGACAGCCATTTGTCTGAAAGGGTATATAGGGTTTCCTGCCCGAGCAGGGGATTGGACTAGATGACCTCCAAGGTCCCTTCCAACTTTTTATTATTATTATTATTATTATTATTATTATTATTATTATTATTATTATTATTATTATTATTATTATTATTATTATTATTATTATTATTAAACATGAAACTCAAGTCAACTGAACATTCAAATTGACTGGCGCTGATGGTTGACATGGGTTGCTGCCGGCATCCTAGGTATCAACCAGGTATCTCCTTAAAATGTAAGATGTTCCGAGTAGCGAAGTTTTTTGCAGCTTTGCTGGAGTGATTGCAGGAAGCTGCAATTTCTTGATGTGTTTTGCAAAAGTTTTGGACATCGTTCCCAGTGCCCCGATGACAGTGGGGATCACTGTTAACGCGTTTTATCCATAATCACGCAGTTTCGATGGCCAGGTCGCGGTATTTCGTAATTTTTTTCAATTCTTTTTCTTCGACTCTGGCATCTCTTGGTACAGTGATATCAATCAGCTGTATGCTTCGGTTCTGTACGACTGCGATATCTGCAGCGTTGTGTTCCAAATGGCAATCTGTCTGTATTATTATTATTATTATTATTATTATTATTATTATTATTATTATTATTATTATTATTATTATTATTATTATTATTATTATTATTATTTAGAAGAGAACTCACAGTGCCAACCTTCTGCAATGCTGGTGGAACTACCTATCCCAAAAAACCTTCCAACTTGGAGCAGATGCCTAGAATGAAACATCTGGTTTTGTGACCAGCTGTTGTTTGTTGTTTGTAGGGCAGAGACGCCTCTGGGAGGCCGTGAAGAGGAGGAAGGCTGTGTGCAAACGGAAATCCTGGATGAGCAAGGTGAGAGAGGGGCTCATGAGGCCTAGAAAGCTGTAGAATCTTTAAAAAGAAAAGTAGAAAGGTTGATAAGGACGTGGTGGCTCAGTGGGTTAGGACGCTGAGCTTGTCGATCAGAAGGTCGGCAGTTTGGCGGGTCGAATCCCGAGTGCCGCGTAGCAGAGTGAGCGCCTGTTACTCTTCCTAGCTTCTACCAACCTAACAGTTCGAAAGCACGTAAAAATGCAAGTAGAAAAATAGGGACCACTCCGGTGGGAAGGTAACAGCGTCCCGTGCGCCTTTGGCATCTAGTCATGCCGGCCACATGACCACGGAGACGGACAAGCGCTGGCTCTTCGGCTTTGAAATGGAGATGAGCACCGGCCCCTAGAGTCGGGCACGACTAGCACGCGTGTGCGGGGGAACTTTTACCTTTTTAGAAATGTTGATAGAACTGTCTTGGCCAGAAGTCACAATAATGTAGGAGAAAGGTACTAGCGGCCTTGACTGTCTTTGCAAAATGATAATTGGATCAGATCGTGATTTGGTTAGTACTGGGATGGCTCACCACAAGGGGGTTGGACTAGATGACCTCCAAGGTCCCTTCCAACTACTACTACTACTACTACTAATTATTATTATTATTATTATTATTATTATTATTATTATTATTATTATTATTATTATTACTATTATTATTATTATTATTATTATTATTATTATTATTATTATTATTATTATTATTATTATTATTATTAAAAATCCCGGGACCGCTAAGTAACTTGGGAAAGTTGAACTTTACACTCTTAAGAAAAGACAAGAGCAAACAAGGTTGGTTGCCAAGAATAGAGAATCCGTTAATAAAAATATCTTTTTAGAGAAAAGTACCAGAGTTATACCTATGGTGTATTACACTACTGAGGACATAGGGGCGTGAGGTTGTGTACACATGTGCATGTACATTAAATCTGATAACTGCTCGGTGATAGATAAGGCACAACAGGAGGGTGGGGTAAGCACATTGGAAGAAATACAGCAAAAGAAAAATTAAACTGAGAAAATCAGAACGTTAAGACAATCAAAACATTAAGTAAATAGGGCCAAAACCCCATTTTAGTGAACCTAGAAGGCAGGAGATGGTGAGTTCTAGTCCAGCCTTAGGCACAAAAGCGAACTGGCCGAGTTTTCGGGCCGAGTTCGAGTCCCACCTTAGCCATGAAAACTGTGTGGGTGACTTTGGGCCAGTCACCAGGAGACACTGAGTTCAAGTCCTGTCTAAGCCATAAAAGCTGTGTGGGTGACTTTGGGCCAATCACCAGGAGACTCTTGAGTTCGAGTCCTGCCTTAGCCAAGTTGGCGGTGTAGTTTTTGGCCAATCTCCAGGAGACTCTGAGTTCAAGTCCTGCCTTAGCCTTAAAAGTTGTGTGGGTGACTTTGGGCCAATCACCTGGAAACTCTTGAGTTCAAGTCTCGCCTTAGGCATGAAAGCCGGCTGGTTGACTTTGGGGCAGTCGCTTTTTCTCAGCTGAACCCACTTCACAGGGTTGTTGTGGAGGGGTAAAGCAGGAGGGGGGAAGACAGATTGAATTACATGTAAGGTGAGGTGGGATAAAAATAAAGGCTTCTCGTCCGTAACTCCGGTCCTGGGCTTGGGCCCCTCGGGCTGCCCACAGGTGTTCAGCGGGAAGCGCCCCGACTTGGAGATGCCCCCGCTGCCCCCGGGTCTCCTGCCCAAGCAGCCCAGCCCGTTGGCGCTGGAGGAGGCCCAGCAGCAAGCCTTGACCTGCCTGATCAGCGAGAAGGACCTGGTGCTGCTGGAGAAGCTGGGCGACGGCTCTTTCGGGGTGGTGCGCCGCGGAGAGTGGTGCGCCCCGTCGGGCAAGGTGGTAAGTGAGGAGCGGGGGAGGCCTCCGTGCTTGCGGCCAGCTGGACTTTCTTTAAGGGAAGACTTACTCCTGGGAATAAGATCCGCCCAGGAATGGGTTACACACACACACACACACACGCACGCGCACACACACACACACACACACACACACATGTATGTGTGTGTGTATGTATGTATGTATGTATATTATACACACACAAGACACGGCTTTTTTTGTCATAGAACACCCAGAATGGATGGAACCTTGTAGGGTAGGCAAGGTGGGTTGTATGACGTGTGTGAGTTCCTGCACCTTTTTTTTTTACGTGTGTGTGTGTGTGTGTGTGTGTGTGTAATATGTATACGGTGTCAGAACTCACACATCATACAACCTGCCTTGCCTACCCTACAAGGTTCCATCTAAAAAATATATATAAATACACATATGCACACACTAATTTATTGGTATTTGCACTCTGTATACATATGTGTGTGTATGGATATATGCATACACATGTATATGTACATGTGTATATGTATACAAATACAAATATATAAATACGCACATTGTGTGTGTATGTGTGTATATATATATATATACACACACACACACACACACACACACACACACACACACACACATACATCACATACACACACACACATATATCGTAGGGACGCGGTGGCTCAGTGGGTTAGGACGCTGAGCCTGTCGATCTGAAGGTCGGCAGTTTGGCAGGTCGAATCCCAAGTGCCGCGTAGCAAAGTGAGCGCCTGTTACTCTTCCTAGCTTCTACCAACCTAGCAGTTCGAAAGCATGTAAAAAAATGCAAGTAGAAAAATAGGGACCACTCCGGTGGGAAGGTAACAGCGCTCCGTGCGCCTTTGGCGTCTAGTCATGCCGGCCACATGACCACGGAGACGTCCTCGGACTAGCGCTGGCTCTTCGGCTTTGAAACGGAGATGAGCACCGGCCCCTAGAGTCGGAAACGACTAGCACACGTGTGCAGGGGAACCTTTACCTTTTATATATATATATCGTAAATAAATACCAGTAAAAGTCTGTGTATGTTTATGTTTTATAATTGTAAGCCACCCAGAGTTCCTCTGTAGTAAGTTGGGCAGCCAATACATTTTATAAATAAATAAATAATAAATAAAGGGAAGGAAGTCTACAGGAAAAGGGAGCAACTGTCAGAATGAAAATAATAATATTGCAAGTAGCTCCCAACGTATGACCAAAACGGAGCTCCAGATTTCTGTCACTAAGTGAGACAGTTGTTAAGTGAGTTCCAGCCCCTCCCCCCCATTTTACAACCTTTCTTGCCACAGTTGCTAAGTGAACCCTTGAAGTTGTGAAATTAGTAACACAGTCACTAAGTGAATCTGGCTTCCTCATTGACTTGGTTTGTCAGAAAAAGGGATCACGTGATCCCAGGACCTGGCCACCATCGTAAATAAAGCCTCAGTATAAAACAGGAGCGGGCAACTAGGCCCCTTTTACAACCCGCGGACTCCAACTCCCAGAAGTCCTAAGCCAGCCTGGCTGGCTCAGGAATTCTGGGAGTTGAAGTCCACAGGCCGTAAAAGAGCCAGGGTTGCCCAACACTGGCACAAAATCTACTCAGGTCTTGAAAAGGCCTGGAATGAATTCTAATTTAATGTAATTTAATTTAATTTAATTTAATTAGATTTATATACCGCCCTTTCCCGAAGGACTCAGGGCGGTTTACAGGGGATTTAAAATCAGCAATACAAAATACAAAAGTTAAAAAATAATTAAAAAAGATTAAATTATCCCTTAAAATAAAAAATTCTCAGCCTGGGCCGGAGAGCTGAAAGAGCCAGGTCTTCCGGTCCCGGCGGAATGAACGCAGGTCAGGGGCAATCCTGAGCTCCGTGGGCAGCTGGTTCCAGAGGGCAGGTGCACCCACAGAGAAGGCCCTCCCCCTGGGTGTTATCCTCTGGCAATCTTTTACCGGCGGCACCCTGAGGAGACCCTCCCTGTGTGAGCGCACTGGACGAAGGGAATTTGATGCTGGCAGCAGGTGTTCCCTCAGATAATCCGGACCCAAGCCATTTAGGGCTTTATAGGTCATCACCAGCACCTTGAATCTCACCCGGAGGGCAACCGGAAGCCAATGCAGCTCGCGGAGTAGAGGTGTTACATGGGAGTATCGGGAAGCCCCCATCACGACTCGCGCGGCCGCATTCTGCACCAGTTGAAGCCTCCGAGTGGTCCTCAAGGGCAGCCCCATGTAGAGAGCGTTGCAGTAGTCTAGACCTTGTGCGAGATTTACCGCCCTTTCCTCTTTGCCTTCTTCCCTCTGCAGCTGAACGTGGCGGTCAAGTGTCTCAAGACGGATGTTCTGAATCAGCCGGAAGCCCTGGACGACTTCATCCGGGAGGTCAACGCCATGCATTCCCTGGACCACGTCAACCTCATCCGCCTCTACGGGGTGGTGCTCTCCAATCCCATGAAGATGGTGAGGAGGAGGGCCAGGCAGGGCTCTGGAAAAATGGGGAAGCCCCCCCCCCCCCCCGTGAGCATCCTCCCCTTGTAAGGAAGGGGGCACGGGTGAACATGTCGGAAATGGTGTAGGGACTCCTTCTTGGGCAGGGGGTTGGACTAGATGACCTACAAGGTCCCTTCCAACTCTTTTCTGTTCTATTTTGTTCTATTCATTCCACTATTCTATTCTATTCATTCCACTTCTGTTCTGTTCTGTTCTGTTCTATTCATTCCTCTATTCTATCCTATTCCTTTTTATATTCTATTCTATTCCATATTTTCTGTTCTATTCTATTCCATTCCATTCATTTTCTATTCTAAACCTATTCTATTCTATTCTATTCTATTCTATTCTATTCTATTCTATTCTATTCTATTCTATTCTATTCTATTCTATTCTATTCTATTCTATTCTATTCTATTCATTCCTCTATTCTATCCTATTACTTTTTTATATTCTATTCTATTCCATATTTTCTATTCTATTCTATTCCATTCCATTCTATTCTATTCATTTTCTATTCTAATCCATTCATAGTCTAGTCTAGTCTAGTCTAGTCTAGTCTGTATTTCTAGTCTAGTCTGTATTTCTATTCTATTCTTTCTTCTGTTCTATTCTATTTTCTACTTAATTTGTTTGTTTCCTATAGTCATGTCTGGGTCCATGGGTTTAGCAAACAATAATAGATATGGTTAATTATCATAAACAATATGTTAATTGATTGCTCGATAGCTTCCTTCTTGCTAATATATTTTCAAAATTACATATCACGTTCCTTTCTAGCTCGTTTTTCTAGCCATTGATAGAAATTATCCCATGTTCTAAAGCACACAATATTCTCTTTAATCTTTAAAGTCAATGTATCCATTACACTCTAATACATCCTCTCTTCTTCCGGTAATAAACATCCTTCCACAATAAGCAAATACAATTCTTATTGTTCTTACGTCAGCGCTTTCTAACATTGGATGTTTTTTGCATTGACAACAGATGGAAACGTAGCCATCTTTTTCCCCTTTCGCTGTTAGAGTTAGATGATGCTGGGAGGCGGGGGATGCGAACGAGAGTCCAACTAGACATAACAACACTAAACTCAGCGTGGGAATCAAGGTTACTGAGCCCAGAGCTGATAAAGAATTGGCGGGCTGGAGAGAAAGCCTGCGCTTCAAGCTAATTGGGGGATGTGATTTATGACTGCTAATTGGAGGAGGGAATTGTGCTTTAATACTAGGTGCCCAGGTGGGGGGGGGGATTCAGTTTTTGGCTTCGATTATGTAAATGCCGATATTATGCTACTTGAATAAAAGGTCCTTAAGGTAAACAACAACATGCCTCGAGGTTCTTTTGAAGAGCTTCATCTGTCGGAACCAGGACACTTATTGTTCTTCTGGGCCGTGTCGCCCGTTTGCTGCTCAGGTGACGGAACTGGCCCCCCTGGGCTCACTGCTGGACCGCCTTCGCAAGAACCTGGGTCACTTCCTGATCGCCACCCTCTGCCAGTACGCCATCCAGATCGCCCGCGGCATGGCCTACCTGGAATCCAAGCGCTTCATCCATCGCGATCTGGCCGCCCGGAATATCCTGCTGGCTGCAAATGAACTGGTCAAGATCGGCGACTTCGGGCTCATGCGGGCCCTGCCCAAGAACAACGACCATTATATCATGCAGGAGCATCGCAAGGTCCCCTTTGCGTGGTGAGGGTCTCTCTCCTTCCATCGCAGAAGACCCTGGGCTGCGTTCCCACGGCGTGGCTGAAACGGTTCTTGTGGGCTGCTCTCCGAGCGTGCTTGTTTTCTTGCAGACGTTTCGTGACCCCGCTAGGTAGCAGCATCCGTGCTGGAAGGGGGGGTTGTGGAATGGAGGAGGAGGAGGAGGAAGAAAAGGATTATGGGGTCCTGGGGTCTCTCTTGAGCGTGGCGGTTTTCTTGCAGACGTCTCGTCAGCCAGCTAGGTAGCGTGATCAGTGCTAGGAAGGAGTGGGGTTTGTGGAGAGGAGGAGGAGGAGGACAAGGAAAAGAGAAAGACTCGGACTGTGGGGGTCCTTGGTGGTCTCTGAGCTTGCTGGTTTTCTTGCAGACGTTTCACTATCCAACTACGTAACACTAGCAGTGCTAGTCTGATGATGTTACACTAGTTTGTGGTGTGGCATTGTATGATGTTGCCTAGTTTGATAATGAAACATCCGCAAGGAAACAACCAAACTCAGAAAGCGCCAAAGACTCCACAGTTCTCCTCCTCCTCGCCACAAACCCCTCTCGCTTCTAGCACTGATGATGTTACCTAGAATAGAATAAGAATAAGAAGAATAGAATAGAAAATATGGAATGGAGTGGAGTGGAGTGGAGTGGAGTGGAGTAGAGTAGAGTAGAGTAGAGTAGAGTAGAGTAGAGTAGAGTAGAGTAGAGTAGAGTAGAGTAGAGTAGAGTAGAGTAGAGTAGAATTAAAGAAAGGAATAGACTAGAATAGAATAGAATAGAATAGAATAGAATAGAATAGAATTACAGAATAGAATAGAGTAGAGTAGAATAGAATAGAATAGAGCAGAGCTGGAAGGGACCTTGGAGGTCTTCTAGTCCAACCCCCTGCTCAGGCAGGAAACCCTATCCCATTTCAGAGAAAGGGCTGTCTAGTCTCTTCTTAAAAACCTCCAGTGATGGAGCCTCCACGATTTCTGGTGGCAGGCTGTTCCGCTGGTTAATTGTCTTCACACTCAGGAAGTTTCTCCTTAATTCCAGGTCGCTTCTAGTTTGGTAATGAAACATCTGCAAGAAAACCATCAAGCTCAGAGAGCACTAGCACCCCATAATCCTTTCCCTCCTCCTCCTCCTCTCCACAAACAACCAAGCTTAGAGAGCAGAAAGGACCCCACATTTCAACGCTGAGCTAAAATATTAATTTCTGTCAGAACCTTTTATCCTAATTAACCCACCTTCTCGGTTCACAAATGCCCTGGACTAGCGGAATTTGCAGGGAGAAATGGGGCTGAGAAAGGGACCAAGGTCACTCAGTTGGATTTCATGCCTAAGGCGGGACTAGAACTCACCGTCTCCTGGTGATTGGCTCAAAGTCACCCAATTGGCTTTCATGCCGAATGTGGGACTAGAACTCACCGTCTCCTGGTGATTGGCCCAAAGTCACCCAGCTGGCTTTCATGCCTAAGGCGGGACTAGAACTCACCATCTCCTGGTGATTGACCCAAAGTCACCCAGCTGGCTTTCATGCCTAAGGCGGGACTAGAACTCACCGTCTCCTGGTGATTGGCTCAAAGTCACCAAGCCGGCTTTCATGCCTAAGGGGGGACTAGAACTCACCATCTGGTGATTGGCCCAAAGTCACCCAATTGGCTTTCATGCCGAATGTGGGACTAGAACTCACCGTCTTCTGGTGATTGGCCCAAAGTCACCCAGCTGGCTTTCATGCCTAAGGCGGGACTAGAACTCACCATCTCCTGGTGATTGGCCCAAAGTCACCCAATTGGCTTTCATGCCAAATGTGGGACTAGAACTCACCATCTCCTGGTGATTGGCCCAAAATCACCCAATTGGCTTTCATGCCTAAAGCAGGACTAGAACTCATCATCTCCTAGTGATTGGCCCAAAATCACCCAATTGGCTTTCATGCCTAAAGCAGGACTAGAACTCACCGTCTCCTGGTGATTGGCCCAAAGTCATCCAGCCAGCTTTCTTGCCTACAGAGGAACTAGAACTCCCAGTCTTCTGGCTTCTAGCCTGGTGCTTAACCACTAGGCTCTGAGCGTGCATCCATTGCTCCTCAACTAACCAGGTGAAGTATTCAAGACACGCTCCCTGGCACTGTGCAACCACAGCTTGATGGGAATCTCTTTTTCGACTCTAGGAGTAGATTTGGGGGGGGGGATCGGTGGGTCTCGAAGAAGTCCTGTCACCTCAAGGGCGTGATGAGATTTTCTGCTTTCTCTCCCCAACCTGGGCTGCCCCCCCCTCCCCATCGTGGTTCAGGTGTGCCCCGGAGAGTCTGAAGACCCGCACTTTTTCCCACGCCAGCGACACCTGGATGTTCGGCGTCACCCTCTGGGAGATGTTCACTTACGGACAGGAGCCGTGGGTCGGCCTGAATGGCAGCCAGGTACGACGGGAAGAAAATAAATCGGGGTCTGCAGGGAGTCCACGACTGGGGACCCCCCCCACGGACCCCCAAAGTTCCCGCTGCAGCTCAGCGGTATCCTTGATGTTGAGTTTTGCCCCGTTTTGCAACCTCCCTTGCCACCGTTGTTAGTAAGTGAGAAACACGGTCACTAAGTGAATCTGGCTCCCACCCTTGACTTCGCTTGTCAGGTTTCTGTGGTTAAGCAAGGCGTCTGTTAGGTGAGTTTTGCCCCATTTTGCGACCGTCCTTGGCACGGTTGTTAAATGAATCGGTGCAGTGGTTAAAGTTAGCAAGATGGTTTGGCTTCCCCCATTGACTTTGCTTGTCAGAAGGTCGCCAAAGGAGATCCCGTCACACACACACACACACACACACACACAACGCTGTGACTGTTAAATATGAGCCCGTTGCCAAGCGTCTGGATTTTGATCCCGTAACTTCGAGCAGTCACCAAATCAAGTCGAGGACTTCTATTGTCTTTTTGATCAAAGGTTGGAAGCAACTCTGGGCCACTCTGTTTCCAAGGAACTGGCGGGGTCTCTCTGGAGTTCCCTTTTCCAGATCACTCAGGATTGAAGGGGTCTTGGAGGTCATCTAGCTCAACCCCTGCCCAGGCCAGGAATCCTCACTGAGCGTATTTTACGGGAGGGCCTTTGAGATAACAACTAGTCCTCGACTTAACAACCACAAGGGAGCGCAAAATATCTGGAGCTCAGCAAGACCACGGATAAGTTGAGTTTTGCCCCATTTTACGACCCGTCTTGCCGCCGTTGTTAAGTGAATCCAGGCAGTTGATCAGTTCGTAATCTGGTTGTTAAGTGAATCTGGCATCCCCCCCCCATTGACTTTGCTTGGCAGAAGGTCGTAAAAAGGGGGATCAGGTGACCCCGGGGACACGGCGACCGTCATAAATATGAGACAGTTGCCAAGTGTCCGAATTTTGACCACACGGCCATAGGGTTGCAGCAATGGTTGTAAGTGTGAAAAATGGTTACTTTAAGTTTGAATGGTCACTTTAATAATAATGATAATGATAATAATAATATAAAGTTGGAAGGGACCTTGGAGGTCATCTAAATATTGAAGAATAGAATAGGAATAGAATAGAACAGAACAGAACAGAACAGAACAGAATAGAATAGAATAGAGTTACAAATAGAAAAAAATATAGAATAGAATAGAATAAAGAATAGAACATAACAGAATAGAAATATAGAATAGAACCGAATATTGAATAGAATAGAATAGAATAGCAGAGTTGGAAGGGACCTTAGAGGTCTTCTAGTCCACCCCCGTGCTCAGGCAGGAAACCCTGTGTCATTTCAGACAAATGGCTTTTCCAGGACTTCCCATAACACTCACAGGTGGGATCTGGCAGCCTTCCAAACAAAACACCCTGCTGGCTCTACTTAAATCCCGCTTTTCTCCCGGCAGATTCTGCACAAGATCGATAAGGAAGGCGAACAACTAGGCCGGCCAGAAGATTGTCCCCAGGATATATACAACGTCATGTTGCAGTGCTGGGCACACAAACCAGAAGACCGTCCCACCTTCGTGGCTCTGCGGGATTTCCTCTTGGAGGTAACGAAAAAGCCCTGGTCTCGGTCACCTACACCTTGGTCATCTCCCGACTTGACTACCGCAATGCGATCTCCTGGAAGGCTCAAACTCATAAAAATAATAAGTCTGAATTGAATTGGGTAGGCATATAATCAGATAGGGACGTGGTGGCTCAGTGGGTTAGGACGCTGAGCTTGTCGATCAGAAGGTCGGCCGTTTGGCGGGTCGAATCCTGAGTTCCGCGTAGCAGAGTGAGCGCCTGTTACTCGTCCCAGCTTCTGCCAACCTAGCAGTTTGAAAGCACGTAAAAATGCAAGTAGAAAAATAGGGACCACTCCGGTGGGAAGGTAACAGCGCTCCGTGCGCCTTTGGCGTCTAGTCATGCCGGCCACATGACCATGGAGACGTCCTCGGACAAACGCTGGCTCTTCGGCTTTGAAACAGAGATGAGCAGCGGCCCCTAGAGTCGGAAACGACCAGCACGCACGTGCGGGGGAACCTTTACCTTTACCTTTATAATCAGATAAATAATGCTTCCTTGGTAGCAGATATGAAAAAGAGTTCCCATCTACCTACATTATGGGGTTCCTTCCTAATTGTAGAATATGGGAATGTAATAATAACAATAATAGCAACAACAACAATAATAGAGTTGGAAGGGAGCTTGGAGAATAGGATAAGAATAGAAATAGAATAGAATAAATTAGAATAGGAATAGAATAGAATAGAATAGAATAGAATAGAATAGAACAGAACAACAGAACAGAATAAGGAATAGAATAGAACAGAATAAGAAATAGAATAGAATATGGGAATAGGGATGGAATGGAATTTATATCTAGATATAATAGAATGGTATAGAATAGAATAGAATATAGAAATAGAATAGAAAATTGGAATGGAATGGAATAGAATAGAATAGAATAGAATAGAATAGAATAGAATAGAATAGAATAGAATAGAATAGCAGAGTTGGAAGGGACCTTGGAGGTCATCTAGACCAACCCCCTGCTTAGGCAGGAGACCCTATACCAGGGTTGGGCAACCTTGGCTCTTTTATGACTGGTGGACTTCAACTCCCAGAATTCCTGAGCCAGCATGGGGGAAACTTTGGCCCCTTCGTGACTCGTGAACTTCAACTCCCAGAATTCCCGAGCCAGCCACGCTGAGGGGAAAGGGAGAGGTTTCCAAGCTGAGCCATGCCAGCTCAGGAATTCTGGGAGTTGAAGTCCACGAGTCATCAAAGAGCCCAGGTTGCCTACCCCTGCACTAAATGATCTGTCGTAAATTGAGGACTTACAGATGTCCCCTATAAACCCTTCGCCTTCCTTCCCTCAGGCTCAACCCACGGATATGCGGGCCTTGCAGGATTTTGAAGAACCAGACAAACTTCTAATCCAGATGAACGATATAATCACGGTCATCGAGGGCAGGTATCCTTTACCTTACATCATTTTATTTTATTATTTTTTTAATCCTGCCTTGATTATTATTCTACATAGGTCAAGGTGGCTGGTGCAATGTGTACTGCTTCCTCCTCCTCTTTTCCGATCACAACATCCCTGTGAGGTGGGATGGGCTGAGAGAGATAGACTGGCCTAAAGTCACCCAGCCACTTTCCTGCCTAAGGTGGGGCTAGAACTCACCGCCTCCTGGTGCTTGGCCCAAAGGCACCCAGCTGGCCTTCAATCCTAAAAGCAGGACTAGAATTCACAATCACCTAGTGATTGGCCCAAAGTCACCAAAGCAGCTTTCGTACCTGGGCGGAAGTACAACTCACTTTTTCCTGGTGATTGGCCCAAAGTCACCCAGGCAGCTTTTATACCTGAAGTGGGACTAGAACTCACTGTCTCCTGTTGTTTGACCCAAAAGCACCCAGCCGCTGGTTTTCATATCTAAGGTGGTGCTAGGTCGCAAAATGGATCCTATTTATTTATTTATTTATTTATTTATTTTATTACATTTATATACCGCCCTTTCCCGAGGGACTCAGGGCGGTTTACAGGGTAATTAAAACCAAAAATACAAAAGTTAAAAACCAAATTTAAAAAAGATTAAATTTATCCCTGTATAAATAAAACCCCAATTAAAATAAATTAGTCCTCAGCCTGGGCCAGAGAGCTCGAAGAGCCAGGTCTTCAGGTCCCGGCGGAATGAACGGAGGTCGGGGGCAGTCCTCAGCTCCACTGGCAGCTGGTTCCAAAGGGCAGGCGCCCCCACAGAGAAGGCCCTATCCCTGGGTGTTACCCGCCGGCAATCTCTTACCGGTGGCACCCTGAGCAGACCCTCCCTGTGGGAGCGCACTGGACGAAGGGAACTTGATGCCGGCAGCAGGTGTTCCCTCAGATATCCCGGACCCAGGCCATGTAGGGCTTTATAGGTCATCACCAGCACCTTGAATTTCACCTGGAGGGCAACCGGAAGCCAATGCAGCTCGCGGAGTAGAGGTGTTACGTGGGAGTATCGGGAGACCCCCATCACAACTCGCGCGGCTGCATTCTGCACCAGTTGAAGCCTCCGGGTGGTCCTCAAGGGCAGCCCCATATAGAGAGCGTTGCAGTAGTCCAAACGGGAGGTCACGAGCACATGAGTGACTGTGCGTAGGGCATCTCAGTCCAGATAGGGTCGCAACTGGCGCACCAGGCGAACCTGGGCAAAAGCCCCCTTGGTCACGGCTCCTATATGGTCTTCAAAATTGAGTCGTGAATCCTATTACCTTAGGACAGTGCAGTCATCATAAATATGAGTCAGTTGTGCCAAGCCTCTGAATTTTAATCACCTGACCCTGGGGATGCTGCAATGGTCATACATTTGAAGAAGTCGTAAGTCTCTATTTTCATTGCCGTTGAATGGTCACTAAACAAACTGCTGTAAGTCGAGGACTGCCTGTATGCTCAAGATAGTAATATTGCCTGTGTTCACATAACATTTACCTGTATCGTGGTGTTTGTTCACTTGTGGATCCTAGGACACCATAAAGGGCATTTAAAGCAGATCGTTTGCTTATGGCTAAAGGAAAAGGTAAAGGTTCCCCCGCACACGCGTGCTAGTCATTTCCAACTCTAGGGGCCGGTGCTCATCTCCGTTTCAAAGCCAAAGAGCCAGCGCTTGTCCGAGGATGTCTCCGTGGTCATGTGGCCTGCATGACTGGACGCCAAAGGCGCACGGAACGCTGTTACCTTCCCACCATAGTGGTCCCTATTTTTCTACTTGCATTTTTACGGGCTTTCGAACTGCTAGGTTGGCAGAAGCTGGGACGAGTAACAGGCGCTCACTCTGCTACGCGGCACTCGGGATTCGACCCGCCAAACTGCCGACCTTCTGATCGACAAGCTCAGCATCCAATTAACCTGCTGAGAAGCCAAACAGAATATAGAATAGAATCAATAGAGAATAGAATAAATACAGTAGAATAGAATAGAATAGAATAGAATAGAATAGAATAGAATAGAATAGAATAGAATAATAGAATATTTATTTTATTTATTTATTTAATTTTATTTATATACCGCCCTTCTCCCAAAGGACTCAGGGCGGTGAACAGGGCAAATGTATAAAATACAAAAATACAAAAATTAAAAGGAATTAAACATAATGCCCAAGGTAAAAACAATAAATACAAATATTAAGAACAGTAAAAAAAAACCCAACCCATCCCCCATCAGGCCAAGCCGGCTTGTTCAAATAAATGCGTTTTCAGATCGCGTCGGAAGGAGCGGAGGTCGGGCGCCATCCGGAGCTCAACCGACAACCGATTCCATAATTCCGGGGCACCCACAGAGAAGGACCTCCCCCTGGGGGCCACCAAACGACATTCTCTGATCGGTGGCATAGAAAATAGAATAGAAAATATGAATAGAATAGAATAGAATAGAATAGAATAGAATAGAATAGAATAGAATAGAATAGAATAGAATAGAATAGAAATACAGAATAGAATAGAAATACAGAATAGAATAGAATAGAAATCAGAATAGAATAGAATAGAATAGAATAGAATAACAGAATTGGAAGGGACCTTAAGAGGTCTTCTAGTCCAACCCTCTGTGCCATTTCAGAGAAATGGCTGTCCAGTCGCTTCTTAAAAACCTCCAGTGATAGATCACCCACAACGTCTGTAGGCAAATATTTCCATTGGTTAATTGTTCTGACTGTCAGGAAGTTTCTCCTTATGTCTAAGTTGCTTCCCTCCTTCATTAGTTTTCCATCCGTTGCTTGTCTTCCTGCCTTCAGGTGCTTTGGAGAATAAGTGGACACGCGCCCCCCCCCCCTCTTCTTTGTGGCAACCCCTGAGATATTGGAACACTGCTAATTCCTCAAAACCTGGCTTAGTGGGTTGTGTGAAGGCCTCCGGTGCCTTTGGCGAGCCTAGCTCGAGCGTGTTCTGGGATCTCAGCCAGCCTTTGGAAGAAGGAAAGAAAGCTGACGGGAAGAAAGTTAGTTTTGGAAAATGCTGGCGTGTAGCCTGAAGGGGTGAGTAGAAGCTCTGCCCACGGCCACGTCCCTCATGTCGTCCTCCGTGGCCTTTCCCTGCAGAATCCGCGGTGGAGATTTGACGTCGTCGTGACTCACACCCCTTAACTCTGGAGAGATGCCAGCTGTTGGCTTGGCACGGTGAAAGTCTCTCTGTTCTTCCTGGGTGGAGAGGCTCGGTTGGGTTAAGCCGCCTAATTGGCCAGGGCTTTGAAACTTAGACTCATAGGATTGGAAGCGACCGTGGAGGTCTTCTCACAACCTCTGGGCTGTGGACCAGTAGCGGTCCACAGACCGTCGAGAACCAGGCCGCACGAGTAGCGGGTGAGTGAGCAAGGCTTTATCTGCGCATGCGCGGGATCTAGATTGCACATGAAACTAGCCCCTCCACCCCGGTCCGGTCCCTGGTGAAAGAACGGTTGGCGAGCGCTGTTCTAGTCCAACCTCATCCCTTGTCACCCAGCTGGCTTTTATAGCTAAGGTGGGCCTAGAATTCACTGTCTCCTGGTAATTGGCTCAGTGACACCTACCTGGCTTTCATCCCGAAGGCAGGACTAGAACTCCCAGTCTGCTGTTAATTGGCCCAAAGTCACCCAGCCCTCTTTCAGGCCTAAGGTGGGACTAGAATTCACTGTCTCCTGGTGATTGGCCCAAAGTCACCCAGCCGGCTTTCGTAGCTAAGGCGGGACGAGAACTCACTGTCTCCAGGTAATTGCTGTGTTGGCTGGGGAATTCTGGGAGTTGAAGTCCCCATGTCTTAAAAGGGCCAAGTTTGAGAAACGCTGAGTTGTGAATTTGTCTTATGTCTTCATTGGGACTAACCTCAATGTCTGAATCTTCTTTTTTTTTTTAATCCCATTTATATCCCGCCCTTCTCCGAAGACTCAGGGCGGCTTACAATCTAAAGCACAAACCAATGTGCTTAGCAATAGCCTTCATTCTATGTATATGCCTGCTTATTAGGGCTTTCGCCCCCCCCCAAGCGGCATTATTACAAAGTCAGCTTATTGCCCCCAACAATCTGGGTCCTCATTTTACCTACCTCGGAAGGATGGAAGGCTGAGTCAACCTTGAGCCTGGTGGGACTCGAACCTGCACTAATTGCAGGCAGCTGGTGTTACTTAAGGAGGCATTAGCCCACTGCTCCACCAAGGCTCTTTTAAGAGGTCCTCCTGAACCCACCCCCTCTCCATGCAAAGGCTTACAACTCCTTTGCCCAGCCTCACACTGTAGGGAGAGCGTGAAGCTAGGGGAAATTGGGTGTGTCTAATTTAATGAAGGGACACGGTGGCTCAGTGGGTTAGGACGCTGAGCTTGTCGATCAGAAGGTCGGCAGTTTGGCGGGTCGAATCCCGAGTGCCGCGTAGCAGAGTGAGCGCCTGTTACTCATCCCAGCTTCTGCCAACCTAGCAGTTCGAAAGCACGTAAAAATGCAAGTAGAAAAATAGGGACCACTGTGGTGGGAAGGTAACAGCGTTCCGTGCGCCTTTGGCGTCTAGTCATGCCGGCCACGTGACCACGGAGACGTCCTCGGACAAGCGCTGGCTCTTCGGCTTTGAAACGGAGATGAGCACCGGCCCCTAGAGTCGGAAACGACTAGCACACATGTGCGGGGGAACCTTTAACCTAATTTAATGAAAAGGACTGGGGTGACATGATAGCAGCCTTCCAATATTTGAGGGGCTGCTAACAAAGAAAATGGGGCATCCCCCTATTCTCCCAAGCCCCTGAAGGCAGGACAAGAAAGAACGGATGGAAAGAGAAGCAACCTGGAATTAAGGAGAAACTTCCTTGACAGTAGGAACAGTTAACCAGTGGAACAGCTTGCCACCAGAAGTTGTGAGACGATCCAACACTGCAAGTTTCCATGAAGAGACTGGACAGCCATTGGTCTGAAATGCTTGAGCCAGGGGGTTGGAGGAGGAGAAGACCTCCACGGTCCCTTCCTGTTATTGGAACCGTTGGAAAAATGGAAAGAGCAGGCTGAACTAGACCTAGGCTGGGGGGGGAAGGACCCTAGCTGGCTGCCCCCTCCCTCCCTCCCTTTCACCCTTCCGGATGTTAGTCACCTCTTGGGCAAGATTGTGTGTCTTGAGGGCTTGGCTCCTGCCAGCCCAGCCGTGAGTGTTGTGTCTTTTAATTGTAGGGAGGCGGTGTGTAACCAGAGAGCCAGCAAAGGCTTGGGTGTAGTTAAAAGATGCCGATCCTGACGGTGTCCGCCCGCCCCCACCCAGATTACATCACGACATGCCTGGCTGTGCAGAGCGATGCACCGCGCACATAAACAGCCGCTCTTTCCCAGCCTCGAGAGAGACAAGCTGAGATGGCAAGCTGAGAGCAAGCCAGCTTTATAACCTCTCTCTTCTGGCTGCTCGGAGGAGGATCACCGGGGATGACTTACCCAGGACAGGTGACCCCGTGGACAGTTTGGGTTTGGGTGGTGAGAGCTGGCGGGAGAAGAAAAAGAAGGGAGATTATTTCTGAGCAGGGGGGTTGGACTAGAAGACCTCTAGGGTCCCTTCCAATCCTATTGTTGTTCTACGTTTCCCTCTTCCCTCAGTTGTTTGTTTTTTTCTCCCCTCTTCTGGAAAGGATGAGTTCACGCAAAGACCCGAAATTAATATGGGTTATATGGAAATGCTCTGCTATTCAGGCAGGCTGAGAGGCTGTTGTCTGAATGCACTCGCTGAGGATCGCTCTGACTTCACATACAGGTTGTGTGAACTGAGCCGGGTGGGTTAGCTTTTGGGTCCAGGGGGATATGCAAACACAGAAATGACTCGGTTCGGGGATGGGGTGGGTTTTTTTGGGAGGGTTGCCCAAAAGGGGATGTGAAATGTTGAGCTTGTTTTGGACGAAAAAAATAGAACCGGGTTTCCTATATTAACTGTAACTTTGAGGGGTATTGGATGCATTTCTGAATGGCGTGCAGTATGCAGGTTATCCTCGGCTTAATGACCACAATTGAGGCCAAGGCTTTTCTGTTGCTAAGCGAGACAGTTTCTAACGGGGCTTTTGCTCCATTTCACCACCCTTTTTGCCACGGTCGTTAAGTGAATTACTGTAGCTGTCGCTAGGAACACGGTTGTTAAGTGAATCTGGCGTCCCCCGTTGACTTTGCTCGTCCAAAGGGGAATCACGTGAGCCCGGGACCGTGAGTTTTGATCCCGGGATCGTGGGGATGCTGCAACCGTCGTAAGTGTGAAAAATGGCCATACGCCGCTTCTTTTAGTGAGGTGGTAACTCTGAACGGTCATTAAACGAACGGTTGTTAAGTCAAGGGCTATCTGTAAAAACCTCCGACACATTCCTGGAAATTTACATTTAGCAAATTCTAGCCAAACGTATCTCTGGTTGTTTTAAACCAGGGGTCCTCAAACTTGGCCCTTTTATGACTTGTGGACTTCAACTCCCAGAATTCCTCAGCCAGCAAAGCTGGCTGAGGGATTCTGGGAGTTGAAGTCCACAAGTCATAAAAGGGCCAAGTTTGAGGACCCCTGTTTTAAACCTTTCTTTTTCAAGCTGGTGCCCGCCAGACACATCATCATCATCATCATCATCATCATGTTGGAAGGGACCTTGGAGGTCTTCTAGTATAGAGGTCACCAATCTTTCTCGGTCAATGGACCGGTGGGAAAGCGAGGGGGAAGCATTTAACACGCCCGTGTGCGGGGCTGCAAGCACGCGTGTGACGCAAACGGGGCGGAGCTAGCGGTTGCGTGCTACTCGCTAATCCTGCCTTGTTCTTGCCCGGCACAGCGCCCCGTTTCTGCCCGTTTTTGCACCCGGGGCACGGCACCATCTCTCCCTTCTAGCACCGATGATGTTACCTAGTGGGGTAATGAAATGTTTCCAAGATAACAACCGAGTTCAGAGAGGTCTCCACAGTTCTTCTCCCTCCCTCCCTCCCTCCCTCCTATCTTCACAGTCACTCCCTTCCAGCATTGATGTTGCTACCTAGTTGGGTCATGAAACGTCTGCAAGAAAACCACCCAGCTCAGAAAGCGCCAAGGACACCACAGTCCCCTCCTCCTCCTCCTCCCTTCTAGCACTGATGATGTAACCTAGTTGGGTCATGGAACATCTGCAAAAAACCCTCCAAGCTCAGAGAGCACCAAGGACCCCCCCCAATCCTTCTTCCTCCTCCTCCTCCTCCTCCCTTCTAGCACTGATGGTGTTACCTAGTTAGGTCATGAAACGGCTGCAAGAAAATCACCCAACTCAGAAAGCAGCAAGGTCCACACAGTCGTCGTCGTCCTCCTCCTCCTTCTTCTCCTTCTCCTTCTCCTTCTTCTCCTTCTCCTCCTCCTCCCCCCTTCTAGCACTGATGTTGCTACCTAGTTGGGTCCTGAAACGTCTGCAACAAAACCACCCAGCTCAGAGAGCACCAGGGCCCCCCCCAATCCTTCTTCCTCCTCCTCCTCCTCTTCCTCTTCCCTTCTAGCACTGATGGTGTTACCTAGTTAGGTCATGAAATGTCTGCAAGAAAACCACCCAGCTCAGAGAGCCCCAAGGACCCCACAGTCCTCCTCCTCCTCCTCCTCCTCCTCCTCCTCCCTTCCACCACTGATGATGTTACCTAGCTGGGTCGTGAAACGTCTGCAAGAAAACCACCCAGCTCAGAGAGCCCCAAGGACACCACAGTCCCCTCCTCCTCCTCCTCCCTTCTAGCACTGATGATGTAACCTAGTTGGGTCATGGAACATCTGCAAAAAACCCTCCAAGCTCAGAGAGCACCAAGGACCCCCCCCCCAATCCTTCTTCCTCCTCTTCCTCCTCCCTTCTAGCACTGATGGTGTTACCTAGTTAGGTCATGAAATGGCTGCAAGAAAACCACCCAGCTCAGAAAGCATCAAGGTCCACACAGTCGTCTTCTTTTTCTTCTTCTTCTCCTCCTCCTCCTCCTCTTCCTCCTCCTCCTCCTCCTCCTCCCTTCTAGCACTGATGTTGCTATCTAGTTGGGTCCTGAAACGTCTGCAAGAAAACCACCCAGCTCAGAGAGCACCAAGGTCCACACAGCCCTCCCCCTCCCCTTCCCCCTCCCTCTTTTACCACTGATGACGATATCTAGTCTGGTAATGAAATCCTTGCAGGCGGTCATCCTGAACCCGAGTCCTGGCTGATAATTTACTTCCTCGAGCGGAGCTGTTGCTCATGAAATGCCTCTTCCGCGCGGGACGTGGAGGACTTGAGTCCCTCAGATTTACCCGGTGCCAGTCCAGCTTTACAGGGTCACCGGATGCCCCATCGACAGGACGAAGCCAACCGAGGCCTGCCCTGGGGGAAGGACACCTCAGTCCTTGCAAGTTCCCTTCCAGCTGTCCCATCTTTTTAATCTGCCAGGACTACAGATCCCATGATCTGCACCGGCTGCGGGTCGGTTTTGGCCCCCCTTGTAACAGGGTTCCGGTTGTTTGCAACGTATTTTTGCACCCGGAATGCCGATAGTCCTGGACTTAAAACAGCCACAACGGAACCCAAAATTTCTGTTGCTAAGTGAGTTTTGCTCCGTTTTGTGACCGTTTTGCCCTCGTCGTAAAGTGAATCTGGTTTCAGAAGGTCGCAAAAGGGGATCGCGTGATCCCTGGGGACGCCGCAACCGTCATAAATGTGACTCAGCTGCTAAGTGTCTGAATTTTGATGATGCCGCAACGGGCGTAAGCGTGCAAACTGGTCCTACGTCACTGTTTTCCGGTGCCGTTGTAACTTTGAGCAGTCAGTAAACAAATTGTTGTAAGTCGAGGACTATCTGTAGAGGGCAGGAGAAAGTACGGGCGAGTGTTGTTGGTGTGTTGTCCCTTTCAGCTCCAGTTAAACTGGTAGAGCTTCCTTGCCCCAGCGCACTCTACCTGGATACAAATCTACCTGTTTGCCGACTGATAAACCCGAGCCTCAGAAACAAACCAGGTTTAAGGCTAAACCAGCTTAGCATCCTTGCAGCCACGGCTGCAATTTTTTTAACAGGTTAAGCTAAATAAAGGGCTCTTTGGGGCAAGGGAGGTCAAAAAAGTCAAAAGGGCAGTGGCAACGCTACTCCTGATAACAAAAAGAGGGACGGGGATTTTGTTTTGCCGCCATCTTTGTTCGCCTTTAGATACTCCCCTAGATCAGTGTTTCCCAACCTCGGGAACTGTAAGATGCGTGGACTTCAACTCCCAGAATTCCCCAGCCAGCTGGGGAATTCTGGGAGTTGAAGTCCACGCATCTTACAGTAGCCGAGGTTGGGAAACACTGAATTAAATGGATAAATGTGGGCATCTGGAGGTAGAAAGCAGAGGAACAGAGGCAAAGGATCACAATCATGGCCAGGCGGGAACTCTAGGGCACCGGGGGATACTAGAAACCGTCTTCAGGTGCCCCTCTGAAACTGACAAAAAAGCAGATTTTTCTCCCCGCGATGACTGAAGCTCCAGATGAAATGCTTTTACTTTTTTCTTTGTGACTGCTGGGGGAAGAGGTGGTGGACAGCTGGACTTTTGTGCCCCACCAACTCTGCTTCCTCCTGGAGGAGGCCATCTCCTGAAGTTACCTGTGACTCACTCTTCATGGGCCGGCCGGCAGACTCGGCCCATGCTTCCTGTTTACCTTCCTGGCAGGGCTTGCCAAGCTATTACTCAGTGTGGGCAGAGAAATGGAGAGGAAAGGGCCCAGATTGTTGGGGGCAATTAAGCTGACTTTGTAATAATGCCGCTTGGGGGGGGGGCGAAAGCCCTAATAAGCAGGCATATACATAGAATGAAGGCTACTGCTAAGCTTGTAAGCCGCCCTGAGTCTTCGGAGAAGGGCGGGATATAAATGCAATTAAAATTAAAAAAAAATAAAATATTGCTAAGCACATTGACTTGCGCTTTAGATTGTAAGCCACCCTGAGTCTTCGGAGAAGGGCGGAATATAAATGGGATTTAAAAATAAAAAATCTTGCACGCAGGAGCTAAGACAATCCCGGGATTAGGCTTTGGACTCGGGCAAACCATGGTTTGTTTGAGAGAGGCTCTCCTGTTTTTTCCCAAATGGTAAACCAGTTGGCTGGATTTGCAGAAACCGGCCTGGCACAACAACAACAACATCATCATCATAACAACCATAACAATAATAATAATAAACTCGGAAGGGACCTTGGAGATCATTTAGTCCAACCCTGCCCAGGCAGGAAACCCTATACCATTTCAGACAAATGGCTGTCCAGTCTCTTCTTGAAAACTTACAGTGTTGGAGCATTCACCGCTTCTGGAGGCAGATTATTCCACTGGTTCATTGTTCTAACTGTCAGGAAGTTTCTCCTTAGTTCTAGGTTGCTTCTCTCCTTGACTAGTTTCCATCTGTTGCTTCTTGTCCTGCCTTCGGGCGCTTTGGAGAATCGCTTGACTGCCTCTTCTTTGGGGCAGCCCCTGAGATACTGGAACACCGCTATCACGTCCCCCATCGTCCTCCTCTTCATTAAACCAAACATTCCCAATTCCAGCAACCGTTCCTTATATGTTTTAGCCTCCAGTCCCCCAATCATCTTTGTTGCTCTTCTCTGTACCCTTCCTAGAGTCTCGACATCTTTTTTACATCGTAGTGACCAAAACTGGATGCCGTATTCCAGGTGTGGCCTTACCAAGGCGTTGTAAAGTGGTATTAACCCTTCACGTGATCTTGATTCTCTCCCTCTGTTAATGCAGCCTAGCACTGTGTTGGCTTTTTTTGGCAGCTGCAGCCCACAGCTGGCTCCTATTGAAGCAACCTTCTGACAAGCAAAGTGTGTTGCTAATTAGCAAGGGTGCTGCTAATTTAGCAACTGCAGTGCCTCATTTAACAAACATGGCAACAAAAAGGTCATAAAATGGGGACAAAACTCACTTAACAGATTTCTCACTTAACAACATAAATTTTCAGCTAATGCTGGTCGCAAGTTGAGGACTATTACCTGTATTGACTTTGGACTCCTTTTGGTGCAGGAGAATAAGATAATCACATCATTTTTTTAAACTTTTTACTTTTACACAACAGTAGAAACTAATCATTTCTACAACAAACCTACCTAATCGGCGAAACCCCAGATCAAAAGTTTCATTTTGTTCCCTACCTCAGGCACAAAGTCCAGGAGCGGTTTCCAAGTAGAAACGAAATTAATTGTACTTCCTCTTTTCTTTAATCAAAGCAGTCAATTTAGCCATCTCGGCTAACTCCATTCAACTTCTGCAGCCATTCGTGCATTGTGCGTCCTTCCGTTTTTGTGCATAAAGTAATCTTGCTGCCGTGTGTGTGTGTGTGTGTGTGTGTGTGTGTGTGTGTGTGTGTAAAAACTTCCCCAGTTTAAAAAAGGGTGCCCAGTTGGGGACGTCGCCCACCCAGTTCCCCCTCCTAGCCAGTCCTAAACTTGATTGATTGTTTGATTGATTGCAATGGTCTAGGCCACAGGTCTGCAACCCGCGGCTCCAGAGCCGCATGCGGCTCTTTCAGCCGTCTCCTGCGGCTCCCAGTCTTCTGCCATGTGCAGTCCAAAAAAAAAAGTGGGACTAAAAAAGTTCAACCAATCAATTCAAATATGCAGGGTAGGTGCATATCTCGCCTTGGCTCCACTCTTCAGTCAAACCCTGTTCTGCGCATGCACGCATGTACGCGCATGAACACATTTTTTTTGCGGCTCCCAGTTTTTCCTTTTGTGAGGGAACCGGTTCCGAGTGGCTCTTTCACTGTTTCAGGTTGCTGACCCCTGGTCTAGGCTCTCCTACGTGAGCAAGGGGTTGGACTAGATGACCTCCAAAGTCCCTTCCAGCTCTATTCTGATTGATTGATTGCAATGGTCTAGGCTCTCCTACGTGAGCAAGGGGTTGGACTAGATGACCTCCAAAGTCCCTTCCAGCTCTATTCTGATTGATTGATTGCAATGGTCTAGGCTCTCCTACGTGAGCAAGGGGTTGGACTAGATGACCTCCAAAGTCCCTTCCAGCTCTATTCTGATTGATTGATTGAAATGGTCTAGGCTCTCCTACTTGAGCAAGGGGTTGGACTAGGTGACCTCCAAGGTCCCTTCCAGCTCTATTCTGATTGATTGATTGATTGATTGATTGATTGATTGATTGAAATGGTCTAGGCTCTCCTGCTTGAGCAGGGGGTTGGACTGGAAGACCTCCAATGTCTCTTCCAGCTCTATTCTGATTGATTGATTGATTGATTGATTGATTGATTGATTGATTGAAATGGTCTAGGGCAGGGGTAGGCAATCTTGGCTCTTTTATGACTCGTGGACTTCAACTCCCAGAATTCCTGAGCCAGCAAGGCTGGGAGTTGAAGTCCACGAGTCATAAAAGAGCCAAGGTTGCCTGCCTCTGGTCTAGGGTCTCCTGCCTGAGCAGGGGGTTGGACTAGATGACCTCCAAGCTCCCTTCCAGCTCTACTCGTGATTGGTTGATTCTTGCTTTGCCCTTTCCGCTAACTCGGCTGGGTCTTCTCTCCTAGGGCGGAGAACTACTGGTGGCGCGGGCAGAATAAGCGGACGCTGAAGGTGGGCCAATTCCCACGCAACACGGTGACCTCGGTGGCGGGACTGTCCGCCCACGACATCAGCCAGCCGCTCAAGAACAGCTTCATCCACACGGGCCATGGTGACACCAACCCGCAGCAGAGCTGGGGCTTCCCCGATAAGATTGATGAGTAAGTAAGAGGGGAGGACGAGTGTGGGTTTTGTAGTTGCGTCTTTTGGTCGCTCCGATGTAAGAAAAAGATGCGGGGAGGGCAGAGAAGAGCAACAACGATGATCAGCGGGCTGGAGACTAAAACATAGAAGGAACGGTTGCTGGAGTTGGGTATGTCTCGTTTAAAGACGAGGACCAGCGGGGACATGATAGCAGTACTCCCAAGATCTCAGGGGCTGCCCCCAAAGAAGAGGGAGTCAAGCTATTCTCCAAAGCGCCCGAAGGCAGGACAAGAAGCAACGGATGGAGAAACTAATCAAGGAGAGAAGCAACCTGGAACTAAGGAGAAACTTCCTGACAGTGAGAACAATTAACCAGTGGAACTCCTCGCCTCCAGAAGTTGTCAAAGCTCCAACCCTGGAAGTCTTTAAGAAGAGACTGGACAGCCATTTGTCTGTAATGGGTATTGGGTTTCCTGCCTAACCAGGGGGTTGCATTCGAAGACGAGAAACAATGGTTGGAAACTGATCAAGGAGAATTAAGAAGAATTAAGGAGAAAGTTCCTGACAGAGAGGACAATTAACCAGTGGAACAGCTTGCCACCGGAAATCGTGGGCGCTCCATCACTGGAGGTTTTTAAGTAGAGGCTGGACAGTCATTTGTCTGAGATGGTATCGGTTCTGCTGCTTGAGCAGGGGGCTGGACTAGAAGACCTCCAGGGTCCCTTCCATGTCTGTTATCCTATTCTATTCCTCCTTGCCTTATCTGGGTCGTCCCTTGCTGGGGATGCAACCCTGGTTCCCGAGCATGGAGATTGCATGGCTTCGACCTGCAGTCAGCTCAGAACCAGGCTAGCTGGTTTGAGGCTCGATCAGGCAAGAATTGTCCGGCAAGGAGTAGCTATGTCTGCCTCCCGGTTGCCATTGGGGGGGGGGCGAGAAGACAAGGGCAAATTATTCTCTGTTTAATCAAGAGAAAGACAATCTTTGTAGGTGATGAAACGATGGGGCGCTGGGTGGGCTTTGAGCTTGGCAGTTTTCTGGCAGACATTTCACGACCCAACTAGGTAACATCATCAATACTAGGAGGGAGGGGGGGTCGCGGAGAGGAGGAGGAGGAACTGTGGGGCCCTTGATGCTCTCAGAGTTTGGTGCTTTTGTTGTTGTTGTTGTGCAGACGTTTCACGACCCAACTAGCTAATAATAATCAGTGCTAAGAAGGGAATGGCTTTTGCTATCTTTTTTTTTACACAGTTCCTACCAGCCCTGATGATGTTAACCTAGTTGGGTCATGAAATGCCTGCAAGAAAACAGCTCAGAGAACACCAAGGACCCCACAGTCTTCCTCCTCTGCCTCCTCCTCCTCCTCCTCCTCCTTGCAAATCCCACACTCTTCTAGCCCTGATGATGTTACCTAGTTGGGTCATGAAATGCCTGCAAGAAAACAGCTCAGAGAACACCAAGGACCCCACAGTCTTCCTCCTCTGCCTCCTCCTCCTCCTCCTCCTCCTCCTCCTCCTTGCAAATCCCACACTCTTCTAGCCCTGATGATGTTACCTAGTTGGGTCATGAAATGCCTGCAAGAAAACAGCTCAGAGAACACCAAGGACCCCACAGTCTTCCTCCTCTGCCTCCTCCTCCTCCTCCTCCTCCTCCTCCTTGCAAATCCCACACTCTTCTAGCCCTGATGATGTTACCTAGTTGGGTCATGAAATGCCTGCAAGAAAACAGCTCAGAGAACACCAAGGACCCCACAGTCTTCCTCCTCTGCCTCCTCCTCCTCCTCCTCCTTGCAAATCCCACACTCTTCTAGCCCTGATGATGTTACCTAGTTGGGTCATGAAATGCCTGCAAGAAAACAGCTCAGAGAACACCAAGGACCCCACAGTCTTCCTCCTCTGCCTCCTCCTCCTCCTCCTCCTTGCAAATCCCACACTCTTCTAGCCCTGATGATGTTACCTAGTTGGGTCATGAAATGCCTGCAAGAAAACAGCTCAGAGAACACCAAGGACCCCACAGTTGTCATCGTCGTCGTCGTCCTCCTCCTCCTCCTCCTCCTGTATAAACCCCACTCCTTTCTAGCCCTGATGATGTTACCTAGTTGGGCCATGAAACGTCTGCAAGAAAACCACCCAGCTCAGAGATCCCCAAGGACCCCACAGTCAATTTAATTCCTTTTTAATTTAAATTCTTTTTTAAAAAACATATTTTATCTTTTTTTTTTAATTTTGTAAGCCACCCAGAGTCACTTCAATAGTGAGAGGGTGACGACAACAATTAGGATCAGGATTGATTCCGTTGCTTGGCGAGTCACACTCAATTTGACCACCAATTTTTCCCACGGTTGTTAAGCAAATCGCTGCGGTTGTTAGGTGAATCCTGCAATTGGGCTTTCCCCGTTGTCGGAAGCCGGTTGAGAAAGTCGCAGAGAGTGGATCACGTGATCCCGGCATGCTGCCACCGTCCGAAATAACACGCCGTTTGCCAAACGCCTGAATATTGATCACGTGACCCGCGGGGATGCCGCAGTGGTCGTAAGTGAGAGGACTTGTCCATAAGATTTATTTTTTTTCCAGCGCTGTTGTCACTTTGAATTGTCGCTAAATGAGTGGCTGTAAGTCGAGCACTACCTAGGTAAATTTAATAGTTAAAGCAGAGAAGCATATTTCCATCCCTTAAAACGAGTCCAGCTGTGTGCGGCGGCAGCCAAAAAAGCCAATGCAATCCAGGGTTGTATAAACGGAGGCATAGAATCAAGATCAGGTGAAGTGTTAGTACCGCTTTATAAAGCCTTAGTAAGGCCACGCCTGGAATACGGCATCCAGTTTTGGCCCCCACATTCCAAAAAAGTAGTTGAGACTTTGGATAAAGTGCAGAGAAGAGCAACTAAGATGATTCACGGCCTGGAGACTAAAACATACAATGAGCGGCTGCAGGATTTGGGAATAGCCAGTCTAGAGAAAAGAAGGACTGGGGGGACATGATAGCAGTTATTCCAGTATTTGGGGGGGCTGCCCCAAAGAAGAGGGGGGTCAAACTATTCTCCAAAGCGCCTGAAGGCAGGAGAAGAAGCAACGGATGGAAACTAATCAAGGAGAGAAGCAACCTAGAACTAAGGAGAAACTTCCTAACAATGAGGACAATTATCCAGTGGAACTCCTCGCCTCCAGAAGCTGTGAATGCTCCAACACTGGAGGTTGTCAAGAAGAGACTGGACAGTCACTTCTCTGAAATGGTCGAAAGTCTCCTGTTTGAACAGGGGGTTGGACTAGAAGACCTCCAAGGTCCCTTCCAGCTTTATTCTGATTGAGTTTGGTCAACATGGGCAAGAGCACTAGGCCACCGGATGTGCCCAGGGGGTCAAGTGCCCACATTCGCACAAACGTATGTGACCCACTTTTCCAAAGGTGCGTCCCCGGGGAACCATGAAGCCCGGATGCGCACCACCCCCAGCCCAGGGAAGAACAAACCAAGATTAAAGCTAAGCAAGCTTCGCACGTCGTAGCCTATCCAACTGCCAAGACTTTTAACTGACCTGGGTTTAAGGGCGTTTGTGTGAACGCAGACAGTGAGGAGCGAAGCCCACAGAGCTTGTTTGCCATTTTAAAAAAAAAACGAAAAACCATAACGGCAGCTAGTCAAAGCTCCTTTTTCTGAAAAATAAAAAGGACTTTTTGTGTGCACAAAAAAAAAAAGCAAGAGCTGAGGGGCGAGCAACTTTGACAGACTTTTTATTTTTCTATTCCCTGAAAAGGGAGCTTGTGAGATTCCTTCTCCCACCTTTGCTTCACTTCCTTTCTTAAACAGTTCAGCGACTCACTCCTACGCCCACGTCGCTGGATGAGGTGTAGTTTGCCCTGGAAACGGGTGCGAAACTTGCCACATCGGCAGGGCGCGTCATTCCCCATATCCTGTGTAGGATGGGTGGCTTCCTCCCTGAGTCTCTGCTGTGACAAAACTTGCCTTTCACAAGTGGGTTTTATTGCTGAAACGTAAGATCCGTCGGACACCCAGCTTCGGGTGTGTGAGTCGTGGGTGTGGGTGTGTGGTTTTCGGCCCCGGAGTTGCGCACCTCCTCCAAGCCGGCTGGGTTGCACAACTCCGGCTCTCTCGCCTCTTGACGTGATAACCTGGGTGGGTGTGTTGAGTTTGGCTGGCTGCCGACAAGCGGTGTGCGTTTGCAACACGGGTCGGGCCCTAGCTGAAGCGTTCAGATGACCTGTTAAGCTGGTTTATCACAAACAGCCTCGGTTGACCCGCAACCGACGCAAAAAAAGAGTTTTTCCGGGCCGCAACTCAGGAGCGGCTTGCATGTGCCTTTTTCCAGGATGTTTCTCGACCTGATTCAGTGTGAACCATTAGGGGGTGTGGATGGGTGTTGTGTTGTGTTTTAGCATATTGTGCAAACGAATTGGGCGCGGGGGTGGTTGTGCAAAGCCAGAAGATCGGTTGATTTGGTCATTGGTGAGCCACGCCAGGTGAATCTGCAACTGAGGAGAAACTTCCTAGTAACAGGGAGGGCAATGAGCCAGTGGAACTCCTTGCCACCAGAAGTTGTGGGTGCTTCATTACTGGAGGTTTTTTAAGAAGGAAAAAACGGGACGGTCACTTGTCTGCTCTTGTTCAA
The DNA here is from genome assembly GCF_964194415.1 of Vipera berus. Classification (NCBI taxonomy): domain Eukaryota; kingdom Metazoa; phylum Chordata; class Lepidosauria; order Squamata; family Viperidae; genus Vipera; species Vipera berus. The sequence goes on from NC_138207.1 coordinate 3,082,988, forward strand.
GCAGGGGGTTGGACTAGAAGACCTCCAAGGTCCCTTCCAGGTCTATTCTGATTGACTGAATGAATGCACCCCCATAGCGATCAATGACCGTTTTTCACACTTAGCGACTGTTGCAGCCTCCCCGGGGTCACGTGATCAAAAAATCAGGCGCTGGGCAACTGATTCAGGTTTACGACGGTCGCAGCGTCCTAGGGCCACGAGATCCACTGAGTCAATGGGGGAAGCCGGCTTCAGTGAACAACTGCGTGGTTAGCTGAAGCAGCGCAATGACTCACTTAACAACGGCGGCGAGAAAGGTCATCAGGTGGGGCACAACTCATTTCAAGCGTCTTGCGTAGCGACCAAAATTTTGGGCTCAGTTGCAGTGGTAGGGAGAGGGCGACCTCTCATCTGCCTCAGTTTCCCCTGCGGCCTGGGATGTTGAAAGAGCCCAAAGTGAGAGGCATAGTAGCTCTCCCACTACAAAACCCATCATCTGGGCATTGCTGCCTATCCTCTTGAAAACCTAAGTGTCGCATGGGAACTGCCCTCCAACAGCAGGCGTGATTGATTGGTTGATTGACTGTCTTTATATCCTGTCTTTCATTATTTTTGTGAATATTCCTCCCTCCCTCCCTCCCGCCTGTTTTGTCCACAACAACCCTGTGAGGTGGGCAGGGCGAAGAGAGAGTAACTGGCCCAAAGTCACCCAGCTGCCTTTCAGTCCTAAGGCCAGGACTAGAACTCACTGTCTCCTGGTTTCTAGACCTTAATCACTAGACCAAACTAACTCTGTATTTGCACTTTCCTCCTGCGCTAATGATATATCATCCAAACAGATAGCATTTTCCTCTAGGTGAGCTACCCCAGCCAGATAGCAAGTCTACAAACTCTCTAGGGCAGAAACCCCAGTGTTGTGGTGTTCGTGTTGAGTCTTTAGTCATAAGAGAAAGGAAAAAGGATCAGGGCAATGGACTGGACTAGACTGGAATGGAATAAATATTGGAGAAGAGAAGAGAATAAGAAACAGAACAGAAGAGAACAGTAGAATAGAATAGAATAGAATAGAATAGAATAGAATAGAATAGAATAGAATAGAATAGAATAGAATAGAATAGAATAGAATAGAATAGAAAATATGGAATGGAATAGAATAGAATAGAATAGAATAGAATAGAATAGAATAGAATAGAATAGAATAGAAAATATGGAATGGAATAGAATAGAATAGAATAGAATAGAATAGAATAGAATAGAATAGAATAGAATAGAATAGAATAGAACAGAAGAAAAAATAGAATAGAATAGAATAGAATAGAATAGAATAGAATAGAAAATATGGAATGGAATAGAATAGAATAGAATAGAATAGAATAGAATAGAATAGAATAGAATAGAACAGAAGAAAGAATAGAATAGAATAGAATAGAATAGAATAGAATAGAATAGAACAGAACAGAAGAAAAAATAGAATAGAATAGAATAGAATAGAACAGAACAGAAGAAAAAATAGAATAGAATAGAATAGAATAGAACAGAACAGAAGAAAAAATAGAATAGAATAGAATAGAATAGAATAGAATAGAATAGAATAGAACAGAACAGAAGAAAAAATAGAATAGAATAGAATAGAATAGAAAATATGGAATGGAATGGAATAGAATAGAATAGAATAGAACAGAACAGAACAGAAGAAAAAATAGAATAGAATAGAATAGAATAGAATAGAATAGAATAGAATAGAATAGAAAATATGGAATAGAATAGAATAGAATAGAATAGAATAGAATAGAATAGAATAGAATAGAATAGAATAGAATAGAAAATATGGAATGGAATGGAATGGAATGGAATAGAATAGAATAGAATAGAATAGAATAGAAAATATGGAATGGAATGGAATGGAATAGAATAGAATAGAATAGAATAGAACAGAACAGAAGAAAAAATAGAATAGAATAGAATAGAATAGAATAGAACAGAAGAAAGAATAGAATAGAATAGAATAGAATAGAATAGAATAGAATAGAATAGATATTGGAATATAGAATAGAATAGAATAGAATAGAATAGAATAGAATAGATATTGGAATATAGAATAGAATAGAATAGAATAGATATTGGAATATAGAATAGAATAGATATTGGAATATAGAATAGAATAGAATAGATATTGGAATATAGAATAGAATAGAATAGATATTGGAATATAGAATAGAATAGAATAGAATAGATATTGGAATATAGAATAGAATAGAATAGATATTGGAATATAGAATAGAATAGAATAGATATTGGAATATAGAATAGAATAGAATAGAATATAGAAAAGGAATAGAATAGAATATAGAATAGAATAGAATAGAATAGAAGATAATGAATAGAACAGAATAGGGATAGAATAGAATAGAATAGAATAGAATAGAATAGAATATGAATGAAATGGAATAGAATAGAATAGAAAATGGAATGAATAGAATAGAAAATGAATGGAATGGAATAGAATAGAATAAAATAGAATATGATATGATAGAATATAGAGTAAAATAGAGTAGAATAGAATTGAACAAAACAGAATAGAATAGAAAATGAATGGAATGGAATAGACTAAGAAATAGAATAGAATAGTATAGAAATACAGAACAGAATAGAATAGAATATGATCGAATAGAATGGAATACAGTAGAGTAGAATTGAATTGAATTGAATTGAATTGAAAGGGACCTTGGAGGTCTTCTAGTCCAACCCTCTGCTCAGGCAGGAAACCCTGAACCCAGCACACAGCAAGTAGATTGTTTCAACTTTTTCTCTCTTTCTTTTCCCATCCTCCTTTTCTGCAGCTTGTACCTGGGAAATCCCATGGACCCCCCGGATGTCCTAGGATTGGATTTGAACCCTGCTAGGCCTACTCAGCTCCCAGGAAGGACAAAGAGTAAGACATGGCATCTTAACGCGCTCACTCGTTACACCCTAAACAGCTCCGCCAGCCTTGCCTGCATGTGTCGCAGAACTGCGAGACCCAGAATGCCTTTTGTCTGGAGTCCCCACACTGGTGCATGTGGGGAATGGTAGTTTTCCAAAGGCAAACCATAGTTACGCCCAATAGAAAAGCATCTCTTGTAGCGCAGGGTTGAACTGAGGAGTCCTTGGCGCCCTCTGAGCTGGGTGGTTTCCTTGCAGACGTTTCATGACCCAACTAGGTAACATCATCAGGGCTAGAAGGGAGGAAGGGGGTTTGTGGAGAGGACGAGGAGGAGGAGAAGAAGAAGAGAAAGAAAGAAGATAGGATTGTAGGGTCTTTGGGGATCTCTGAGCTGGGTGGTTTTCTTGCAGACGTTTCATGACCCAACTAGGCAACATCATCAGGGCTAGAAGGGAGAGGGGCTTGTGGAGAGGAGGAGGAGAAGAAGAGAAAGGAAAGAGAAAGAAAGAAAGAAAAGAAAAGATTGTGGGGTCCTTGGTGCCCTCTGAGCTGGGTGGTTTTCTTGCAAACGTTTCATGACCCAACTAGGTTACATCATCAGGGCAAGAAGGGTTGGAGGAGGAGAAGGAAAGAAGAAGGGAGGATGACAATGACTATGGACTCCTTTGGTGCTCCCTGAGCTGGATGGATGCGGAATTTCATTATTTTTTATTTATTTTTATTTTAATTCCATTTATATCCCGCCCTTCTCTGAAGACTCAGGGCGGCTTACAAGCTTAGCAGTAGCCTTCATTCTATGTATATGCCTGCTTATTAGGGCTTTCATACACCCCCCAAGCGGCATTATTACAAAGTCAGCTTATTGCCCCCAACAATCTGGGTCCTCATTTTACCTACCTGGGAAGGATGGAAGGCTGAGTCAACCTTGAGCCTGGTGGGACTCGAACCTGTACTAATTGCAGGCAGCTGGTGTTACTTAAGGAGGCATCAGCCCACTGCTCCACCAAGGCTCTTATTTTCTTGCAGACGTCTCATAACCCAATTAGGTAACATCATCAGTTATAGAAATGGGTATTTATATAACTCCTCCCCCTCTTAGCACTGATGATGTTACCTAGTTGGAGAATGAAACGTCTTCCAGGAAACCACCCAACCTCAGAGAGAGCATCAGATACTCTGAGACAGGGTTAAAAATGACGGGACTGCAACCGCAGTGTTTCCTAGGCTGCTCCGCTCCGTCTGAATGACGCTGTAGTCTCTGCAAGTTGGAGAACGGCTCTTTTCTCAGATCTTTCCTTTGCAAGGGATTTTCAGGGCGTTTTTTTTTCTTTCATATTCTCTCGCACTCGCAGCCGCTGCCTTTGTTCCTTCTGAGTTCAGGTCCCTGTTCCCGAACCCCAGTTTCAAAAGAATCTCGTACCTGGTCCTCCACTTACGACCACAATTTCTGTCCCGAGTCACTGCGGTCGTAAGTCGATTTTAAACCCAGCTTGGCAGCCGTTTTTATGCCTCTCTCTCTCTCGTCGCTAAAGCAAACCCAGTGGTCGTAAGCGAGAAGCCAAGTCTCCCAACTGGCTATTTGTGGCTGGAAACTGCCACCCCGCCCACAACCCAAATTCTCGAAACGTAACCGCAGGGCAGCGCAACGGGTCGTAAATGTGAGCCAGTGGCCAAGGATCCCAACCGCGATCACGTGACCCTGTGGGTGGTGCGGCGGTCGTAAGCACGAGGACCAGATTCCCCACCACCACGATGTTCGTAACTCCGATTGGCCCCTAAATGAACGAATGGCCACAATTCGAGGACTACCTGTCATCCCAAACTTCAAACAGCTGCTTGTCTTTTAGTCTGTTATGAGACGCCCGGGAAGTGATGGGCGTGGATAAAAATCAAAATAAATAATAAGTAAATGACATAATGTCCAGGATATTGTTATTTGTCAGTGCAAAAAAAGGGGGGAAAAATATTAAGTAGGGGAGAAAAAAATTGCCATCTTCTCATCTGAGTACAGGCGAGTCCTCGACTTAGCACAGCTCATTTAGTGACCGAAATTACGACAGCACTGAAGAAAGGGGCTTAGGACCATTTTTCCCCACTTAACAACCATCGCAGTATTCCCCACGCTCACATGATCCAAATTTGGCCGCTTAGACAACTGACTCGTATTTACGACGGTCTCCGTGTCCCGGGGTCACGCGATTCCCCTTTGGCGACCTTCCTCCCAAGCGAAGCCAGTGGGGGGAAACCGGGTTCCCTCAGCGACCGTCCTGCTAATTGAACAACTGCAGCGATTCGCTTAAGGACAGAAAGTTTGCGAAATGGGGCAAAACTCCCTTAACGGCTGTCTCGGTGAGCGGCAGAAATGTTGGGCTCCGCTGCGCTCATAAGCGGAGGACCGCCTGTAACGTCTTCCTGCAATCCGTCTCCATTTAGGATTGGCCTGCTCTCTCTGGGCTCGTAAGCTAGCCCAGGCTTAGCGGCCCCGCTGCCTTTCTCGGTCCTCCCTGAAATCAAGGGGGTACACTGATTTCCATCATCCACTGCCTCCCAGAGGCTGCTACAGGCGCGAAGCCCAGTCTCGGGGGGGGGATTTTAACCTTCTCTTCCGATAGTTCGTTCTACACCCTGCAGAAATGAAGCAGCTGCTTTAAGGAGAATGATCTCTGCTTCTCATTCAGCCCCCTGGCTACTTAGGGGGTGAGACCACCCGCCTACCCCAAGGGGTTCTTCCTGGCTCTTCATGAGCCTTGGTGGAGCAGTGGGCTAATGCCTCCTTAAGTAACACCAGCTGCCTGCAATTAGTGCAGGTTCGAGTCCCACCAGGCTCAAGGTTGACTCAGCCTTCCATCCTTCCGAAGTAGGTAAAATGAGGACCCAGATTGTTGGGGGCAATAAACTGACTTTGTAATAATGCCGCTTGGGGTGTGTGTGAAAGCCCTAATAAGCAGGCATATACATAGAATGAAGGCTACTGCTAAGCTTGTAAGCCGCCCTGAGTCTTCGGAGAAGGGCGGGATATAAATGTAATAAAATAATAAATAAATAAATAAATAAATAAATAATACCGATTTGCCGCTTTCGCACCGTCTCTTCGGCCCTCTCTCTGCCCCTCCCACCTCGCATGAAGCCAGAAACTAACGCTCTGCTCTCTTCTTTCCCTTTCGCTGCGGGGTCTCTCTCTCTCTCTCTCTCTCTCTCTCTCTCTCTCTCTCTCTCTCTCTCTCTCTCTCTCTTTCTCTTTCTCTCTCTTTCGTTCTCTCTATTGTCCTGCAGGAGATCCGCCACCTCGGCCGCCCCAGCCCTCGATCCTTCTCAAGCGTAAGTGGGGCCATGTTCCCAGCTGTTGTGCCTCTTGTGTCTTTTTTTTTCTTTTTTCTTTTCTTTTCTTTGTTCCTTTCCCGGACGAGGGATGGTCAGCCCTGCGAGGTAGACCACGGTAGGAAAACAATGTCACGCGCGCTCAGGCTACTTTTAACGTGAGATTGCAGTGACGGAATTTTGCAAGTCGGAATGGGCTTCTCCCCTCCTTCCTCCCATCCTCTTGTGTAAGAAGTGGGGAGGGGCTTATTTGAGAGATTAAGGGGTACTTATGACAGGCCCTAGAAACCAGGAGAACCTCTGCCTTAGGCGTGAAAGCCAGCTGGGTGACTTTGGGCCAATCACCAGGAGACGGTGAGTTCTAGTCCCGCCTTAGGCGTGAAAGCCAGCTGGGTGACTTTGGGCCAATCACCAGGAGACGGTGAGTTCTAGTCCCACATTAGGCGTGAAAGCCAGCTGGGTGACTTTGGGCCAATCACCAGGAGACGGTGAGTTCTAGTCCCGCCTTAGGCGTGAAAGCCAGCTGGGTGACTTTGGGCCAATCACCAGGAGACGGTGAGTTCTAGTCCCACATTAGGCGTGAAAGCCAGCTGGGTGACTTTGGGCCAATCACCAGGAGACGGTGAGTTCTAGTCCCGCCTTAGGCGTGAAAGCCAGCTGGGTGACTTTGGGCCAATCACCAGGAGACGGTGAGTTCTAGTCCCGCCTTAGGCGTGAAAGCCAGCTGGGTGACTTTGGGCCAATCACCAGGCGACTGAGTTCTAGTCCCGCCTTAGGCATGAAAGCCAGCTGGGTGACTTTGGGCCGATCACCAGGCGACTGTGAGTTCTAGTCCCGCCTTAGGCGTGAAAGCCAGCTGGGTGACTTTGGGCCAATCACCAGGAGACGGTGAGTTCTAGTCCCGCCTTAGGCATGAAAGCCGGCTGGGTGACTTTGGGTCAGTCCCCCCTCTCAGGCCAACCCACCTCACACGGTTGTGGGGAAAAGGAGTATTAGGTGTGTTCCCCACGTTGAGTTACCTACAAAGTAATAAAAGCAGGATATATAGCTGGCGGGAGGGACGGGGGGGGGGCTGCCAGCCGCCGTCTCCCGAAACCCAGAGGAACAAACAGACGCTGGGAGAGTCAGGAAAAATGCCTCTGCTGGCAGGAAGCCCGTTTGTGCCTTGTGTTTGTGTGTGTGTGTGTTTGTGTAAGTTCTCCCTTCCCCAGAGAAGCCTCAAAGGGAGATAAGGCATAAGCAACTTTCTCAGAGATTTTAAAAGGTGGGAAACATTGCGGAGGATTTATTCATGTTTGCCAAAAAGAGAGAGAGAGAGGAAGGAAGGAAGCAGCGAAGAAGGAAGGAAGGAAGGGAGAAGAAAGGAAGGATAACAAGGAAGGAGAGAAGAAGGAAGGAAGGAAGGGAGAAGAAAGAGGAAGGATAGAGAGGAAGGAAGGAAGGAGAGAAGTAGGAAGAGCAAAGAAGAAAGGAAGAGAGGAAGGAAGGAAGGAAGGGAGAAGGATAAAAAGGAAGGAGAGAAGAAGGAAGGAAGGAAGCAGCGAAGAAGGAAGGAGAGGAAGGAAGGAAGGGAGAAGAAGGAAGAGAAGGAAGGAAGGAGCGAAGAAGGAAGTAAGGAAAGGAAAGGAAGGATAGAGAGGAAGGAAGGAAGGAGAGAATTAGGAAGAGCAAAGAAGAAAGGAAGGGAGAAGAAAGGAAGGAGAGAAGTAAGGAAGGAAAGGAAGGAAGGGAGAAGAAAGGAAGGAGTGAAGTAGGAAGAGCAAAGAAGAAAGGAAGGAAGGAAGGAAAGGGAAAAGAGGAAGGAAGGAGAGGAAGGAAGAAAGGAAGGAGAGGAAGGAAGGAGCGAAGAAGGAAGGAAGGGAGAAAGGAAGGAATGAAGAAGGAAGGAAGGAAAGGGAGAAGGAAGAGGAAGGAAGGAAGGGAGAAGAAAGGAAGGAGAGAAGGAAGGAGCGAAGAAGGAAGGAAGGGAGAAAGGAAGGAAGGAGAGAAGTAGGAAGAGCAAAGAAGAAAGGAAGGAGAGAGGAAGGAAGGAAGGAAGGGAGAAGAAAGGAAGGATAGAGAGGAAGGAAGGAAGGAGAGAAGTAGGAAGAGCAAAGAAGAAAGGAGAGGAAGGAAGGAAGGAAGGGAGAAGGATAAAAAGGAAGGAGAGAAGAAGGAAGGAAGGAAGGAGAGGAAGGAAGGAAGGGAGAAGAAGGAAGAGAAGGAAGGAAGGAGCGAAAAAGGAAGTAAGGAAGGATAGAGAGGAAGGAAGGAAGGAGAGAATTAGGAAGAGCAAAGAAGAAAGGAAGGGAGAAGAAAGGAAGGAGAGAAGTAAGGAAGGAAAGGAAGGAAGGGAGAAGAAAGGAAGGAGTGAAGTAGGAAGAGCAAAGAAGAAAGGAAGGAAGGAAGGAAAGGGAAAAGAGGAAGGAAGGAGAGGAAGGAAGAAAGGAAGGAGCGAAGAAGGAAGGAAGGGAGAAAGGAAGGAATGAAGAAGGAAGGAAGGAAAGGGAGAAGGAAGAGGAAGGAAGGAAGGGAGAAGAAAGGAAGGAGAGAAGGAAGGAGCGAAGAAGGAAGGAAGGGAGAAAGGAAGGAAGGAGAGAAGAAGGAAGTAAGGGAAGGGAAGGAAAGGAAGAAAGAGGAAGGAAGGAAGGAGAGAAGTAGGAAGGAAGGAGAGAGGGAGAAAGAGAAAGAAAGAAAAATCAGCCTGCCTTTTTCTCTTTCAGAGCCCTTCTACGATCCGGTGTACCCAGAGGAGAATCCGCTGGCCGTCAGTCTCAAGCAGCTTTGCCTGAAGAAGCGAGCCGGGTCGGGGGCCAAGGCCGGGCCCCCGCTTGCCAAGCCCTCCGCCTGCGTCTCGGGCACCCAGGTGGGCGAGAGGCTGCTGCTGCCCCGCTCCAAAGCGGGGGGCGTCCCCCCGCTTCACGAGGTGACCCTAATCGACTTTGGCGACGAGCTGCTTCCCCCCAGCCCTTCCCCCGCCGGGGACTTCTGCGCCCCCTCCTTGGCCCGCCTAGCCATGGAGGCCTTCTCCTTGCTGGACAAGACCCCTCCCCAGAGCCCCTCGCAGGCCTTGCCCCGCCCCTTGCACCCCACGCCCATCGTGGACTGGGACGCCCGGCCCCTCCCTCCGCCCCCCGCCTACGACGACGTGGCCCAAGACGAGGAAGACCTGGAGGTCTTCTCCATCAACAGCTCCGAGGGGCTGGCCGGCCGGCCGCGGGGCAGGAGCTGGGGCAAAGCGGAGGTCAACGGCGGCTTGGGCCCCGAAGGAGACCCTCGGCCCGCTCTCCCTTTGGACGACAACCTCTTCCTGCCCGCCAAAGAGAGCAAGCAGCCCAGCCCGGCCCAGACCACGGAGATCTTCCAGGAGCTGCAGGAGGAATGCATGAAGCGCCTCAAGGTGCCCGTGGGGGGACCCTCCGTGGCCGCCGCCCCGAGTCCAGGCGAGGAGAAGCCGCAGGTCCCCCCTCGGGTGCCCATCCTGCCCCTCCCTTTCCGACGGAACGAGCACGGCCGCTGGGCCGGGGACCTCTCGCCAGCTTCCGGAGGAGGAGGAGAAGAAGGCCGTCCGCCCCAGATCCCTCCGCGGGATCGGTTGTCCCAGCCAGGATCCAGGACTCCCAGTCCCAGAGCCCCTCTCCAGGCCGGATCTCCCCAACCCAGAACCAACCCTTGCTCCCCGCTCTCCTTGGGGGCCTTCCTGTCCACCTCCCCAGGGAAGCCGCCCATGCCCACCACCCAGAGCTTCGCCCTGGACCCCAAGTACGCCACCCCCAAGGTCATCCAGGCCCAGGGCAAGGAGAGCGCCAAGGGCCCTTGCATCTTGCCCATCGTCAAGGACGGGCGGAAAGTCAGCAACACCCACTACTATCTCCTCCCGGAGCGCCCGCCTTACCTGGACAAGTACGAGAAGTTCTTCAAGGAGCCCAAGAGCCCCGAGGACGGGCTGGGGCCGAGCCGAGTGGTCAGCACGGCCACGGTCCGGCCCATGATGCAGCAGCAGCAGCAGCCGCCGGAATGCAAAGCCAACTTCTCGGCCAACAACAGCAACGGCAGCGCCAGTGCCGCCGTCAAGGCCACCTGTGGCCTCCAGAAGATCGTCTACGAGGGCTCGGAAGGGCCTCGGAGTTCAGAGAAGATACGCCAGGTGAGGGCTGCTCTGTTCGGCCAGGGCCGCCTCGCTGGAGCTGGGTGAGCAGGTGGACCTGTGTGTGGGGTCCTGGGTGCTCCCTGTCAGCTGGCTGGTTTCCTTGCAGGCGTTTCGTGACCCAACTAGGGAACGTCATCAGTGCTAGAAGGGAGGAGGAGGAGGAGGAGAGAAATAAAAAGGAAAGAAAGAAAAAGAAAGAAAGAAAGAAAGAAAGAAAGAAAGAAAGAAAGAAAGAAAGAAAGAAAGAAAGAAAGAAAGAAAGAAAGAAAGAAAGAAAGAAAGATTGGACTGTGGGGTCCTTGGGGGTCTCTGAGCTGGGGGGTTTCCTTGCGGACGTTTCGTGACCCAACTAGGGAACGTCATCAGTGCTAGAAGGGAGGAGGAGGAGGAGGAGGAGGAGGAGGGAAATAAAAAGGAAAGAAAGAAAGAGAGAGAAGAGAAAGAAAGAAAGAAAGAAAGAGAAAAAAAGAAAGAAAGATTGGACTGTGGGGTCCTTGGGGGTCTCTGAGCTGGGGGGTTTCCTTGCGGACGTTTCGTGACCCAACTAGGGAATGTCATCAGTGCTAGAAGGGAGGAGGAGGAGGAGGAGGAGGGAAATAAAAAGGAAAGAAAGAAAGAGAGAGAAAGAGAAAGAAAGAAAGAGAAAGAAAGAAAGATTGGACTGTGGGGTCCTTGGGGGTCTCTGAGCTGGGGGGTTTCCTTGCGGACGTTTCGCGACCCAACTAGGGAACGTCATCAGTGCTAGAAGGGAGGGGGATTGGAGGAGGAGGAGCAGGAGGGAGGGGAGGGGAAGAAAAGGAGGAGGAGGAGGAAAAAAAGGAGGAAGAGGAAAAGGAGTAGGACAATTATGGCGTCCTTGGTGCTCTCTGAGCTGGGTGGTTTTCTTGCGGACGTTTCATGACCCAACTAGGTAACATCATCAGGGTTAGAAGGGAGCGGGGACACTGTTTGGTTATATACAATACAACCCCAGTTCTAGCACTGATGATGTTCCCTAGTTGGGTCATGAAAAGCCTGCAAGAGAACTACCGAACTCAGAGAGCACCAAGGATCTCACAGTCCTCCTCCTCCTGCTCCTTCAGCCCCATTACTATCACCATCTCCATCTCCTCCTCCTCCTCCAATTCAATTTGTTTCTACCCTGATGGTGTAATCTAGTTGGGTAATGAGAGACCTGCAAGAAAGCATCCAAGCTCAGAGAGCACGGAAGATCCCTCGTCTCAACTCTTGAGTTACGCATAGACTCCTCTGTTGGAGCGACCCCTGACCTCCCGTCACTCCGAGTTCCTGGGGACCTCTCCCCCCAGAGAAGTCACGAGGGAGTCCTTGCCCAGGTTGCAAATCGGTGTGAAGCCCACCGATCCGCCGTGGCGGGGGTGTTCCCACAACACGTCATTGGGTCTGCAGTAAACTAGCTCATTGGGATGGATTTGATCTCAATTAGGGTTTGAAGGCTGCATCTTTGCCTTAATTTTCTTATGCTCCCTTCCTCCATTCCTTCCTTCCTTCCTTCCTCCCTTCTCCCTCCCTACTTCTGTCCCTTCCTCCCTCCTTTCCTCTGTTCCTTCCTTCCCTTCCTTCCTTCCTCCATTCCTTTCTTCCTCCCTCCCTCCCTCCTATCCATCCCTTCCTCCTCCCTCTCTTCCTCTGTTCCTTCCCTCCTTTCTTCCCTCCCTCGCTCCCTACTTCGGTCCCTTCTCCCTTTCTCCCTCCTTTCCTCTGTTCCTTCCTTCCTCCCTCCCTCCTTCTGTCCATCCCTTCCTCCTCCCTTCCTTCCTTCCTTCCTTTCTCTCTCCTCCCTCCCTCCCTCCGTCCCTTTTTTCTTTCCTTCTTCTGTTCATCCCTCCCTCCCTTTCTACTTTAGTGGCAGAGTGGTTAAGAATGCAGCATTGCAAGCAAACTCTGCCCACTGCCAGGGGTTCGATCCCGACCAGCCGGAGGTCGCCTCAGCCTTCCATCCTTCCCAGATCCATAAAAGGAGGACCCAGATTGTTTGGGGAGCGAGGGGCAATATGCTGGCTCTCAAACTGCAGAAAGAGAGGGCTGTAAAGCCCCACGAAGCAGTATATAAGCCCACACGTGGTTGCTGCCCAGATGTTACCCAGCTGCACCCGCTTTGCCCCCTTTGCAGGTCCAGGAGACGGTGCATGGCGTCACCACCGAGGAGTGCCAAGCCGCCCTGCAGAATCACAGCTGGAACGTGCAAAAGGCTGTCCACTACCTGAAGGTAAAAACATCTGCACGGGGCATTTCCCCTCCTGGCACCAGGAAGAGGATTTTGAGCGTGGGCGTGTGCAGCCCCAGCCCCGAATAAATCAAATGGAAAGCAAAAGCAGCCTGTGACGAAGATTCCTTTTGAGCATGACGTTACAGACCAGCCTTCCCAATCCTGCGCGGTCCTTGGTCCTCTCTCGCCTGGGCGGTTTTCTTGCAGACATTTCATCACACAACTAGGTAACATCTTCAGTGCTAGAAGAATAGAATGGAATAGAAATTAGAAGAGAAATTAGAAGAGAATAGAATAGAACAGAACAGAACAGAATAGAATAGAAATTAATAGAATAGAATAGAATAGAATAGAATAGAATAGAATAGAATAGAATAGAATGGAATGGAATGGAATGGAATGGAATGGAATGTGGAATGGAATAGAATAGAATAGAATAGAATAGGGAATAGAATAGAATAGAATAGAATAGAATAGAATAGAATAGAATAGAATAGAATAGAAGAATAGAATAGAATAGAATAGAATAGAATAGAATAGAATAGAATAGAAAGGCAGTAGAGTAGAGTAGAATAGAATAAGGAATGGAATAGAATAGAATTCCGAAGACTCAGGGCGGCTTACAAGCTTAGCAGTAGCCTTCATTCTATGTATATGCCTGCTTATTAGGGCTTTCATACACCCCCCAAAGCGGCATTATTACAAAGTCAGCTTAATTGCCCCCAACAATATAGAATAATAGAATAGAATAGAATAGAATAGAATAGAATAGAATAGAATAGAATAGAATAGAATAGAATAGAATAGAATAGAATAGAATAGAATAGAATAGAATAGAATAGAATAGAAAATATAACCTGGAAGGGACCTTGGAGGTCATCTAGTTCAGCCCCCCGCTCAAGCAGGAGAACCTATGGTATCTCAGGTGAATGCTCGAGTCTCTTCTTAAAAATCTCCATGATTTCTGGTGGCAAGCTGTTCCACTGGTTGAATGTCCTCTTTGTCAGAAGGAAGAGGAGGACAATTATGGGGTCCTGGGTGTTCTCTGAGCTGGGTGGTTTCCTTGCAGACATTTCGTAACCCAACTAGGGAACATCATCAGTGCCAGAAGTGAGGGGGGGGGGGTTGTGGAGAGGAGGAGGAAAAGGAAGAGAGAAAGAGAAAGAAAGAAGAAAAGGGTAGAGGGAGGGAGGGAGGAAGGAAGGAAATAAGAAGCGGAGGGAGGGAGGAGATAAGAAAGGAGGAAGGAAAGAAGAAAGAAAGAAGAAAAAGGAGAAAGAAAGGATTGTGGGGTCCCTGGTGCTCTCTGATCTTGGTTGGTTTCCTTGCAGACATTTCGTAACCCAACTAGGGGATATCATCAGTGCTAGAAAGAAGTGGGTTTGCTCTATGTTTTGTCTACGCTCCCTTCTAGCTCAGATGACTTTCCCTAGTTGGGTTATGAAATGTCTGCAACGAAACAACCTAGATCAGGGACCACCAAGGACCCCACGGTCCTCCTCCTCACCACCACAATCCCCACTTGTTTCCTAGCTCTGATGAAGTTACCAAGTTTGAGTAATGAAACCTTCTGGCTTTCCTCCAGAAGTTGTGGATGCTCCATCACTCAAGATCTTCCAAGACTGGACGGCCATTTGTCTGGAATGGTATAGTCCAGGGGTAGGCAACCTTGGCTCTTTTATGACTCGTGGACTTCAACTCCCAGAATTCCTGAGCCAGCATGGGGGAACTGTGGCCCCTCCATGACTCGGGGACTTCAACTCCCAGAATTCCTCAGCCAGCATGGGGAAATATGGTCCCTTCATGACTCATGGACTTCAACTCCCAGAATTCCTCAGCCAGCGTGGGGGAACTGTGGCCCCTTCATGACTGTTGGACTTCAACTCCCAGAATTCCTCAGCCAGCATGGGGAAATATGGCCCCTTCATGACTCATGGACTTCAACTCCCAGAATTCCTCAGCCAGCGTGGGGGAACTATGGCCCCTTCATGACTGTTGGACTTCAACTCCCAGAATTCCTCAGCCAGCGTGGCTCAGCTTGGAAACCTTTCCCTTTCCCCTCAGCGTGGCTGGCTTGGGGGGCCCTTTTTTCAGTGCCATTGTAACTTCAGTCACTAAGCGAACTGTTGTAAGTCGAGGACTAACTGTACTTAATCACTTTTTCCCTTTTTTTTCGGTCATCAAGCTTTTGACCCCTTGCTAGGCGACTGGTGGTACTCGGATGTTGCCATATCGTAAAAGTGGTACAATGGGTGAAAAGGTTGAAAAGCCCTGGTCTAGATGACCTCAAAGGTCCCTTCCAGCCCTTGGACTCTATGAGTCTTTCTCCCATTGCACCAATGACCGGTTGCCGTTCTGCGCCACCTGGACTTTCTCCTTGGAGGATGCTCAGTTACCTGGCCTCTTCTTCAACCATCTCAAATCAGAATACAGCTGGAAGGGACCTTGGAGGTCATCTAGTCCAGCCCCCTTAATCATTTTGTTTAAGGTCTTCTCTGCACTTTTTCCAAAGTCTCCCAACATCTTTTTTGGAATGTGCTGACCAAAACTGGACACAGTATTCCAGGTGTGGCCTTACTAGGTCTTTATAAAAGCGGTACTAGCACTCCCCGTGATGTTGATTCTATACCTCTGTTTATACAATCAAGGATTGTATTAGCTTTTTTGGCGGCAGCTGCACACGGCTGGCTCATGTATAATAACAACAGCAGCAGCAGCAGCAGCAGAATAGACAAGAAAGGAGAAGATAACAAAATACAAAAACCTACAAATAGAAATAGACTGTGGCAAAGACAAGCAAGGGTGGTACCAATAGTCATAAGCGCCTCGGGTGCAATCCCAAAACAACTGGACACCATCATCGGCATTGACAAATTCGCCATTAGTCAGTTGCAAAAGGCGGCCTTACTAGGAACTGCTTCCATCCTGCGACGAGATCTGTGATACCGTCAAACATCCACATCTGCCTATCCCGGGTCCTTGGGAAGGACTCGACAGGTAGACAGAAATGCCAAATCCAGTCTGAACCTCTGGTTGACTATGCAATGATGATGATTAATAATGATGATGATGATGATGTAACAGTGATACCCATTGTCATCGGGGCACTGGGAGCGATGTCCAAAAACTTTGCAAAATACCTCAAGAAATTGCAGCTTCCTGCAATAACCCCAGCAAAGCTATAAAAAAACTGCGCTACTCGGAACATCTTCCATTTTAAGGAGATACCTGGTTGATACCTAGGATACTGGCAGCAGCCCATGTCAACCATGAGTGCCAATCAATTTGAGTGTTCAGTTGACTGAGGTTCATGCTATTATAATAATAATAATTATTATTATTATTATTATTATTATTATTATTATTATTATTATTATTATTATTTAAAGAGATACCTGGTTGATACCTAGGATGCTGGCAGCAGCCCGTGTCAACCTTTAGTGCCAGTCAATTTGAGTGTTCAGTTGACTGAGTTTCATCTTTTATGAATAAAAGTTTATAATAATAATAATAATAGTTGTAAGGGACCTTGGAGGTCATCTAGTCCAAACCCCCTGGTCAGGCAGGAAACCCTACACCATTTCAGACAAATGGCTGTCCAGTCTCTTCTTAAAAACCTCCAGTGATGGAGCATTCACCGCTTCTGGAGGCAAGGAGTTCCGCTGGTTAATTGTTCTCACTGTCAGGAAGTTTCTCCTTAGATCCAGATTACTTCTCTCCTTGATGAGTTTCCATCCGTTGTTTCTTGTCCTGCCTTAAGGTGCTTTGGAGAATAGGTGCGCCCCTCTCTTCTTTGTGGCGGCCCCTCTAAGGGACCTCGGAGGTCCTCTAGTCCGACCCTCAGCTCAGGCAGGAGACCTTATACCATTTAGAATGCAGAATAACAGAGATGGAAGGGACCTTGGAGGTCTTCTAGTCCAGCCCCCCCCCCACTCAAGCCGAAGACCCTATCCCATTCCAGACAGGTGGATGTGCAGCCTCTTCTTAAAAACTTCCAGTGTTGGAGCATCCACCGCTTCTGGAGGCAGGTAGTTCCACTGGTTAATTGTTCTCACCGTCGGGAAGTTTCTCCTTAGTTCCACATTTCTTTTCTCTTTGATGAGCTTCCATCCGTTGCTTCTTGTCCTGCCTTCAGGTTTAAGGGATCGTCCACTGTGAGGTCCCTCTCCCAATGACTCTTTTTGAACCAGCTTTCACCTAATCTCTGCTTGTACCTTTGGGGCAGCCCCTCAAATTCTGGAAGACTGCTATCGTGTCCCACCTGGCGCTCCTTTTCTCTAGACTGGCTATATCCAAATCCCGCAGCCGTTCTTCCTATGTTTTAGTCTCCAGGCCTTTAATCGTCTTTCTTGCTCTTCTCTGCACTTTTCCCAAAGTCCCAACCTCTGGTTTTGTAATGTGTGGGTGACCACCTTCGCTGCAGTTTTTGTAATGTGATGCTCGCTGCTCTTCTCCCCTCATCTGCAGGTTGAGCAACTCTTCTGCCTGGGACTGAAGACACGGCTGGAATGTCACAAAGTTCTGGAGATGTTCAACTGGAACTTGGAGCAGGCCAGTTCTCACCTGCTGGACCCCTACAATGCCGGCCAACTCAAGTAAGAGGAACCATGTGGCACCACCAGCCACGGTCTCTTCCGGAAGGGAAGCCTTTCCCCCTTGCCAGGTTGCCAGTGCTGATTTCTAGGACAGATGTGAGCCTTTAGGCCAGGGGTCTTCAAACTTGGCCCTTTTATGACTTGCGGACTTCAACTCCCAGAATTCCTCAGCCAGCGTGGGGGAATCTAAGGCCCCTTCATGACTTGTGGACTTCAACTCCCAGAATTCCTCAGCTAGCATGGGGGAAGCTAAGGCCCCCTCATGACTTGTGGACTTTAGCTCCCAGAATTCCTCAGCCAGCGTGGGGAAAGGCCCCTTCATGACTTGTGCACTTCAACTCCCAGAATTCCTCAGCTAGCATGGGGGAATTAAGGCCCCTTCATGACTTGTGGACTTCAACTCCCAGAATTCTTCAGCCAGAGTGCCTGGCTGAGGAATTCTGGGAGTTGAAGTCCACCAGTCATAAAAGGGCCAAGTTTGAAGACCCCTGGCCTACAGGTTAACCTACAACTCTTGTTTTTCCCCCCAAGCGGTCTCCTATCCGGGTACAGGCAGTCCTTGACTTAACCATGGTTCGTTCAGTGACCGAAGTTACAACAGCACAGGAAAAAAGGGGCTTAACAAACGTTGTTCACCCTTAAAGACCATTTTAGCCCTCCCGTGGTGGCGGGATCAAAATTCAGACTTTTGGCCACTGGTTCATATTTATGACGGTCGCAGTGTTTCCCCCCCTGGGGGGGTCATGTGACACCCCCTCTCCCCCCCATTTTGCGACCTTCTGGCAAGCCATGCCAATGGGGAAGCCGTGTTACCAGCTTAACAACGGCAGCGGTTCACTTAACGGCTGTGGCAAGGGAAGTCGTGAAAGGGGGCCAAACTCTGTTCGCAACTTGTCTCGCTTAGCAACGGAAATTTGGGGCTCGGCTGTGGCCGTAAGCACCTGTCCTTTATTGGCTTCGTTCAGTATTTTGGATGAATCTGGCTTGGTTAGTTGGCCTGTAGATCCGTGCAATGGGTGACCTCGGAAAAGAGAGAAACTCGACAAGCAAGTAGACTTGTGCTGTCCGAATGCCTCCAAGATAAGAAGACCGGTTGGCTTCTCACTTCTTCTTTTCCACTGATTTTCTCCCCTCCCCCCGCCTGTAGATATATTCCTCACTGCTTGCTCCTGGGAGAGAGAGAGAGATGGAGGGAGGGAAGGAGGGAGAAAGGGAGGGTGGAAGGAAGAAGGGAAGGAGGGAGGAGGGGAGGGAGGATGCATGGATGGAGGGAATGAGGAAGAAAGGGAGGGAGAAAGGGAAGATGGAAGGAGAAGGGAATGAAAGGAAGGGACAGATGAAGGGAGGATGGAAGGAAGGAAAGGGAGGAGAAAGGGACGAAGGAAGGAAGGAGAAGAATAAAAGGAGGGAGGGACGAAGGGAGGATGGAAGGAAGGGGAGGGAGGGAGGATGGAAGGGAAGGAAGGAAGGAAGGAAGGAGAAGGGAATGAAAAGGAGGGAGGGATGAAGGTGGGATGGAAGGAAGGAAAGGGAGGGAGGGAGGATGGAAGGGAAGGAAGGAAGGAGAAAGGGACGAAGGAAGGAAGGAGAAGGGAATGAAAGGGAGGGAGGGATGAAGGTGCGATGGGAGGGAGGATGGAAGGGGGAAGGAAGGAAGGAGAAAGGGACGAAGGAAGGAAGGAGAAGGGAATGAAAGGGAGGGAGGGATGAAGGTGGGATAGAAGGAAGGAAAGGAGGGAGGGAGGATGGAAGGAAGGAGAAAGAAAAGGAAGAAAGAAAAAGAAAAATTCAATTTATTTATTTATATTTTGCTTGCTTTTCATCCTTCCAGACGGTGAACAGTATTCGTCTTCCTGAGCAATGGACCTGAATAGGTGACTGTCTTCCAACCTTATTGGACCAAGCGTCGCTTCCGAGGCAGTGGATGATGGATCCCAGAGAAGGCGCCCTGCAGCTAGGACTGCCGTGAACAGCCTGCAGGGTCCCGCCGCCTCCCGCCTCCCTCTCAGCCGGTGACCGTGGCACACACCCCCCTCGTCCCCCCACCCACCACCTCAGCAGAGACAGGCTGAGTTGCTTGTGTTCTCCTCCTGCTTCGCCTCTTATTCACGCTGCTGGATTCCTTTTTCTAAAGAGAAGTGTTCGCGTCAATATATAAATACTCTTGTTCTATTTTGGAGAAAAAGGATGCTTTCCCACGTGCGCATGCGTCTGCGGGGAAGGGACGGGGGAACGTTGAATCCTTGGAAAGAGGGCAGAAGGGGCTAGCGAACCCCTAAAAAAGGGGGGTGGGAAACCAGTGACAGGACATGATGTAACGGCGTGTAGGAAAGGCCTTGGGAGACGGAGCTGCCTTAGAGGGCAGGCAGATAAGAGACGGCCAAGCCCTCAGCTGTATAACGGCAGACGAAAAAGGCCCAGAAGGGACCGTTCCTATCAGTAACGGTATAATAAGAGTTGGGAGGGACCTCGGAGGTCTTCTAGTCCAACCCCCTGCTCAAACACGAGACCTTATATCCATGCTCCGAGAGATGAAGCGCCGGAAAAGACGCCTAGAGAGCTGTTGGGAGGTCCAGCGGATCCGAATCTGATCGAACACAGCTAAGAAAGTCTTACCTCGTGGCGATGGAAGCGGCAAAGCGTGTCTACTTTTCCGCTCATTGCGTCCGCAGATAACCGCCCAGCCGCCGTGTTTAGAGTGACCCGCTCACTGCTCAACCAGCGACCGAGGGATGATCCCTTGCAGGGTAGGGCTGAGGAATTTGTCCAGTATCTGCAGGACAAAATCGCTCGGATCCGGACTGGTTTGGACTCCGACTGGGCGGAATCCGGCGGAGTGGAGAGGACAGGTCTTGGTTAAACCATTTGGGATGAGTTGGACCCTGCGTCTTTGGATGATGTGGACAGGATTATGTGTAAACTGAGCGCTACCACTTGTCTAGTGGACCCATGTCCCTCCTGGTTGGTTTCGGCCGCCTGGGAGGCGACGGGGCTGGCTCCAGGCAGTTGTCAACGCTTCTTTGACGGAGGGTGTCTTCCCCTCCGCCTTAAAAGAGGCGGTGGTGAGGCCCCTCCTCAAGAAGCCTGCTCGGGACCCGGCCTCCTTGAATAACTATCGTCCTGTCTCCAACCTTCGCTTTGTAGCGAAGGTTGTCGAGAGTGTGGTGGTGCGTCAGCTCCCGCAATTCCTGGATGAAGCGGACTCTCTGGACCCGTACCAGTCCGGTTTCAGACCCGGTTACAGCACGGAAACGGCATTGGTCGCACTGGTGGATGATCTCTGGCGGGCCCGGGACAGGGGTTGCTCCTCTGTCCTGGTCCTACTTGACCTCTCAGCGGCTTTTGATACCATCGGCCATGGTATCCTGCTGCGACGGCTCGAGGGGTTGGGAGTGGGAGGCACCGTTTTACGGTGGTTCTCCTCCTACCTCTCGGGCCGCCCGCAGTTCGTATTGGCAGGGGGACAGAGATGTACCCCGAGGCCACTCGCTTGTGGGGTGCCTCAGGCTTCGGTTCTCGCCCCCCTCCTGTTTAACATCTGTATGAAGCCGCTGGGTGAGATCATCCGTGGCTTTGGGGTGAGGTATCACCAATATGCGGATGATACCCAGTTGTTCATCTCCACCCCAAGCCAACCCAGTGATGCCCTTGACGTGATGTCCCGGTGCCTGGAGGCCGTGCGGGTCTGGATGGGAAGGAACAGGCTCAGGCTGAACCCCTCCAAGACCGAGTGGCTGTGGATACTGGCATCTCGTATTGTCCAACATGTTCCATCTCTTTTGATGGGGGGGGAGGTATTGCCCCCCTCAGAAAGGGCCCGCAACTTGGGTGTCCTAGATTCACGGCTTAATTTGGAAGATCATCTAACGGCCGTGACCAGGGGGGCCTTTGCACAGGTTCGCCTGGTGCGCCAGTTGCGCCCCTTTTTGGACCGAGATGCCCTGTGCACGGGCACCCACGCCCTCGTCACTTCTCGCCTGGATTACTGCAATGCTCTTTACATGGGGCTGCCCTTGAAGAGCACCCGGAGGCTTCAACTGGTGCAAAATGCGGCCGCGCGGGTGCTTATGGGAGTATCTCGGTACTCCCATGTTACACCACTCCTGCGCGAGCTGCATTGGCTTCCGGTTACCCTCCGGGTGCGATTCGAGGTGCTGGTAATAACCTTTAAAGCCCTACATGGCTTAGGCCCGGGGTACTTGCGAGACCACCTGCTGCCAATGTCAACCTCCCATCGCCCGGTTCGCTCCCACAGAGTCGGCCTCCTCAGGGTGCCGTCGGCCAGGCAATGCCGGCTGGCGACCCCTAGCGGGAGAGCCTTCTCTGTGGGCGTGCCTACCCTCTGGAATGAATTGCCCCCGGAGCTGCGGACGACCCCTGACCTTCGGTCCTTCCTCCGTGACCTGAAGACCTGGTTGTTCCAACAAGCGGGCCTGGACTGACTACGTTTTTTAATTAGGCTTTTTACTGGGTTAAATTGTCTTGTATTTATTGCATCTATTGTTTAATTCTTTTTTAAAAAAATTATGTTTTTTAATTTTTATGGTTGTGAGCCGCCCTGAGTCCTCAGGGAGAAGGGCGGCATATAAATTTAATCAAATCAAATCGTGGTGACGAACCTATGGCACGGGTGCCACAGGTGGCACGCAGAGCCCTCTCTGCGGGCACGCGCGCCGTCGCCCCAGTCCTAGGCCCTCAGCTGGGTTTTATAAAACCTTTTCGCTTTAGGCCTCCGCTGCCGTGTGCCAAAAAAAAAAAGTTCAATTTCAACTTCTCACGGGGGAAAAAAAATGTTCTCGCAAAGTTGGAATTGGTTGATTGAACTTTTTAGTCCCACCCGGTCTGCAGCTACCATTGCAGCCATGTCCCCCCAATGGGCCACGCCCACCCAAAGGGCCACGCCCACCAGGCACTCGATGATACATAAGTGGGTTTGGGGGTTGCAGTTTGGGCACTCGGTCTCTAAAAGGTTCGCCGTCACTGCCTTATACCATTCCATATCCCATCTCTTCTTGAAATCCTCCGGTGATGGAGCGCCCACGATTTCTGGTGGCAGGCTGTTCCACTGGTGAATTGTCCTTCCCTGTTAGGAAGTTTCTCCTTAATTCCAGGTTGCTTCTCTTCTTGATGAGTTTCCATCCGTTGTTTCTCGTCCTGCCTTCAGGTGGTTTGGAAAAATCATTTGACACCCGCCCCCCTCTTCTTTGGGGCAGCCCCTCAGATACCGGAAGGCTGCTATCGTGTCGCCCCTATTTCTTCTTTTCTCTAGACTAGCCAAACCCAAGTCCTGCAGCCGTTCTTCATATGTTTTAGCCTCCAGGCCCCCACCCCACCCCAATCATTTTTGTTGCTTTTCTCCGCACTCTTGTCTAGAGTCTCCGCGTCGTTTTTGCGTTGCGACGACCAAAACCGGACGCGGTAACGCCGAATGTGGTCTCGCCACTCTAGTATATGGTGCTTTCAGATTTGCAAGTAGCTTTGCAACAATGTCAAATTAGCTGACGTGGTGCGTTTCCAATCTGGCCTTAACCTGGTAAGGCTGACATCAGTCCTTTTTTCCCCCAAAGGTGTTTCTCCCCCCCCCCCCCCCGGAAGCAACTGGACTTTCTTGTTTTTGTTTGAAGACGTTTCGCTTCTCCTCCCAGAAGCTTCTTCGGCTCTGACTGGATGGTGGGAAGGATTTATACTCCTTGCAGACAGCCGGTCATTTGCCTTCTTTTAGAGACCCTTCTAAGCGGTTTAGAGAGTCAGCCCCATTGCTCTTTCCCCCCCCCCCCAAACAATCTGGGTCCTCGTTTTACCGACCTCGGAAGGATGAAAGGCTGAGTCAACCTTGAGCCGGTCAGGGGTCGAACTCCTGGCTGTGGGCAGTGAATTCTCCTGCAACGCTGCATTCTAGCCACTGCACCACCACGAAAGGGTGGAGAGGGAGGGAGGAATGGAAGGAGAGAGAGGAAAGAAAGAAAAAGAAATAGCGATAGCACTTATATATTGCTTCAGAATGCTTTATAGCCCTCTCTCAGCAGTTTACAGAACAATTTTACCGACCTCGGAAGGCTGAGTCAAGCTCAAGATGGTCAGGATCGAACTCTAGGCAGCAGGCAGAATTAGCCTGCAATACTGCATTGTAACCACTGCGTCACCATGGTTCCCGATTGAACAAACAGGGTGAATCAAGATCACGTGAAGTGTTAATACCACTTTACAATGCCTTGGTAAGGCCACACTTGGAATCCGGCATCCAGTTTTGGTCACCACGATGCAAAAAAAGAGGTTGAGTCTCTGGAAAGAGTGCAGAGAAGAGCAACAAAGAGGATCAGGGGACTGGAGGCTAAAAGATATAAGAAACGGTTGCTGGAATTGGGTGTGTAGTTTAATGAAGAGAAGGACGACGAGGGGACATGATAGCAGTGCTCCAGTATCTCCGGGGCTGCCCCAAAGAAGAGGGAGTCAAGCTCTTCTCCAAAGCGCCTGAAGGCAGGACAAGAATCAATGGATGGAAACTCACCAAGGAGAGAAGCAACCTAGAACTAAGGAGAAACTTCCTGACAGTGAGAACAATTAACCAGTGGAACTGCTTGCCTCCAGAAGCTGTGAATGCTCCAACACTGGAAGTTTTCAAGAAGAGACTGGCCAGCCATTTGTCTGAAATGGTATAGGGTTTCCCGCCTGAACAGTGGGGTTGGACTAGATGACCTCCAAGGTACCTTCCAACTTTATTATTATTAGTTGCAGTGTATCTAAAAGATCACTACAGCTCTACAGTCCCAAAGGCTCCTTTTTCAGGAGAGAACTGGACTTTCTTTTTTTTCCCTTTGAAGACATTTCGCTTCTCACCCAAGAAGCTTCTTCAGCTCTGACTGGAGGGTGGGGAAGGGGAGGATTTACACGCCTTGCAGACAGCTGGTCGTTAAGAAGAGACAGGACAGCCATTTGTCTGAAATGGTATAGGGTTTCCTGCCTGAGCAGGGGGTTGGACTGGATGACCTCCCAAGGTCCCTTCCGACTTTATTATTGTTATTATTATTTGCATTCTTTTAGAGAGTCGTTGAGGCCACTCGGAGGCTTACCTGTGTCCTCGGGGGTCACCTGAGTGGTGCAAATGGGTGTGTAGCCTACTTGGGACCGCTGAAAGTGCTGTCGACGAGACGGGTGGTGTGGTACCCCTCCCCTTCTGTTGACAGAGGCCTGTTCAATTTGGACACGGACGGCCTTTTTCAGCCCTCTTTCAAGCCAGCGGTCCTCTGTGTCCAAAATGTGGACTTTGCTGCCTTTGAAAGAGCGGCCTTGGTCTTTTAAAATGCAGGTGGACGGCTGGATCCCAGTTGCTTCTTTCCTTGATTACTTTCCATCCGTTGCTGCTTGTCCTGCCTTCAGGGGCTTTGGAGAAGAGGTGGATCCAACAGTGGAGGTTTTTAAGAAGAGACTGGACAGCCATTTGCCTGAAATGGTATAGGGTTTGCTGCCTGAGCAGGGGGTTGGACTAAATGAGCTCCAAGGTCCCTTCCAACATTATTATTATTATCCCACCCTTTCTTCTTTGTGGCAGCCCCCCAAATATTGAAACGCTGCCATCGTGTCATCCTTGGTCCTCCTTTAGACTCGGAGGAACTATCCAACAATAGCTGTTTGCACAACCTACAGAAAGATGAATAAACCAAATCGTTATTGAATATATATTTTGACGTCCCGCATTGCTCCAGCAAGGAATACAGAAACTTAACAGGTAACCCTCCGACTGCACTCATTCGTTTAGTGACGGTTCGAAGTTGAACGGCGGCACTGGAAAAAAGGGACTTCCAACTGGTCCTCGGACTTAAAACGACCGTCGCAACATCGCCGTGGCCGCATGAACGACGTTGGGAAGCTGGGCCACCGGCGTGCACTTAACGACGGTGGTAGCGCCCCTGAGTTACGCGTTCACCGTTTGCGGCCTTCCCAGCTTCTGACAAAGTCGGGGTGTGTGTGTGTGAAAGCTGGATTCATTTAGTGACACCGTGATTCGCTTAAAGCAGAGGTCCCCAACCTTGGCAACTGTCAAGACTTGTGGACTTCAACTCCCAGAAGTCCTCAGCCAGGCACGCTGGTTGAGGTATTCTGGGAGTTGAAGTCCACAAGTCTTAAAAGTTGCCAAGGTTGGAGACCCCTGGCTTAAAGGGGCCACACTTGGGAGACCTAAGACAAGGGTCTTCCAACTTGGCCCTTTTTCTGACTTGTGGACTTCCAGGATTCCTCAGCCAGCGTGCCTGGCTGAGGAATTCTGGGAGCTGAAGTCCACAAGTCATAAAAGGGCCAAGTTGGAAGACCCCTATCTAAGAGATGGGAGCTGTCTACTCTGCCTATGTTTTCAAGTGGGTTGTGTTGTTTTTTGTAAGCTGGTTTCTGCAGCTGTGACGCTCCATCCCATCTTTCCGATAGATTTTCGAAATGGCTTGTAGGTTGCCCGTGCAACTTTCTCGCTCCTCGTGGGAGGAAACTCAAGAAGATGATGGTTTTATGATTTTTTTAATGGGTTTGCCTCTTGCCCACCCAATCATCATTCCAGTGGTTTGATCCTCTCTCGCTCACGGATCCTCAGAACTGCATGGACTTCTTGGGAAAAGTCAGCTGGTGGCCTTTTGTTTTTTTTTAAACGATTTTTTATTCACTTATAAAACAAAAAAAGCAAAGAGTAAGGAACAATGGTAGGGGAAATGAAAGAAGAGAAGTGGAAAAAGGGAGAAACGGGGGAAAAAAGACGTTGACTTCCAACTCCCTCTGTAGCAGTCAAATAAGGCATTAACTTAATCTCAACTTTTTACATTTCTGTGTAATGTGAACTAGCTGTTTCTACATCAACGAACCAATCTAATCAATAAAACCCAAAACCATAGTATCATTTTTCCTCCATTTCAGGCACAAAGCCTAGAAGCGGTTTCCAAGCAGGAACAAAAACACTTAACATTCTTTTCTTTTTCTCAAAAAAATAAAGTCAATTTAGCCATCTTTGCTAATTCCATCAGCTTTCGTAGCCGTTGGTCCATGGTGGGAATTGAAACGTCCTTCCGTTTTTGTACGTAGAGAGTCTTGCTGCTGTGGGAAGTCACACTCACACACAAACACCAGAGAAGGAAATATTAAAAGGGAAGAAAAATATATTTCCTCAAAGGATCTTAAAAGAGGCAGAAAAGCACGCCCGGTTTTTCTTAATAGCCCCCAAGTCTCCTTCCCCCAAGCGGAAACCAGCTCTGTAGAAATGCAGATGTGATAACCCATTCAGGAAGGTTGGAGGCCTCCAGCTAGAAGATTAAGAAGACGAAAACACCTAAAGTCTACACACACACCCCAAACTCTTAAAACAGGACATAATAGGATTAACCCACAGATGCCAAAGGGACACAGGTCAAAATACATAAGACAGGAAATGCAAAGCCTCAAACAGGAAGAGGAAACGACTCCAAACAAAAGGCTCCAGAGGGTATAAAAACCCACTCTCTACACGTGCTCGCTCCTTTTTTCTTCCAAAGCCATTTTTCTGTCCGGCTCTTCCTCTTCGATCAACTGCAGCCTTCTTCCTAAAAGCCGTCGCCATGTTGTTTATTCCCGGCTTGGACTGAACCCGTACGAAGACTTTTCCTTCGACAAACCGCCGTCACCACGTATAAAATGAATTCCCAATATTTCCCCCCAAGACTTTTTCCATTAGACCCAGAAGGAAAGTTTCTGGTTTCATCTTTATTTTCACTTGATCAGAGTTCTCTGCATTAAAATAGGGAATCCTACTCCGCTATTTCTTTTGCTTCGTCACCTGTCCACCATGAGGGATTAAAAAGGTCCCTTCTTTAACATTTCAGCGGGTGGCCTTTTGTTGAGTCGACAGGTGGGGCACTGTGACATCACCAACTGTCCTGGATGCTAGAAGGTGGCCCACCTGTGTGGCCTCGGACTCCAGAATCCTGGGTTTGAGCCAGGAGGGACCGACGGTCTCTTCGAATAGGAGATTATTGGTGGAGTAAGGGGTCTTCAGGCCTTGCTCGTTTTAACTTCTCCCAAGCTGGTTGAGCAGGTAAGACGCCCTTCATGGCCCTTGCTGCTCTCTGATGAGCGGGGGGGGGGGGGGTTGGACTAGATGACCTCCAAGGCCCCTTCCAACTTTACTATTATGATTATGATTACGACCCAACTAACAAGAGTTTGGAAGAGGCCTTGGAGGTCTAGCCCCCTGCTCAAGCAGAAGACACTATATCGTTGGAGACAAATGGCTCTCCAATCTCTTCTTAAAAACAACGTACTAGGACAGGGGTCTTCAAACTTTGCCCTTTGATGACTTGTCGACTTCAACTCCCTTCCTCCTTCCTTCCTTCCTTCCTTCCTTCCTTCTTTCCTTCCTTCCTTCCTTCCTTCCTTCCTTCCTTCCTTCCTTCCTTCCTTCCTTCCTTCCTTCCTTCCTTCCTTCCTTCCTTCCATGCTGGCTGAGGAATTCTGAGAGTTGACGTCCACAAGTCATAAAAGGGCCAAGTTTGAAGACCCTTGTACTAAAAGGAGGAGGAGGAGGGGTGGGGTCCCTGGTTGGTGGTTTTCTTGCAGACGTTTCGCGACCCGGCTAGGTAAGAACATCAGTGCTGAAGCTCTAAACGGAAGTCCTTTTTTCCTGGAGAAGAAAAGGCACGAAAAAGCCATATTTGGAATGGGCTGGTTTCGAGTTCTGACTCGCCGGGTCCACGGGGAAGATGATGCTCCAGGAGCCCAGGCAGCTGTGACAATTATTTTTTTATTTATTTTATTTTTTTATTTTAATTCCATTTATATCCCACCCTTCTCCGAAGACTCAGGGTGGCTTACAAGCTTAGCAGTAGCCTTCATTCTATGTATATGCCTGCTTATTAGGGCTTTCACACACACCCCCAAGCGGCATTATTACAAAGTCAGCTTATTGCCCCCAACAATCTGGGTCTTCATTTTACCTACCTCGGAAGGATGGAAGGCTGAGTCAACCTTGAGCCTGGTGGGACTCGAACCTGCACTAATTGCAAGCAGCTGGTGTTACTTAAGGAGGCATTAGCCCACTGCTCCACCAAGGCTCTTAGTAGGAGATCAGGACTGCTGCAAGAAATTAGAAATTCCAAAAGCTTGGACTTTCCCCTTGTTCTGGGATGTTAGCCAGTTCAAGGTGTGTGGAGGTGAGCCACTTTTAAACGGAAGTTGGAAGAAATGAAAGCAGCTCCAGGGTGGAGATTTGAAGATCAACCATTATACTGTCCTGGATTCTCAATTTGCATATAACATACAGCCAAGAGGAAGGGAGGGAGGGAGGGAGGGAGGAAGGAAGGAAAGAAGGAAGGAAGGAAGGGAGGGAGGGAGGAAGGAAGGAAGGGAGGGAGGGAGGGAGGGAGGAAAGAAGGAAGGAAAGAAAGAAGGGAGGGAGGGAGGGAGGGAGGAAGGAAGGAAGGGAGGGAGGGAGGGAGGGAGGAAAGAAGGAAGGAAAGAAAGAAGGGAGGGAGGGGGGGAGGGAGGGGAAAATGAAGGGAGGGAAAATGAAGAAAATGAGGGAGGGAGAGGAGAAGGAAGGAAAAAGGAGAAGAAGGAAAAGAAAGGGAAGGAAGGAAGGAAAAAGGGAGGGAGGGAAAAGGAGGGAGAGGAGAAGAAAGGAAAAGAAGGAAGCAAAGGGAAGGAAGCAAGCAAAAAGGGAGGAAGAAGGAAAGGGAGGAAGAGGAGAAGAAAGGAAGGAAGGAGAAAGAAAAGGAAGGAGGATAAAAGAAAAAGGGAGGAAGGAACGAAGGAAGGAGAAAGAAAAAAGGGGAAATAGAGGGAGGGAAAATGAAGAAAAGGAGGGAGGGAGAGGAGAAGAAAGGGAGGGAGGGAGGAAAAAGGAAGAGAAGAAGGAAAAGAAAGGGAAGGAAGGAAGCAAAAAGGGAGGGAAAAAGAAAGGAAGGGAGAGGAGAAGAAAGGAAAAGAAGGAAGCAAAGGGAAGGAAGGAGGATAAAAGAAAAAGGAAGGAAGGAAGGAAGGAGATGAAGAATAAAGGAGACAGGAGGAGATGAGAAGAGAAAGGAGGAGTGTGAGAGGAATGAGGGAAGGAAGGAAGGAAGGAAGGAAGGAAAAAAAAAATTGCAGCCAGAATCCCTGACTCTTCTAGCTTGAAATGGTGGAACTACTGATGGCAATTTGAACCACGTTCGGCCATTTTCTGGGTCCTGCAGCAGTGCGAACCATTTGAAGACAACCACAACTTGCTAAGCCACAAACAAGCACACAAAAGTTCAGGCTAACCAAACTTAGGCCGCTGCAGACAGACGATCTACTGGACTCGATTGTGCGAAGGGCAAGCGTGGTGTGCGTGTGAAGGCCCCCCTCCCCGGAGATCCTGGAAATCGACAATCCGGGAAAGACGTCACAAAGGAAGAGAAGAGTGATGCTTAGAGCAACGTTGGTCGTCTTAAGTTGCGTGGACTTCCACTCCCAGAATTCCCCAGCCAGCCATGCTGGCTGGGGAATTCTGGGAGTTGAAGTCCACAGGCCTTAAAGTGGACTGATTGGCGAATTATTGTTCTTGAAACCGAGTTTGTTAAGCATGTGGGGTGAACAACTGAATTTTTCCCTCCCTCCCCTTCCCCACCCTCCACCCCCACAGCCCCTGGCACATTAGAAGCCACAGGATGCTCAAACAATCTTCGTCTTCCGGCGAATTCAAGATGCCCAGCGTAGGAAAAGAGAGCAGTGCAAGCTGCTATCCCAGGCATGCTGGTAAATCAGTGTGTGTGTGTGTGTGTGTGTGTGTGTGTGTGTGTGTGTGTGTGGTCTTTGAGGGTGGGGTCGGGGGGAGGGCATTGCATTGCACAGAAAGCAAATCTTTTGGGGGAGACTGTGGTTTCCATCAGCCCCCCTTTTTCTTCCTTTTCACCACGTTGCCATACATCTTAAGCCCGCGCATTGTCCCCAGAGGGTGACGCTTGCGCGAAACCCATCGGAAATGATGGACGCGCTGTCGCTTTAATGACTTTTGTCAGATTTTCATCCAAGATGCTTAGAAACAGAGTTTCTCAACTTCGGACACTCTTAAGACGAGTGGACTTCGACTCCCAGCATTCCCCAGCCAAGATGGCTGGCTGGAGAATGCTGGGAGTTGAGGTCCACTCGTCTTAAAGGGGGCAAGATTGAGAAACGATGATTTAACTGAAGCTGGAAATCAGAGCACGGTCTGTCTGGAAACACACACACACACCCTCAGTGTGCACACGCGCGCATGCATGCACACACGCACGCACACACACACAAAACACACAAAGACAATACGATGTGATGAACACCACTCACAGATAGTTTAGTGAAACCTTGCACTGACCAACATTTGATGATGATGATGATGATGATGATGGAAGGGACCTTGGAGGTCATCTAGTCCAACCCCCTGCTCAGGCAGGAAACCCTATCTAGTTGGTAGAAGAAAATATTGGTAGCTCAGGGTTGAACTGAGAGGTCCTTGGGGCTCTCTCAGCTGGGTGGTTTTCTTGCAGACTTTTCATGACCCAAACTAGGGAACATGATCAGGGCTAGAAGGGAGGGGGGTTGTGGAGAGGAGGAGGAGGAGAATTGAGGGATCCTTGGTGCCGCGTAACAGAGTGAGCGCCTGTTACTCGTCCCAGCTTCTGCCAACCTAGCAGTTCGAAAGCACGTAAAAACGCAAGTAGAAAAATAGGGACCACTCCGGTGGGAAGGTAACAGCGTTCTGTGCGCCTTTGGCGTCTAGTCGTGCCGGCCACATGACCACGGAGACGTCCTCGGACAAGCGCTGGCTCTTCGGCTTTGAAGCGGAGATGAGCACCAGCCCCTAGAGTCGGAAACGACTAGCACGCATGTGCGGGGGAACCTTTACCTTTACTTTTATGGTGCTTTCTCAGCTTGGTTGTTTCTTTGCAGACGTGACATGACCCAACCACGTAACACCATCAGTGCTAGAAGGGAGAGGGATTTCTAGCCCTGATGATGTTCCCTAGTTGGGTCATGAAACGTCTGCAAGAAAACCGCCAAGCTCAGAGAGCACCGAGGACCCCTCAAACCGGGTTTAGGCTCAGGAGTCGTCCAGTCCTACCCAGACAGGTCAGAGATTAAATCTGAAACTTGCTGCTAACATAGTATAGAGCTCATCCTGCAGAAGAACATCAGCACTACCGATGGTGGATCTCAAGGGCTTTGGTTTTTCATGAATGGAGATGTAGTTCTAGAGATGTTGGGGTCTTCAATCAGGGACTGCTCAGAGGTTTTCTGTTCCCTTGTGTCACCAAAATTTTGCTTTCATTGATCTGGGGGAGAGATGTCACCGAAGTTGGGTCAACGCACTGCCAAAATCTCTGTTCTAGATTCGCCAAGTTCCACCTCTTCTCCAGCAAGTTTTAGTTCGGTGGATTCGGAGATCCACATTAAAGAGGCCGTGGGCCGCATCCGTACTTTCCTCCATGAAAAGTATCAGGTACGACTTTCTCTTCTTCTACCTGGACTCTTTCAAGGAAGCTCTAGGGGGCTGGACTAGAAGACCTCCAAGGTCCCTTCCAGCTTCTATTCTATTCTATTCTATTCTATTCTATTCTATTCTATTCTATTCTATTCTATTCTATTCTATTCTATTCTATTCTATTCTATTCTATTCCTATTGTGTCATATTCTATCGTATTCTATTCTATTCTCTTCTATTCTATTCTAATTTCTCTTCTCTTCTCTTCTCTTCTCTTCTCTTCTCTTCTCTTCTCTTCTCTTCTCTTCTCTTCTCTTCTCTTCTCTTCTCTTCTCTTCTCTTCTCATTAAGGCTCATTAAATCACAATCTTGTCAACTTTAAGATGCGTGGACTTCAACTCCCAGAATTGCCCAGTCAGCCTTGTTGACTGGGGAATTCTGGGAGTTGAGGTCCACACATCTTAAGGTCAAGAAGGTTGAGAAGCACTGACAAAGTTCGACTTGCAAAGTTCGTTTAGTAAGTATTCGAAGTTATAACAGCTCTGAAAAAAGGACCATTTTTCACACGTACAACCCTTGCAGCATCCCCAGGGTCATGGCATCAAAATTCGGGTGCCTGGCAATTGGTTCATATTTATGACAGTCACAGCGTCCGGGATGTGTGTGTGTGTGTGTGTGTGTGTGTGTGTTACGTGGTCCCCCAAAGTCAACAGGGGAAGCCAGATTCACGTGACTGTGTTACTAACAACTGTGGCAAGAAAGCTGGCAAAATGGGGCAAAATTTGCTTAACAACCGTCTCACTTAGCAACAGAAACGTTGGGCTCCAGGAGGTCCCCTTTCTCCTGCTCCCGTCAACGCCACTTCTGTTTTTCTTGCGGGACCCCAAATGGTATGTTTTTAACTTTATTTTGGGCGGGGTGGGGCGGTGTCCCTTAGGATGTGCCGGACAAGTCCAAGTTCATGGAATGTGTGGACCTCCTTACGGCCCATATGGAGAGCGGGAAAGATGGCTTCCGCGAGGAGTACTACAACCCCATGTTGTTGAGGGACATGCTCAGGGTGAGTGAGTGACTTGGTCGCCCGCAGAAAGACGGGAAGAATGAAAATATTTCAGAAAAGAAAGGGGAGGGGACCCCCCCCCCCACAGCCCACCGCAGTCTGAGCAGGCTTGGCCAGAGACGTGCAGCCTGGCTGGACAAGGAAAAATGGCTGTGGGAACGAAACGAAACATCCAGGACAATTAGAGCAACGTCCCCCTTGGGATTCATACCTGTTTTGCGTTTCAATGAATGTCCCTCCTTCCTTCCTCCCTCCCTCCCTCTTTCTTTTTTTCTTTCTTTCTTTCTTTCTTTCTTTCTTTCTTTCTTTCTTTCTTTCTTTCTTTCTTTCTTTCTTTCTTTCTTTCTTCTCATTTCCTTCATTCATTCCTTTCTTTCCCCCTTTCTTTCCCTCCCTCCCTCCATTCTTTACTTCTTATCTTCCTTCTTTCTTCCTTCTTATCTTCCTTCTTTTTTCATTCTTGTCTTCCTTCCATTCCTTCCTTCCTTTTCATTCTCATCCTTCCTGTCTTTTTCATTCTTATCTTCCTTCCTTACCTTCCTTTCCTCCCTTTTCATTCTAATCTTTCTCCCTCCCTCCCTCCCTCCTTCCTACCTTTCTTCCTTCATGCATTCATTCATTCATTCATTCATTCATTCCTATCTTCCTTCTCTTATCTTCCCTCCTTCTTCTTATCTTCCTTTTTTCATTCTTATCTTCCTTCCTTCCTTCCCTTTTCATTCTCATCTTCCTCCCTCCCTCTTCCTTCCTTCCTCCCTTCCTTCTTTCATTCATTCCTGTCTTCTTTCCTTTCCTTTTTCCTTCCTTCTTCCTTCCTTCCTTTTTTCATTCTTATCTTCCTTCCTTTCCTTCCTTTCCTCCCGTTTCATTCTCATCTTCCTTCCTTTTTTCATTCTTATCTTCCTCCCTTCCGTTCCTCCCTCCCTCCTTCCTTCTTTCCTTCTTATCTTCCCCCCTTCTTCGTATCTTCCTTCCTTCCTTTTTTCATTCTGATCTTCCTTCCTTTCCTTCCTTTCCTCCCTTTTCATTCTCATCTCCCTCCCTCCCTCCCTCCTTCCTTCCTTCCTCCCTTCTTCCCTCCCTCCCTCCCTCTCCTTCCTTCCTTCCTTCCTTCCTCCCTCCCTCCCTCCCTCCCTCCCTTCTTCCCTCCCTCCCTCTCCTTCCTTCCTTCTTCCCTCCCTCCCTTCTTCCCTCCCTCCCTCTTCTTCCTCCCTCCCTCCCTCCCCCTTCCCCATAGTTCCTTTCCCCAGGACTGGCCTCCCCAGAGGCGGAGGAACGAGAACAGACGTTGTCCAGGATTGCCAAGATCATCAGCTGCATCAACAAACATTGCCTGGACAGAGAAGTGAGTGGCTTCTGCCAGACTGTTGCTCAATGTCACAACCCGGGTTTCAGCCTCGTGGGGAAAAGCAAAGGGCTCCCACTAGACTTCAACTCCCAGAATGCCCCAGCCAGCAGGCCTGGTCTTCAACTCCCAAAATGCCCCGGCCAGATAAAATTACAACTGCCCAGAAAAATGCCTTGGCACAAAGACTGCTTTTTTTCTTCCTACAACAGCCATGCCCCTCCTCTCTTAAAGAGGCATCAGCTACGTGGGCGTCGGGCACCTCTGCAATTGTGTTTATTAAACACACAAATGAAATAACGCGCACTGTTCTGTTCCCACCGTCCCCCACCGCTCCAGGGCATGAAGGCTATCAAGCTGGGGAAAGTCGCCGGGGGGCTGATCCTGTCTTGCAGCGACCCCAATGCGGGGGTCGCTTGCTGGGCAGCTGACGGACTCCACCGCCTCTACACCCTGATGGCGCACCAAAAAAGTAAGGGAAGCATGGGATCCGGGGTAGATTGGCAGCGATCGTCCGGTGCGTCTATTTAAAAAAACAACAACACCTTTTTGTACGGTGATCCTATTAACTTGGGGAAATAAAATGAAATAAAGGACAGACCAGGGAAAGGGGTGCCTCCGAAAGAGGCTTTCTAAGAAAAAAAAGGGGGGGGGGAATTAACTGTTCATCTTTATAGCTTTGTTCTTAGAAAAAGTACCGGTGAAAGAGGATATTGGCAGCTCAGGGTTGAAAAACGGGGCCCTTGGCGTTGGCTCAGCTTGGTGGTTTTCTTGCAAACGTTTCATTAGCCAAGGAGGAGACCTCATCATTGCAAACACGACTATCTATCTATCTATCTATCTATCTATCATCTCTCTATCTCTCTATCTGTCTATCTATCTTTATCTCTCTCTCTCTCTCTCTCTCTCTCTCTCTCTCTCTCTCTCTCTCTCTCTCTCTCTCTCATCATCATCATCTATTATCTATCTTTATCCGTCTGTCTGTCTGTCTGTCTATCTATCATCTATCTATCTATCTATCTATCTATCTATCTATCTATCTATCTATCATCTCTCTATCTCTCTATCTCTCTATCTGTCTATCTATCTTTATCTCTCTCTCTCTCTCATCATCATCTATTATCTATCTTTATCCGTCTGTCTGTCTGTCTGTCTATCTATCATCTATCTATCTATCTATCTATCTATCTATCTATCTATCTATCTATCTATCTATCTATCTATCTATCTATCTATCTATCTATCTATCTATCTAATAAAGGGAACACAAGATAAGACATCCTACTATTAAATACAGTACATTGTGTTGTTTAAGTGTTCCCTTTATTTTTTTGAGCAGTATATATTTACCTTTTACTCATTCTGTAAGCCACCCAATCACTTCAACAGTGAGAGGGGCATCATGCAGATAATCCTCGGGTTATGACAACAAAGACAAGTCCACAGTTCTCCTCCTCCTCCTCCTCCTCCTCCCCCCCCATGGCACTCAGGATATTACCTAGTTTGGTAAAGAAATGTCGGCAAGAAAACCATCAAGCTTAGAGATCACCAAGGAGCCCACAGTGCTTCTCCTCCTCCTCCTCCTCCTCCTCCTCCTCCTCCCCCCTCCCCCTTCCAGCACTGATGATGTTACCTATAGTTGGGTAACATCTTTTGCAAGAAAATAATTCCGAGAGCAACAAGGACCCCACAGTTCTCCTCCTCCTCCTCCTCCACCCCGCTCCCAAAAATTTTGATCCTGTGACCATGGGGATGCTGCACTGTGAAAACCCGTCAGTTCCCTTTTTCCCACTTCCACGATAACTTCGTCACTAAACTAATTGTTGTAAGTCGAGGGCTTTCTGTACCTTTTTGGAGGAGAGCTCTGTCGCAACTTTGAAAGGGTGTTAGCTGGCCCGTCGTACGTCGAGGAGTGCCTGTATTCGGAAAGCAGGAACGGCCCTGTTGCCTAATTTTTTCTTCCTCTCCTGAGGTCTGACGAAGGCGGAAGATAATCAGGAATATTTAGACCTGCTCCAGGAATGGGAAGAAGAGAAGATTTTCTGGCTGGCCTGGTTCTCGGACGTCAGCATGGCGGCTACGGTAATTTCCCATTCCCTCTGAACCAGAGTTCCCCAAACTTTCTGGGTTTATTTATTTTTTATTTTAATTCCATTTATATCCCGCCCTTCTCCGAAGACTCAGGGCGGCTTACAAGCTTAGCAGTAGCCTTCATTCTGTGTATATTTTTATTTTATTTATTTATTTATTTTAATTCCATTTATATCCCGCCCTTCTCCGAAGACTCAGGGCGGCTTACAAGCTTAGCAGTAGCCTTCATTCTATGTATATGCCTGCTTATTAGGGCTTTCACACAAAACCCCCAAGCGGCATTATTACAAAGTCAGCTTAATTGCCCCCAACAATCTGGGTCCTCATTTTACCTACCTGGGAAGGATGGAAGGCTGAGTCAACCTTGAGCCTGGTGGGACTCGAACCTGCACTAATTGCAGGCAGCTGGTGTTACTTAAGGAGGCATTAGCCCACTGCTCCACCAAGGCTTGATAGCCCGGAAGAGGGGGGCAGAAGAGGGGATAGTTTCGTGGGAGGGGCAGGCACGTGCGTGCACAAAAGCACCTGTCACTCGCACGAGTGAGGCCGAGAGCACCCATATACACTTGTGTTATTGGGGTCCCAAACGCTCACAAACATTGGGTGAGTGAGGCCTTGAATGCCTGTGATGCTCACGCGAGGGGGACCCCAAGCACCTGGTTGTTGTTGTTAGCTGCGAAGTCGTGTCCGACCCATCGCGGCCCTATGGACAACATTCCTCCAGGCCTTCCTGTCTTCTACCATCTTCTGGAGTCCATTTAAGCTCACGCCTCCTGCTTCAGTGACTCCATCCAGCCACCTCATTCTCTGTCGTCCCCTTCTTCTATTGCCCTCGATCTTTCCCAGCATTAGGCTCTTCTCCAGTGAGTCCTTCCTTCTCATTAGGTGGCCAAAGTATTTGAGTTTTAGCTTCAGGATCTGGCCTTCTAAAGAGCAGTCAGGATTGATCTCCTCTAGGACTGACCGGTTTGATCGCCTTGCGGTCCAAGGGACTCGCAGGAGTCTTCTCCAGCACCATAGTTCAAAGGCCTCAATTCTTTGGCGCTCAGCCTTTCTTATGGTCCAACTTTCACTGCCATACATTGCAACTGGGAAGACCATAGCCTTGACTATACGCACTTTACGCACCTGGACCTGGACACTTGTGCAATTGGGGCCCTGGGCACCCACAACCCTCGCAAGAGTGGGGCCCTGAACACCCATAATGCTTACACGAATGGGACCCCCAAGCACATGTGACACTTGTGCAATTGGGGTGCCGAGCACCCATGATCCTCGCATGAGTGCCGCCTTGAACCATGTGATGCTCGCGCAAGGGGGACCCCAAGCACCTGGACACTTGTGCAATTGGGGCCCCCAGTGCCCATGACCCTCGCATGCGTGGGATCCTGAAGACCCATAATGCTTACACGAGGGGGACCCCAAGCACATGTGACACTTGTGCAATTGGGGTGCCGAGCACTCATGATCCTCGCATGAGTGTGGCCTTGAACCATGTGATGCTCGCGCGAGGGAGACTCCAAGCACCTGGACACTTGTGCAATTGGGGTCCCCAGTGCCCATGATCCTCGCATGCGTGGGATCCTGAAGACCCATAATGCTTACACGAGGGGGACCCCAAGCACATGTGACACTTGTGCAATTGGGGCGCCGATCACCCACGATCCTTGCATGAGTGGGGCCTAATCGGCCCCAAGGGTCCGTGACATTTGTGCGACTGCGGCCCCACACCAGCCAACCACTCGCACGGCCCGTTTGGGAATAGGCCATGGACTGGTAACGAGCCACAGCCCACAGGTTGGGGACCCCTGCTTTAAACTGGACGCTTCTGGTTGCCCACCCAAAGGACTAATTTGCCCGCTGTATTTTGTGCTTAACCTTTGTCCTGTTTCCAGATATTCAAAAAATACCTGCGTGCAGACGATCAAATGGCGTTAATTCTGACTGCCCTCCAAGGTGCGAGGGACGACAGTATCCACAGCACCAAAGCTGCTGTCCACATGCTGAAAGTCATGCTGAGGGAGCCCAGAGCCAATTTTGTGAAGGTAAAAGTGTTGGTTGTCGAACCGGTCCTCACACATACGACCATCAAAGGTCACATGATCAAAATTCAGACACTGGGCAACCGGGATCACGCGATCGGCATTTGCCCCCTTCCCAGCCTTCCAATCCTCTTTTCCCAGGTGCCAAAGATGGTCAGATTAATGTATTCCTCCTTGGAACAAATCACGGATCCTTTTGCCCGCCATGAATTCTTCCGGCTTCTCCAGCTGATCGGCAGCAGCCACCCCGAAGAAGTTGTGAGGACCCTCCTCAGTTGCTCCCTGCAGTGTGACTGGTAAGTCCAAAGGCAGTGCCTGATGGGTCCTGGCTGGGAGCTGATCCCTTGACCCCTGGAGAGTCACCTTCCCACTAGGTCATGTTCCTCCGATGGCTTGTTGAGGACTTTTCAATGAGGTCAAAGATTTAAGTCAGTGTTTCTCTACCTTGGCCGCTTGAAGATGGATGGACTTCAACTCCCAGAATTCCTCATCCAGCCTGGCAGCCACTTGAAGATGGATGGACTTCAACTCCCAGAATTCCTCATCCAGCCTGGCAGCCACTTGAAGATGGATGGACTTCAACTCCCAGAATTCCTCATCCAACTTGGCAGTCACTTGAAGGTGGATGGACTTCAACTCCCAGAATTCCTCATCCAACTTGGCAGTCACTTGAAGGTGGATGGACTTCAACTCCCAGAATTCCTCATCCAACTTGGCAGTCACTTGAAGGTGGATGGACCAACTCCCAGAATTCCTCATCCAGCACAGTGGCAACTTGAAAGTGGATGGACTTCAGCTTTCAGAATTGTGGGAGTTGAAGCCCACTTAACTTCAAGTAGCCATGGTGGAGAAACATTGATTTTGACGAAAGAGTCCTGTTGGGCCACCTTGAACTAAAACCTCATCACGAATGCAGCCCCCTGCCCCCCAAACAGATTTACAACGAGCCCCACCGTCTGACTGCCCCTTTTTCTCGACTTGCAGCAGTGCCTCGGCTATGTGGCATGCCCTGGTGTCCTTCTCCATCAGCGCCTACAAGATCCTCAGCGTCCTGCAGGATATTGTCCAGCAGCCCTTCCGCCTGGACCAGCCTTGGACGAAGCCCGCCGTCACTCCCTTGGCTGTAGGTATCAAGTCCGGCCAGGCTGGGGGTACGGAGGGCTCCTTCCTGGTCTGGAAGATTGTCTTCAGAAGTTGCGGGGACTTCATCACTGGAAGCCATCTGTCAGAAATGGTGTAGGGTTAGGGTCTCCTGCTTGGATGGGGGGTGGGGGGGTTGGACTAGATGACCTACAAGGTCCCTTTCAACTCTGCTTGTTCTATTCTGTTCTGGTCCGTTCCGTTCTCCTCCTCCTCTTCCTCCTCCTGCTGCTTCTCTCCTCCTCCTCCTCCTCCTCCTCCTCCTCCTCTTCCTCCTCCTCCTCCTCCCATCTGGTTCTTTGGGGTCTTCTTCCCTGTGAGCTACACCTGTTGAGATGCCTCCACGTGAATCTCTCCTGGGTTTCCCTCCACCCCAGCTCCTCTTCTCTTCCTTCCAGGCCACCACTGCTCTTAAAGAGATCTTGAGGCGCCCCCCTCCAGCTTGCAAAGACGCCCTGAAAGCCTTGTACCCCACGCTCTCCATCGCTCTGCTCTGCCAGATCTCCTACACGGTGCAGATCAAACCTCAGGAGATCGACCTGTACTGGAGGACTTCCATGCAGGAGAAGACCCAAGCCCATCCCGTCCCTTTGAGGTCTCTTTTGTTTTTCTTTGCCGGGGGGGGGGGAGGACATTGCAGTGGGTGGGGGGGGGACTTTAACTCCTTGAAAGGTGTGAATGAAACTTTCAAACACTTTGGTCTTTGTATTTATTTTTTTAAGAAGAGGAAGGAAAATTAGTTTGCATTTTACATGACTGAACACATAAATTGGTTAAAGAAATGCTGGACTTTAGGAAATGAGAGGGTGGGAAGGCGATGAAGTGGAGGACAATAAACAGACTCAATTTCTAAATCGATGTTCCTCAACTTTAGCACTTTTAAGTGCTTCAACTCCCAGAATTCCTCAGCCAGCCTGTGTGGACTTCAACTCCCAGAATTCCTCAGCCAGCTTGTGTGGACTTCAATTCTAAACCAGTGTTCCTCCACCTTAGCATCTTTAAAAGGTGTGGACTTCAGCTCCCAGAATTCCTAGCTGGCTGGGGAAATCTGGGAATTGAAGTCCACGCCTCTTAAAGTTGAGAAGCACTGATCTAAACAGGCCTCCATTTCGTCTCACAACCGGGGGGGGGGAGCCAGGATGAGCTGACAGCCATCACGGCTTGATGTACTCAACAAAGTCACACCGAGTATCCTTCTCCTCGTTTGATGACGTTCTTCTGGCCTGGATCAATAAAAGGAAGGGACTTTAAGGGGTGCAGGGGGGAAGGACCTGCCTCAACTAGGTCTCCCAAGAAACAGGTGTCGTCTCCAAAGGAACTTTTATTAGGCAATAGTGATAGCAAGGAAGCAAAGCAAGGTCTGAGGAAATAGCCTGCGCAGGCAGCATGTCAAAAGCAGGATTTGTTACTCCTCCCCCCCCCAGGGTCCCAGTGTCCGTTTGAATCTCGGCTAATCCACTGGTGGTATTTTGTTTTGGTAACTGTCTCCTTTGGCACACTCTTCAAGATCTCTCTCGGTTTCGTTTCCCTTCGTCTCCAAGCGCCAACGTTCCTCCAGATGAGAGTGATGGTATCCGGGCGCATTCCTTCCCCTGGGGCAGGGGTAGGCCATCTTGGCTCTTTTATGACTCGTGGACTTCAACTCCCAGAATTCCTGAGCCAGCCATGCTGAGGGGAAAGGGAGAGGTTTCCAAGCTGAGCCATGCTGGCTCAGGAATTCTGGGAGTTGAAGTCCGTGAGTCATAAAAGAGTCAAGGTTGCCTACCCTGGTCTACTAAGATTTGTGGACTTCAACTCCCAGAATTCCTGAGCCAGCCATGCTGAGGGGAAAGAGAGAGGTTTCCAAGCTGAGCCATACTGCTCAGGAATTCTGGGAGTTGAAGTCCACGAGTCATGAAGGAGCCATAGTTCCCCCACGCTGGCTGAGGAATTCTGGGAGTTGAAGTCCACGAGTCATAAAAGAGCCAACGTTGCCTACTCCTGCTCTGGGGAAAAGGCAGTGGTGCATAAGCAAACCAGATTCTATATCCCCACATCGGAATCCCCCCTCCCCACAGGATGGCAGGCCCCAAAGAATGGTTATAGACGCATGTATAAAAGCATACATTTTTGGGGGGATCTGACACGCTGACCAGGGTTCCTCTACTTCTAGGACAGCTCTAACCACCTTACAGACCCTCATCCGA
This sequence comes from Vipera berus, assembly GCF_964194415.1. NCBI lineage: Eukaryota > Metazoa > Chordata > Lepidosauria > Squamata > Viperidae > Vipera > Vipera berus. Next base: position 3,124,451 of record NC_138207.1, read on the forward strand.
CGTGTGAGCACTGGAGACCAAGCCCTGATCATGAATAAGCGGAGAGGATCCGAGCTGTTGTGCCACTTGGCCACCCATCAGAAGGGACTGACGGTCTTCGCCAAGTAAGCCTCCAGCTTTTGATTCCTAATGAGTTACAGGAGTCCTTGACTTACAGCTATACATGCCACTTTACAAGGCCTTGGTAAGGCCACACTTGGAATGCGACATCCAGTTGTTGCCAGGATGTAAAAAAGATGTTGAGACTCTAGAAAGAGTGCAGAGAAGAGCAACAAAGAGGATCAGGGGACTGGAGGCTCAAACATTTGAGGAACGGTTGCAGGAATTGGGTATGTCTAGTTTAATGAACAGAAGGACGAGAGGTGACATGATAGCAGAGCTCCAATCTCTCAGGGGTTGCCCCAAAGAAGAGGGAGTCAAGCTATTCTCCAAAGCGCCTGAAGGCAAAACAAGAAGCAACAGATGGAAACTAATCAAGGAGAGAAGCAACCTAGAACTAAGGAGAAACTTCCTGACAGTGAGAACAATTAACCAGTGGAACTCCTTGCCTCCAGAAATTGTGAGTGCTCCAACACTGGAAGTTTTTAAGAAGAGACTGGACAGTTTGAAATGTATAGGGTTTCCTGCCCAAGCAGGGGGTTGGACTAGATGACCTCCAAGGTCCCTTCCAACTTTATTATTATTATTATTATTAACCGTCATAAATACGAATCATTTGCCAAGCGTCTGAATTTTGATCCTGTGAACACGATGCTGCAATGGTTGTGGGTGTGAAAAAAATGCTTCTGAATCACTTGTTTTAGGGCTGTTGTAATTCCGAACGGTCACTGAACAGACGGTGGTACGTCGGGCACTACCTGTAGTGATGGGGTAGGATCGAAGTTCTAGGACTGAAGTCCTGGAGTGTGTGTGTGTGTGTGTGTGTGTGTGTGTGATGCCTACCCCATGTTCCAGCCTGGACGCTTCACCTCCTTGTAGCCGATGTTTCTCTCTCCCTACAACAGAGCACTCGTACGAAACGAGGGGTGTGAACTCATGCTGCCCTACATTATGACGATCTTGGACAACAAGGAAGACACCGTGCATACAATTGTGATGACATTTTTGGTGGAGGTAAGGTTTGGGTTTGGCTTAGTTCTGGCTTAATGTCGGCCCTGCCTCGGCTTGAACCTTTACTCAAGAACTATCTTTGACTCCATTTGTTGAGAAAGGTGTAGCTCGCTAAAAGTCGAGGGAGAGACAGGTGTGCCAAAGGTGCTTCTTTTTCAGGAGGCAACTGGGCTTTCTTGTTTTTCGTTGAAGACGTTTCCCTTCTCAGCCAAGAAGCTTCCTCAGGTTCTGACTGGATGGTGGGGAATGGGAGGATTTATACTCCTTGCAGAAAAGCTGGTCCTTTGCCTCCTTTTAGAGAGTCGTTGAGGCCACTTGGAGATTTATCTGTGTCCTCAGGGACACCTGAGTGGTGCAAATGGGTGTGGAGCCTTTTCTTTAAGACATTTCCCTTCTCATCCCAGAAGCTTCTTCGGTTCTGACTGGATGGTGGGGAAGGGAAGGATTTATACTCCTTGCAGACAGCTGGTCATTTGCATCCTTTTAGAGAGTCGTTGAGGCCACTTGGGGGTTTACCTGTGTCCTCAGGGTCACCTGAGTGGGGCAAATGGGGGGGGCTTCTTGGCTGCAGGATGTTTTCTGCCCTGGGTCCCTTCACCGATGTTGACAAGCGCAGGCTGTTGGGGATGAGTCAGTTAGAGTCTGTGTCTCTAACTGAAGCGCAGATGGTTCCTGCCGTCTGCAATGTTTTCTGGAAATCTGTTCATGCTCCCACCCCATTCGAACTGAGATCTGCATGCCAAATCCCTAGGTATCACTTTTCACTCCCAGACAATTCCCATGACTGGTACGTTCCCGCCCCCCATTGTGCAATCGGTTTTTAAAAGAGAAACAGTCATTCCAAATGTAGGCTGTTTTTGCAAGCTGCCATTCTTCACCCAGAGAAAACGGCCTTGAGGATTAGCCTCTGAGAGGCATGCCTCTTTCCATTAGTTTCGCTTTCCCCCAAGCTTCACCCTCCCTTTCACCCTCCCCACCCCCAGGGTTCGTGGCAGACTGGCATGGAACGATTGCGAAGCGCAGGTGGAAGTTCTGACAGAGGCAAAAATGGTGTAGGGTCTCCAGCTTAAGAAGGGGACTGGACTAGAAGACCTCCAAGGTCCCTTCCAAATCTGTTATTCTGTTAAAGCTTTAGAAAGGGCATCACCGGGGTTTTTGATCCTGCATCCTCGGTCTTCAAAACCTTGGAAAAACGGGCAGGGTTACGTAGCTTTGTTTTTCCTACGCCAGCTTCTTCAGCAGAAGACCTTTGATGTGACTCTTGAAGAAGTTCTCATCCAGTATCTCCGGAAGCAGCTGAAGGCGAGCCAATTCCAGCTCCGATCCCTGGCCCTGGATGGCCTGCTCATCCTCAGCACTCATCCAGACAAGGTGTGGTAGAATGCGGTCTGGATTCCCAGGAGGGAGGGGCAGCATTCCAGAGGACCAGAGACAGCGCAGTCGAGATAATGTATGAGAATGAGGCTGAGGACGGCTCCTCCCTAACAGTTCCCAGAATCTATGTTTAATGGTGCGAGTCGTCTGCTTTATTTTGGCAAGGCTCTGTCTACCAGTGAGGAACAATGCAGATAGTCCTCGACGTACGACCACAATTGACCCCAAAATTTATGTTGATAAGCCCGACCGTGGTCCAGTGAGTTTTGCCCCATTTTACGACCTTTCTTGCCACAGTTGTTAAGTGAACCACTGCAGCCGTTAGATTAGTAACAATTAGCTTGTCAGAAAGTCGCCAAAGGGGATCACATGCCCCGGGGACACTGCAACCGTCATAAATATGAGTCAGTTACCAAGTATTTGAATTTTAATCATATGACCAGGGAGATGTTGTAATGGTTGTAACTGTGAAAAAACGGCCCTAAGTCACTTTTTTCAGTGCTGTTGTAACTCTGAGCAAACTAAATGAATGGTTATAAGTCAAGGACTACCTCTAGTTAATTCCAAAACCACGTAGCACTAGTCAAGATTCCAAATCCGCTTATAACTTTCTTAGATCAAAACCTTATTTTGCCTTTTTTGCTGTTTATTTCAAATTCTTTCCAGTTCTTACGCTTGTAATGAATTATTCTTCTAGTTGAAGACGAACTCACCCGATGGAGGTTTTTCAAACTTGCCGTTCTGAAGGTCTCTAATAGCTTCAGAAATGGCCACTGGCCAATTTCAGAAAGCCATTAGAACGTGAGGCTTTGCGAACTTTGAAAGGCTTTGCCACGTTTGTGAACAAGAGGGCTGATCCCATCATCTGGAATACTGCATCCAGTTTTGGTCACCACGATGCAAAAAAGATGTCGAGACTCTATGAAGAGTACAGAGAAGAGCAACAAAGAGGATTGGGGGACTGGAGGCTAAAACATATAGGGAACGGTTGCTGGAACTGGGTATGTGTAGTTTAATGAAGAGAAGGGTGAGGGGTGACATGATAGCAGTGTTCCAATATCTCAGGGGCTGCCCCAAAGAAGAGGGAGTCAAGCTATTCTCCAAAGCACCTGAAAGCAGGACAAGAAGCAACGGATGGAAACTAGTCAAGGAGAGAAGCAACCTAGAACTAAGGAGAAACTTCCTGACAGTTAGAACAATTAACCAGTGGAACAACCTGCCTCCAGAAGTGGTGAATGCTCCAACACTGGAAGTTTTTAAGAAGAGACTGGCCAGCCATTTGTCTGAAATGGTATAGGGTTTCCTGCCTGAGCAGGGAATTGGACTAGATGACCTCCAAGGTCCCTTCCAACTTATTATTATTATCTTTCAGCACTCAAATCTGTGGAAAATGCTGTCCCATCATCAGTTCATGAGGAAAAGCTGTCCGGAGCATTTGTGGGCAATCTCCCGTCCTGTCCTTATCCGGAGAGGTTTTAAGGAGTCGGTCGTTCCCACTTCCTTGATTTATGCTCCAATCTTTTGCAAAGCCATCTTCAATTCACTACCCCTTCCCCAAATGTTTCTTATACCTTTTGTAAGGGTCGGTGGCTGCAGGTACTCGACATACAAAATTTGATGGACGTGAAACTTGCACGTCCCTCAAATATTGAGGGGCTCAGTACAGCTAGCCCTCAACGTACGACCACAAGTTGAGCCCAAAATTTAGGTTGCTAAGCGAGAAATTTCTTGGGTTTCGCCCCATCTTACGACTTTGCTTGCCACCGTTGTTAAGCGAATCCCGGCAGTTGTTAAATTAGTAGTCACACCGTTGTTAAGTGAATCCGGCTTTCCCCATTGACTCTGCTTGTCAGAAGGTCGCAAAAGGGGATCACGTGACCTCACATGACCTTACGCAGCCATCATAAATAGGAGTCAGTTGTCAAGCATCCGAACGCAAAGCACGGGACCGGGTGTGTATGTGCTGGAATGGCCGTAAGTGTGTAAAACGGTCGTAAGTCACTTTTTCCAATGCCGTCATAACTTTGAACGGTCACTAAGCAATCTGTTGTAAGTCAAGGGCTTTCTGTATCTTCTGTGATCTATCCTCCAATCCTTTGAATTGAGTTCAACTCCTAGCAAGTAGACGGACCCAGTTGTGTTATTTTTCTCGACCACAATACCAAAACGTTTTGCTGCCGGCTTTTTCAAGGATGGTTGTTTGATTCCCTGCTCTACATTCTACGTGAGTCCTTGTTCTGCTCACAAGGAGAAATCCGTCTTCCAAGAAACAGGCAGGAACCGCAAGAAAAAAACCAACCCCGTTTATTATTCACAGACCTGAGTCAATGTCCAAGGCCAACAAACACAGTCCACAGAAACTCGATCCTCAACGCGAATGGCGGTCTTCTGCAACCAACACTTCCCACACCTTCCCTTTTATAATGCAGCCCAGGCGTGGCTTCCTAATGCCTTCTCCTTTGCCTTTGGAGCCGCCCCATTGCATCCCTCTGTCCTACTCGCTTCTCTTGCCGGTGCTTTCATGCATCCTGGATATTTCCCAGCTGTGTTTCCTCACTGTCCAACTCAACACTCCCAGCACAGCTGTGTCTCAGCCTGAGTGCGAGTAGAGGGGCCGGGTTCCTTGTCCGACTGTAAGTCTTGGAGCTCCTCAGAGCCTTCCTCTGACTCTGATGTCACTCCGGGCCCCTCCTTCTCTGAGTCCTCAGACTCAGCTGCCGGATCCACTGGATGGCAAGGAATCACAACAATTCTGGAGATTTCTGATCCCAACCTGAATTTTTCTAGCCCGGATAAAGTAAATTGGGAGAGGAGGGGTTTGTTTTCCATCTGCACCCTTGTGTCCCTCTTGACCCTTCTCATTAGCTGGCAGATTTCCTGACTGAGCCTTTTTCCCTTCCTCCAGGTGAGAAAACTGGTGCCCGCCTTGCCAGACATCTTGGCCAGGTTAAAAGACGTGAATCGAAAAATTAACGTGAAGGCTCTCCAACTTCTCCCAAGCCTCCTGAGGAATTTGAGCCAGGAGGAAGCGAACTTTGTCGCTCTGGACGTGGCTATTCGAATACTCCCTCTTTTCGATGACGTACGTTGGACCAACAGCTGAACATCTCCGCCTACCAAAGGGTGCAGGATTTGGGGTTAAAGGGGAAAATGGAGTTCCTTTGGGTGGTCCAGTTTCCTGTTTTCTCCCCAGGATAGTCCTTTGATGCTGGAACTTCAAATATCTCAGAATTGAATAAGAAAGAATAGAATAGAATAGAATAGAATAGAATAGAATAGAATAGAATAGAATAGAATAGAATAGAATAGAATAGAATAGAATAGAATAGGATAGGATAGGATAGGATAGGATAGGATAGAATAGAATAGAATAGAATAGAATAGAATAGAATAGAATAGAAAATATGGAATGGAATGGAATGGAATGGAATAGGAATAGGGAAGGGAAAATTAGAATAGAATAGAATAGAATAGAATAGAATAGAATAGAATAGAATAGAATAGAATAGAATAGAATAGAATAGAATAGAATAGAATAGAATAGAATAGAATAGGAATATTATGGGAATAGAATAGAATAGAATAGAATAGAATAGAATAGAATAGAATAGAATAGAATAGAATAGAATGGAATGGAATGGAATGGAATGGAATGGAATGGAATAGAATAGAATAGAATAGAATAGAGAATAGAATAGAATAGAATAGAATAGAATAGAATAGAATAGAATAGAATAGAATAGAATAGAATAGAATAGGAATATTATGGGAATAGAATAGAATAGAATAGAATAGAATAGAATAGAATAGAATAGAATAGAATAGAGAATAGAATAGAATAGAATAGAATAGAATAGAATAGAATAGAATAGAATAGAATAGAATAGAATAGAATAGAATAGAATAGAATAGAGCTGGAAGGGACCTTGGAGGTCTTCTAGTCCAGCCCCCTGCTCAAGCAGGAGAACCTACAAGTGACTGTCCAGTCTCTTCTTAAAAACCTCCCGTGATCCTCATATGGACCACTTGATGGATTCACAAAACATGTTTACCCAGGTCCAGCAGAGACCAAGAAGGCACATCCACACCACATACCAGCCAGTCCTTGACTTACAAACACAATTGTGTCCAAAATTTCTGTTGCTAAGTGAGACAGTTGTTAAGCGAGTTTTATCACCCATTTGATGACCTTTCTTGCCACATTTGCGAAGTGAATCGCTACGGCTGATAAGTTAGTAACTCGGTCGTTAAGTAACTCGGTCGTTAAGCTTCCCCACCGACTTTTATTTTTATTTATTTATTTTAGCAAATTTATCTTGCCGCCTACTCGCACACAGCAGATCTAAAAACACCGCATAAAAGAAGTAAAAACAATAAGAAAAATACAACAAAATAATATAAACTTTTTAATAAATATATACGTATATTAAATAATAATATTTAATATGTGAATTTAATTTGTGAAAAGCTTGCAAGAGGGGATCACGTGACCCCGGGGGACACTGCCACCGTCGTAAATATGAGTCAGTTGCCAAGTGTCTGAATTTCGATCCCATAACCCAAGGGGATGCTGCAACGGTCGTAAATGTGAAAAACCGTCTTCGATCCAGGAGGCAGTTTTATTATGTACCACTGGGTTTTCCCACAGTTCTTTCCAAAAGTTTAAGGTTTTTTTCTTTACATGGTAGAACAGCAGTTTGGACTTTATTTTCATTAAGTGACCGATAGAAGAGGTGCTGGTTTCTCCTGAACTGGACGTTTTCACGATATTGTTTTATTCGTCCTGCATATCTTTCGATTTTCTTTGCTGTTGCTTATTACATGCTGTTTTAGATTTTCCATGATTTCTGTTATTGTTTCTTTCCTCCAGGTTGTATTTTTTGTATAAGCTATTTTTCAGCTTTTCGTTCTTTAGTTTTCCTTCTTTCAAGCATTTCAATTTGCTGACATCTCCTCGTAGTTTTTTTTTGTTTGTTTTATTTTCAAGTCGAATTTTCCACTTTGGCGTTCCAGTGGGCTTCGTTTTTGGCATTTTATAACCCAATTCTGCAGTTATAACGGCGGCTGTACTGTACATTAGTTGGTTTGTTTCATACAGTGCGCTGGATGGGATGGAAGTTAAAATGTCATTCACAGCATTTAATAAATCTTTCACTCGTTTGCTATGCACTTCACGGATGGCAGGCAGTTTTAATAACAAGAAGAAGAAGAAGAAGAAGAAGAAGAAGAAGAAGAAGAAGAAGAAGAAGAAGAAGAAGAAGAAGAAGAAGAAGAAGAAGAAGAAGAAGAAGAAGAAGAAGAAGAAGAAGAAGAAGAAGAAGAAGAAATAGTAGTAGTTGGAAGGGACCTTGGAGGTCATCTAGTCCAACCCCCTGCTAAGGCAGGAAACCTTATACCATTTCAGACAAATGGCTGGCCAGTCTCTTCTTGAAAACTTCCAGTGTTGGAGCATTCACCACTTCTGGAGGCAGGTTGTTCCACTGGTTAATTGTTCCAAATGTCAGGAAGTTTCTCCTTAGTTCTAGGTTGCTTCTCTCCTTGATGAGTTTCCATCCGTTGCTTCTTGTCTTGCCTTCAGGCGCTTTGGAGAAGAGCTTGACTCCCTCTTCTTTGGGGCAGCCCCTGAGATATTGGAACACTGCTATCATGTCCCCCCTCACCCTTCTCTTTGTTAAACTACACATACCCAATTCCAGCAACCGTTCCTTTTATGTTTTAGCCTCCAGTCCCCTGATCTTCTGTGTTTTCTTTGATGTGGTTTTCAATCTTTTCTTTCAGCATTTTTGCTAGATTACTTAGCTCCACACTTTCGAGTTGTTGCACAGGGGAATCCTGTGTGGTGGCTTCTTCCACTGGTTGGTCAGTTTGTTGTTGTTGTTGTTGTTGTTAAACCAGTTGCCAAGCCTTTGAATTTTGATCACTTGATCGTGGAACAACCGCAAAGGTCCTAACTGTAAAAAAACGGTTCTGAGTTACTTTTTTCACTGCCGTCGTATCTTTGAAAGGTCACTAAACGAATTGTTGGCAGATGAGGACTAACCGTCATTTTGGAACTGCTAGGTAGCATGGAAATCTCTCCAAAAAGTCAATTTGAGGTAACAAAATAACGCCTCCAACTTAACAACCATTTGCTTAGCAAGTGTTAAAAGTTACGATGGCGCTGAAAAAAATTTGACTTACAACCGGTCCTCACAGATCTGACTGTTGCAGCATCCCCACCCCCACCCCGTGGTCACCCGATCAAAATGCAAACACTTGGCAACTGGTGCGTACTTCCGACAGTTGTAGCTGCTCGTAGTCATGTAGTTGCAGTCTCAATTTGCGAGCATCCCCGCTGGCTTCCGACGAGCAAAATTGATGGGGGAGGCTAGTTTCATTTAACAACGGCATGATTTGCTTAGCAACCGTGCGGTTCACTTAACAACCGCGTTAAGCGAAAGGCTCACATAACAACCGTATAAAAAAAAAGCCTTGTAAAATCCAGCATGGCTCACGGATCAGCCACTTGGCTTACTTAGCCACTGAAGTTCCAGTCCCAAACTGTGGTCGTAAGCCGAGGATCACGTGCAACACGGTTTTCCTCCTGCAATATTTCGAAGGGAGAGATTGAACTGCATTTGAATTTTACTCTCGGTTTGGAGATATCTTCAGTTTTCAATCGCTTTCCGCTTGCGGGAATCCCTGAGCGGTGGTAAGATTAAGACAGGAAGTCCTCGACTTACAACAGTTCATTTAGCGACTGTTCGAAGTTACAACTTCACTGCAAAAAGGGACTTTTCTCACACTTACAACTGTTGCAGCGTCCCCCTGGTCACGTGATGAAAATCCAGACGCTGGGCCACTGACTCGCATTGATGACGGTCGCAGAGTCCCCCCCGGGCTCACGTGATCCCCTTTGGCGACCAGATTCACTTAACAACCGCGTGACTAATTTTGACAGCCGCAGTGGTTCCCTTAACAACTGCGGCGAGGAAGGTCGTAAAAGGGGGGAGCTCTTTTTAACTTAACAGCTGCCTCGCTTGGCGATGGAAATTGTGGCCTGGGCTGACTTCTCCGCTTCGACAGGCTTCCAACAAAGTGAGACTGGCTACTGTGTCTACCTTCTCCAGCCTCTTTGACCTGGTCAAGAGGAGAGGCAAGGATCAGATGCGAGACGTTGCCATCCAGAGCCTGGTGCCACTGATGGTCCACCTGCAGGACGAAAGCTTCTTAGTGTCCCAGGTAGGACGAGGGGAGAAACAAACTGGGTTTTAAGAAACAGACATTCTTTGCTGGTTTCATTGGCTGCGTCCGTCTTTTCAACTCCTAGCTAGCATCTTGTGGCCATGGCAAAACCTGGCCAATGCTGAGGTCCTCGACTTAGGACCGCAACTGAGCCCGGAATTTGGGGCTGTCAAGGATCTCATAGTCATCTTTCTCCTCCTCCGCTGCCTCCTTTCTGCAACCCCCCCCCCTCCTTCTAGCTTTGAGGATGTTACACAGAGGGGTCGTGAAATGTCTGCAAGAAAAGCACCAAGGGCCCCACACTTTTCCTCCCCCCTCCTCTTCTTCTCCTTTTCCTCCTGCTCCTCCTCTTCTTCTTCTCCTTCTCCTCTCTTCCTCCTTCTCTTTCTTCTTCTCCTCCTTCTGTTCTTCTCCTCCTCCTCCTCCTCCTCTTCTCGTTTTCTTCCTCTCCTTCTTCTTCTCCTTCTCCTTCTCCTTTTTCTTCTCCTTTTCCTCCTCCTCTTCTTCTTCTCCTCCCTCCTCTTTCTTCTTCTCTTCCTCCTTCTGTTCTTCTCCTCCTCCTCCTCCTCTTCTTCTTCTCCTTTTCTTCCTTTCCTTCCTCCTTCTCCTTCTCCTTTTTCTTCTCCTTTTCCTCCTCCTCTTCTTCTTCTCCTCCCTCCTCTTTCTTCTCTTCCTCCTTCTGTTCTTCTCCTCCTCCTCCTCCTCTTCCTCCTCCTCCTCTTCTTCTTCTCCTTTTCTTCCTTTCCTTCCTCCTTCTCCTTCTCCTTTTTCTTCTCCTTTTCCTCCTCCTCTTCTTCTTCTCCTCCCTCCTCTTTCTTCTCTTCCTCCTTCTGTTCTTCTCCTCCTCCTCCTCCTCTTCCTCCTCCTCCTCCTCTTCTTCTTCTCCTTTTCTTCCTCTCCTTCCTCCGTCTCCTTCTCCTTTTTCTTCTTCTTCTCCTTTTCTTCCTCCTCCTCCTCTTCTCTTTCTTCTTCTTTTCCTCCTTCTGTTGTTCTCCTCCTCCTCTTCCTCTTCCTCCTCCTTCTTCCTCCTCCTCCTCCTCCTCCTCTTCTTCTTCTCCTTTTCTTCCTCTCCTTCTTCTCCTCCTCCTCCTCTTCTTCTTCTCCCTGGAACTTCTCAATCAGAACCTTAGAAAGATCCGTCCACTCTCAACTCCGTGCTGTCGCTGGTTCTGCTCCTCAATAAACAGAAACCTTCTTTCCTAAGCAGCCTCCATTTTATTTCCAGCGCCTTTTCTCCCGGCTTGGAACTGGACCTGTTTTTTATTCCAACCTCCAAAATCAGACTGTGATTCCTTCCTTCCTTCTACAGGCGTGCTGGGTGGCGCTAAGGAGAATCGATAAGTTTTTGAAGTCCTTCCTTCAGTTTCCCATCACTGAAAGTGACCCCTGGAGTTATTGCACGTGGTTGGTAAGTCAAGCTTAGCCGTTGTAGCTAGGCAGAAGCCAGGCCCCAAGAACCGACGACGACCTAGGGCGTTACTTCAGAGTACGGGTGGCCCTCGACTTAACGACCGCAATAGACTCGAAATTTCCACCGATAAAACAAGATAAAACAAGACAGTGCTCCCATTTCTGCGACCGTTTGGCCCCGGCTGTTAATCGAATCGCTGACGTTGCCAAGGGAATCCTGCAGTGATTAAGCAAAGTGACTGTGTTTGCGTTAAACGCCCTTAAGAAGGTGGCAGATCAGATCCATCTTGAAGACGTGTCGGTTGCCAAGCACGCAAAAGTTTGATCACTTGGCTGCGGGGGAATGCCGCAACGGTCATAAGTGTGAAAACTGGTCATAAGTCCCTTCGAACCCCTACAAACCCCTCAGGATCCAAATCCACCACACAGCCAGCCGGACACAGCACCAACTCTTAGCCATCCCGCGCAGTCCCCCACTCCCACCAGCACGTCACCTCCCAATTACCCCGGCCTGACGTTACCTCCCCGTCACAAGACCCATCACCAGCCTCTCTCTGATGACGCACACCTGACCCATCACAAGACCCTCACTCAACACACCCACACCTGAAGCCCTTACAAACAGAAGAACAGCGGCATCCCCCGCACACCGTTGAAGATGTAACCTAGCCTGGTAACGAAACGTTCGGAAACCAAACCCACAAGCTCGGAGAACCAACCTCCGCCCTCGTCCTTCAACCGAGCCACAGATACTCGCTGCGATTGCATAAGTCACCTCTTTCAATACTGTTGTAACTTTAAATCAGGGGCCTTCAAACGTGGCCCTTTTACGACGGGTGGACTTCAACTCCCAGAATTCCTCAGCCAGGCTGAGGAATTCTGGGAGTTGAAGTCCACCCGTCATAAAAGGGCCACGTTTGAAAGCCCCTGCTTTAAACGGTCATTAAAGAAACGGAACTGGAAGGGACCTTGGAGGTCTTCTAGTCCAGCCCCCTGCTCAAGCAAGAGAACCTATACCGTTTTATATAAGTGATTGTCCAGTCTCTTCTTAAAAACCTCTGGTGATGGAGCGCCCACGATTTCTGGTGGCAAGCTGTTCCACTGGTTGATTGTCCTCACGGTTAGAAAGTTTCTCCTTAATTCCAGGTTGCTTCTTTCTTTCTTTAGTTTATATGCCCACCTTATCGATATATCTATCTACATATCAATATTAATGACTGCCATTCCTAAGATCTATGTCTGTCTGTATGTATTATATGACATATGTATATGTGTGTTATGTATGGGTACGGGTAGATATATACTTTCTTTCAAGAACAGGCAACAAAATTTCATTTCAAGCACCTTCTTCTGCTCGAGCAGCGGGCTGGACTAGAAGACCTCCAGGGTCCCTCCCAGCTCTGTTGTGTTCTATTCTAATGCGGGCCACTGTGCTCACAGTAAAAAAAAAGACAATAAAGGTTATCTTATCAAACTGAACCACTGAATAACAGAATAACTGAATAGCAGAGTTGGAAGGGGCCTCGGAGGTCATCTAGTCCAACCCTCTGCTCAAGCAGGAAGCCCTATACCATTTCGGTCAAATGCTTGTCCGATCTCTTCTTAAAAACCTCCTGTGTTGGAGAAGAAATCCCATCACTCACAACCTCTTCTCCTTTTGAATTGGCTTGCTAGTTGAGACGGTACCGGGATCAAGGAGAAAACATCTTCATGGACCAAGCATTTGCTTTCCTGGATAACCCCCGGCCGTCTCTGCAGGAGGCAGCCATCAAAGTCTTAGGTAGGCAGGTGGGCTATTGTGGGGGCCCCATCCACCGGCACCCTAAGAGGAAATTAATAATCAGGAGCATTGTGGGTGGAGGCCCGACAGACAGACAGGGAGAGCATTCCCCTGTTTGATTTGAGCAAGGTACGTATTGGTCTCCATCCTCAGGGCAGCCATTTTGTGAGAGGGCCCATTGGCGCTGAAGGGTTGCTGACCCTAGTTTAATCCAACCTGGAAAAAACCCAGCAATGTTTTTTTAATTTTTTTTTTCTAAAACTGTTTAAAAAAGCCCTTGCTAATTCGGCGATGTTATGATGTGTGGACTTCAACTCCCAGAAATCCTCCAGGTGGATGCTGGCTGAGGAACTCTGGGATTTGAAGTCCACACATTCTGACTGAATAATTCTGGGAGTTGAAATCCACACATTCTGACTGAGGAATTCTGGGAGTTGAAGTCCACACATGCTGGTTAAGGAATTTGGGGAGTTGAAGTCCACACAGTCTGAGGAATTCTGGGAGTTGAGGTCCACAAATTCTGACTGAGGAATTCTGGGAGCGGAAGTCCACACAGTCTGAGGAATTCTGGGAGTTGAAGTCTACAAATTCTGACTGAGGAATTATGGGAGCTGAAGTCCACACAGTCTGACTGAGGAATTCTGGGAGTTGAAGTCCTTGCATGCCGGCTGAGGAATTCTGGGAGTTGAAATCCACACATGCTGGTTAAGGAATTTGGGGAGTTGAAGTCCACACAGTCTGAGGAATTCTGGGAGTTGAAGTCCACACATTCTGACTGAGGAATTATGGGAGATGTAATCCACACAGTCTGACTGAGGAATTCTGGGAGTTGAAGTCCACACATCGTAAAGTTGCTTAGGGTGGAGAAACGTGGGTCTAATGGCTCCCTTAATTTCATAAACCTGGGTTGGCATTCACACAGTGACAGGTCTTCGTGGCCAGCCATGTCCTGGGTGTTTCTTTTCCAGAAATCATCGCCCAGGAGACAAACCACAAATCAACGGTCAACGCCATCACAGCAGGTGAGTAAAAAGGTAACCGGGATGAGGTTGTCCGCTGCTGCTTTGTGGGATTATGGTTGTCTTGTTGTTTTTTCTGACTTCTTTCTGAAAATCCGTGGGTGGGTGGAAGGCAAAGAGGAGACTTTATGGTTGGCTTCTCCTGGGAATTCCCCATTAGCCGCCTGAGATCAGCTGAAGTCAGCATCTTTCCAGGTGCTGAACAGGGGTGGTATCTAAACGCGTCTTCTTCGTGGATATTAACGGTAGACATTTTCCTCCTCCTCTTTCTCTTCCTTCTCTTCTTTTCCTTCTCTTCCTCCTCCTCCTTCCCCTTTTCCTTCTTTCCCCTTCCCCTTCTCCTCCTCCTCTTTCTCCTCCTTCTCCTTCTTTCCCCTTCTCCCCCTCCCCCTTCTCTTTCTTTCCCCTTCCCCTTCTCCTCTTTGCTCTTCTCCTCTTCCTCCTCCTTCACTTCTCTTTCCCCTTCTCCTCCTCCTTCTTTCCCCTTCCCCTTCTCCTTCTCTTTCTCCTCCTTCTCCTTCTTTCCCCTTCCCCTTTTCCTTCTCTTTGCTCTTCTTCTCTTCCTCCTCCTCCTTCTTCACTTCTCTTTCCCCTTCTCCTCCTTCTCCTTCTTTCCCCTTCTCCTCCTCCCTCCTTCTCCTTCTTTCCCCTTCCCCTTCTCCTTCTCTTTCTCCTTCTCCTCTTTCTCCTCCTTCTCCTTCTCTTTCTCTTTGCTCTTCTTCTCTTCCTCCTCCTCCTTCTTCACTTCTTTCCCCTTCTCCTCCATCCTTCTCCTTCTTTCCCCTTCCCCTTCTCCTCCTCCTCTTTCTCCTCCTTCTCCTTCTTTCCCCTTCTCCCCCTCCCCCTTCTCTTTCTTTCCCCTTCCCCTTCTCCTCCTCTTTGCTCTTCTCCTCTTCCTCCTCCTTCACTTCTCTTTCCCCTTCTTCTCCTCCCTCCTTCTCCTTCTTTCCCCTTCCCCTTCTCCTTCTCTTTCTCCTCCTTCTCCTTCTTTCCCCTTCCCCTTCTCCTCCTCCTCCTCCTTTCTCCTTCTCCTTCTTTCCCCTTCTCCTCCTCCTCTTTCTCCTCCTTCTCCTTCTTTCCCCTTCCCCTTCTCCTCTTTCTCCTCCATCTCCTTCTTTCCCCTTCCCCTTCTCCTTCTCTTTGCTCTTCTCCTCTTCCTCTTTCTCCTCCTTCTCCTTCTCTTTCTCCTTCTTCTCCTCCCTCCTTCTCCTTCTTTCCCCTTCCCCTTCCCCTCTTTGCTCTTCTTCTCTTCCTCCTCCTCCTCCTTCACTTCTCTTTCCCCTTCTCCTCCTTCTCCTTCTTTCCCCTTCTCCTCCTCCCTCCTTCTCCTTCTTTCCCCTTCCCCTTCTCCTTTCCCTTCTCCTCCTTCCCTTTCTTCCCCCCCCTTTTTCCTCCTCCTCCTCCTCCTCCTCCACCTTTCTCCCCCCTCCTCCTCCACCACCACCCTTCGTCCTCCTCCTCCCCCTCTTCCCTCCACTCCTAGTGCTGAATCTTGTGACCGTGGAAACAAAGCCTTCAAACCTTTTCTTGGTGGCCTCCGAGATCATGGAGAACGCAACTTTTCACGAATCTTCTTCAGACAACCTCCTGGAGAGGTGGTTCGACCGGATAACCACGATCTGCAGAAGATGAGCGTCTTCCCCTGGGGAGGGAGAACAGGTAACTTGCCCTGCCCCAAAATTAAAGGAAAGGAATCCCGGAGGACATTTTAACTCTTCAGAGGCTTGCCTTTCAAGACCCAAATTCACAGTTCCCTTTAAATACCCGAGAATTCTTTTTTATTTATTTATTTATTTATTTATTTATTTATTTATTTTATTACATTTATATACCGCCCTTTCCCGAAGGACTCAGGGCGGTTTACAGGGTGATTAAAACAAAAATACAAAAGTTAAAAACTAATTAAAAAAATTATATTCGTCCTTGTATTAGTAAAACCCCAGTTAAAATTAAAATTAAAACTAAAATTAAAATTTTAACACCCATCCAGTGCAACTGCGTTGGTGCAGCAGTGAAGCCGCTTAAGATGCTTAAGGGACCACTGTGCAGCTGCCAAAAAAGCCAACACCGTGCTAGGCTGCATCAGCAGAGGGATAGAATCAAGATCACGTGAAGGGTTAATACCGCTTTACAAGGCCTTGGTAAGGCCACACTTGGAATTCTGCATCCAGTTTTGGTCACCAGGATGCAAAAAAGATGTTGAGACTCTAGAAAGACTGCAGAGAAGAGCAACAAAGATGATCAGCGGACGAGGTTAAAACATATAAGAAACGTTGCTGGAATTGGGTATGTCTACTTTAATGAACAGAAGGACTAGGGGGGACATGATAACAGTGCTCCGGTATCTCAGGGGTTTCCCCAAAGAAGAGGCAGTCAAGGTATTCTCCAAAGTGCCTGAGGGCAGGACAAGAAGCAACGGATGGAAACTCATCAAGGAGAGAAGCAACCTGGAACTAAGGAGAAACTTCCTGACAGTGAGAACAATTAACCAGTGGAACAACCTGCCTCCAGAAGCTGTGAATGCTCCAACACTGGAAGTTTTTAAGAAGAGACTGGACAGCCATTTGCCTGAAATGGTATAGGGTTTCCTGCCTGAGCAGGGGGTTGGACTAGATGACCTCCAAGGTCCCTTCCAACTTTATTATTATTACTATTGTTGTTGTTGTTGTTGTTGTTATTTATTATTATTATTATTATTATTATTATTATTATTATTATTATTATTATTATTTATTATTATTATATAACAGGCTTCCTATTGCTGACTGATATATCTTCTGATCACAGGTACTGTGTGCAAGGGCTGGCTGGCTGAGATCTGGGCCCATAACCTGTTAGAGTTTACAGCTTACCCAGGGCAAAAGAAGCCCCCAAATTAAGTACAGAAATTCCACATGTGGTAACATTACAGAATAGAATTAACAGGGGAGTTGGAAGGGACCTTGGAGGTCATCTAGTCCAGCCCCCTGCTCAAGCAGGAGACCCTGTGCCATTCCGGACAAATGGCTGTCCAGTCTCTTCTTGAAAACCTCCAGTGATGGAGCACCCACCACTTCCGGTGGCAAGCCGTTCCACTGGTTAATTGTTCTCACTGTCAGGAAGTTTCTCCTTGATTCTAGGTCGGCTCCTGCTTGGATGGATCACCCCCCCAAATCACTGGAGGTTTTCAAGAAGAGACTGGAGAGCCATTTGTTTAGAGTGATATAGGGTCTGTTGCCTGAGGTGGGGTTGGACTAGAAGACCTCCGAGGTCCCCTCCAACCCTTATACAATATTCAGTCCAAGGATGTGTCCTTCAAAGCCGCTTCCTTGTCAACCTCTAAATCCAAATAGCTGGTTTCACCCCTCTGGCAGATGTTTCTATTTTTCCACCACCCAGCGCCGTCTGCTCTCCTTTATCAGGGGTCTCATTTAGCCTTTCTTAGCCTGAAACCAGAATAACAAGAGTTGGAAGGGACCTCGGGAGGTCTTCTAGTCCAACCCCCTGCCCAAGTAGGAGACCCTACACCATTTCTGACAGATGGCAGTCCAATGTCTTCTTGAAAGCTTGCAGTGATGAAGCTCCCACGACTTCTATTCCATTGGTTGATTTATTCTCACTGTCAGGAAGTTTCTCCTTAATTCCAGGTTGAATCTCTCCTTGATCAGTTTCCATCCGTCGTTCCTTGTCTGGCCTTCAGGGGCTTTGGAGAATAGGTTGTCCCCCTCCTCTCTGTGACAGCCCCTCAAATATTGGAAGACTGCTATCATGTCTCCCCTGCTGCTCCTTCTCTAGGACAGCCATGCCCAGTTCCCATAACCATTCTTCGTATGTTTTAGCCTCCAGTCTCCTAATCATCTTCGTTGCTCTTCTCTGCACTCTTTCTAGAGTCTCCACACCTTTTTTATAGTGTGGTGACCAAAACTGGTTGCAGTATTCTAGGTGTGGTCTTACTAAGGCTTTATAAAGTGGTATTAGTACCTTGCGTGATCTTGATTGAATCCCTCTGTTAATGCAGCTTAACTTGCATTGGCTTTTTGGGCTGCTGTTGGCTCATATTTGATTGATCCTCCACTAAGACGCCAAGATCCCTCTCAGTTACTTCTATAAAGTCCAGTGCCAACACTGCTAACATTGGATGTTTTTGCTTTTACTCTTAGTGTTAGAGTTAGGTGATGCTGGGAGGGAGGAATGTGCATGAGAGTTTAGCTAGACATAACATTGCTGAACCTAGCGTGAGAACCAAGGTTATTGAAATAAGGGATGATAAGAATTGGCAGGCTGGAGAACTGGAGGGGAAGCCTGCATTTCAAACTAATTGGAGAATGTGATTTATGACTGGGAATTGAAAGAGGGAATTGTGCTTTGATACTACGTGCTCAGGGGAGGGGAATTCAGTTTTCGGCTTCGACTACGTGTGTCCTTTTGGTTTTTCTTGCCTAAGTGGAAGACTTTACTTTTCTCTACATTGAATTACTGATCCTTCTTTATCCCCTAAACCAGAGGTCCCCAACCTTTGGGGCACCAGGGACCAGTTCTGTGGAGAGAGGTTTTTCCGCAGACCGGAGGGTGCGTGGTTTTGTGTGCTGCAATGCATCCCGCGGATGGGGCTTGGCTTGTTTGTGTGGCCCAGTTGCTGGCATGCCGCAGCCCGGTATTGGGCCATGGACCGGGGGTTGGGGACCCCTGCCCTAAACATCTCCAATTTGGAGAAGCAAGACTTGATTCCTTGTTTTTATCTCCAGTTGCCCGGACCTTGAACCATGAATTCCACTAATGGCTGGATATTTTGAACCAAAGAAGTTTCTCAGCATATTTCAAGATGGTGTCCTCCATCTCTCCGTTGTCCTGATCAGCAGAATCAAAGAACCAGGAGACACAGGTTGGAGAAGATGGTCGTCAAGGATCTACTAGTTGGATTCCCGTCTATAATTTGGTCTCCTTCTCCTTCCACCCCCTCTATTCCTTAAAGCCTTTCAGCTTTGCTTTTCTCCTGGATGTCCCGGTGAGAGAATTTCAGACTAAAACTGGCCAGGTCCAAAGGATTGGGGTTCAAGTTAGAGAGATTCCCCCCGTTTCTCCCTATAATTTTATACAATTGGCATCTTGGTAATTCTCCAGATCGGGGGAGAGAAAACACCTTGCCATTTGGATCTGAGAGGGGAATCATCACATTTATTTTTGTAGCCTAATTTTCCCATCCTGCCTTCCAAAGCAGGAAGCCTACGGAATAACATGTCTCATGAAATAAAATCAGATTACAGTTGAAAAACACACTTCCTCTTTCTGGCGATGTATGGCAATGTCGCTTGAGTTAGCCTAAAAAGGTTTGAGGTGGTGGGCAGTAAAAAAAAGGTAGGTCGCTTCTCTGATTATTTTTTCCCCCTCAAGAATTATCATTTGCCAGGAGAACAAAATAGAGTTCCTTATTTGATTTTGTTTGTTTGTTCATTTGTAACCTGCCTTTGTGATTTTTGCAAAGAACTCAAGGTGTCTTTAATGGATTGCCCATTTTAATGGACCAAAACTTAGCACATAAAGAACATATGTCCATTGCCTGCTGGTAAATGTGACTTCGGCTGTCTGCAACCTAGTGACGAGCCATATTGCTACAGCCGATCTTTCGTCTGCTGGTTTGGAGGGCTGCCCCGGATCAAGCAGAAGGGTTACCACCCTCCCATGATCAAGCGGGGATCCCCTCCTTGCTGGTCACCCCTACAGGGCAACATTTGACCCTTTCCAGGGTCCCCCAGCGAAGCAAAACTGGGATGCAGAAGACGGAGCTCTCCTTCCAAACGTCCATGGCGGCCGCGTCGGCAAAAAAAAAGAACATATGTAATGTCTGAGCATTTGTAACATGACAAATTACAATTTGTGACAATTTGTAACTGCAACGTAATTTGTAATGTATGCTTGTAACATACTGCTCGAGCAGGGGGGTTGGACTAGAAGACCTCCAAGGTCCCTTTCCAGCTCTATTCTATTCCGAATTCTTAATTAATCTCAGATATGTGGCTTTGTAGCCCAAGCAAAATTCGTTAGCCTTTGGAATGGATAGCCACGATGATCAACAGATTCCCCAATGCTGCAATCAAGCTGCAGTTCCTGGCTTGATTTGCAATTTGCCACATTTACGGGGCCTTTATCATGGTTTGTTTGGCTTCTGCATCGTTCACGGATCAAACAGAGTATTTGAATAGTTATATTTTCCTGCAGCATTTGCAGCAGAACAAGTGGGATAAATACAGAGAGGCCAGAATTTGCTGGAGGTGTTTTATTTAGCAAAGTCAACTAAGCTTGTCCAGAAGTGTTTGGTGACTGATATCCAGTTTGGTTCCAGCATTAAAAAGGAGCGAAAGGCAGAGAAAAGGCTGTGTGTGAATTCTGGTGTGGAAATCAAGGATCTATGGCCAGTAAACAGGTGGCGGAAGACGAGGATCAACCTGTAAGGAAGAAAAAGGCAACATCGGGAATAAAAGCAATAAAAGGCGATTGACGGGTTAACAGGGAAACTTTTTGTTTGTCTGTTTGTCATCCTGCCTTTATGATTTTTACAAACAACAAACAAGGCAGTGAACATAGGCAACCCATTTTCCTCCACCTGTTTTCCCTACAACAACCCTGTGAGGTGGGTTAGGCTGAGAGAGAGAGAGAGAGAGAGAGGGACTGCCCCCCCCCCCAAAGTCACCCAGCTGGCTTTTGTGCCTAAGGCAGGACTAGAACTTACTGTCTCCTGGCTACTGGTCCAAGGTCACCCAGCCGGCTTTTGTAACTGACAAGGGATTAGAAATCACCGTCTCCTGTGATTGGTCCAAAATCACCCAGCTGGCTTTCATGGCTAAGGCGGAACTAGAATTCCCCATTTCCTGGTGATTGGCCCAATGTCACCCAGCTGGCTTTCATGGCTAAGGTGGAACTAGAACTCCCCATCTTCTGGTGATTGGCCCAAAGCCCCCCAGCAACTTTATTGCCTAAAGCAGGACTAGAACTCACTGCCTCCTGGTAAGTGGCCCAAAGTTACCTAGGCAGATATCATGGCTAAGGCAGAACTAGAATTCCCCGTCTCCTGTGATTGGTCCAAAATCACCCAGCTGGCTTTCATGGCTAAGGTGGAACTAGAACTCCCCATCTTCTGGTGATTGGCCCAAAGCCCCCCAGCAACTTTATTGCCTAAAGCGGGACTAGAACTCACTGCCTCCTGGTAAGTGGCCCAAAGTTACCTAGGCAGATATCACGGCTAAGGCAGAACTAGAACTCCCCATCTCCTGGTAATTGACCCAAAGTCACCCAACCCACTATTATGGCTAAGGCAGAACTAGAACTCCCCATCTCCTGGTGATTGGCCCAAAGTCACCCAGCCAGATTTCATGGCTAAGGCGGAACTAGAACTCACTGTCTCCAGCTTTCTAGCCTGATGCCTTAACTACTAGATAAAATTGGTTCTATTTTGTTCTCTTTGAGCAGTGGTCCCCAAGGTTTCCATCTTGGGACGCCCGGCCCGGCGTGGGTGGGGAGGGGGAGAGCACGCGTGTGGCAGGCGCCCCTGCGCCTTGCGCAAGTGCAGCTTCTATGACCCCTTCTTAGAGAAAGGGTTTGCAATGTTGTTTGAATCAAAAGCTGAGCTGGCTTTTAAATGGAATGCAGAGCCCAAAACTAGATCATGCCGGGCAGCCGAATGAAACAGGAAAGAAGGGAAAGGAGAATTATTCAATTAATTGCAGTAGCATGTATTTATCCTGGTTGCGGTGTCCCGGTGTGTGTGTGTGTGTGTGTGTGTGTGTGTGTGTGTGTCAGTCACATGATCCCTTTTTGCGGCCTCCTGACAAGCAAAGTCAATGGGGGAAGCCAGGTTCACATAACGACCGGGAGAAGAAATGTTGTTAAAAGGGTGCAGAATTCACTTAACAACCGTTTTGCTTAGCAGTGCAAAATTTGGGCTCAACTGAGGTCCTAAAGTGAGGATTACCTGTATACGATTCTGGTGTTTAGGGATGTTTATATAGCAACTGCTGACAAATCCCATCCTTTTTACCAGAATTTTCTGCTTGTGCAGAAAAGCCATCGCAGAGAAAAGGGGCGGGGCTTGGATTCTGCAGCCAGAGGCTGCCATCTTGACTTTTTTGACCTGCCTGTCCCTAGGGGTGCCCTTGCCTCTACTGCCACGAAAAGGCTCCTCCTCTGCTTGCCACCAGTCACTACTCACCCTGGTTTGGTGGCCTGTATCCTTGGCAACCGATCCTGGGTCTCTTTTGATCGTACTTGTCGCAAAAGAGGGGATTTCCGGCCTTGTTACAGCACCAGTCATGCAATTTCAATTCTTCGTCTGGACACATCCATCCCATGAGAAAATAAGAATAAGCCAGGATAAGTTGGTTTGTTTTCAGGGTTTTTTTGTTAATCAATGCCTTGCAGTAGCCCAGAAAATGTAAATTAGCCCAGTAAGGTAGTTTTCAACTTACGACAGCTCATTTAGTGTCCATTCCAAGTTACAACAGCACTGAAAAAAGTGATTTTTCACCGTTTTTCTCAATTACGACCGTTGCAGTCCTGTGATCTAAATCCAGATGCTTGGCGACTGACTCGTATTTATGACGGTCGCAGTGTCCCAGGGGGTTCACGTGATCCCCTTTGGCGACCTTTTGACAAGCCAAGTCAATGGGGAAGGCAGCTTCACTTTATAATCGTGTTACTTACTTAACAAACCGCAGTGATTCACTTAACAACTGTGGCGAGAAAGGTCATAAAATGGGGCAAATGGTCACTTAAGCCACGGGAAATTTGGACTCAACTGTCATAAGCCGAGGACTACCTGTCACCAGGTTGAGGCTGCGGCATGCACTGGTTCACCCATTCTGTGGAACATGGGTTGGTTTTAATCATGGTTTCCCGAACAAATCAGGGTGGCCTGCTTCATTCGACACGCTAAGCCAGAAACATAGTTTACCAAACAGGATTCACAAATCATTTTCAATCATCCTGATTGCTTGTCTTCTGCCTGGCAGTCTCTTACAGGACCAGATACAAATCCTACACCATTGGGTGACGTTTCTGACAGTGCCTTTTGACCATCATGGCTACTACCTGGTGTGGTGATTTTCTGCCCTTTCATGGTGGAAACACCCAAAGAATAGGTTCACACAACAAGTTTAACCCCGATCAGTTAAGTTGAGCAGCTGCATCTGCAAAATGCACAATGCCCACATAGTGTTGGTTAGTCGTTACTAGGGCAGAAGGTACTATGGACTGATCCCATTTGATTGGCTGACTATAATGTGAATCCTTAGAACAGCGTTTCTCAACCTTGGAACGTTAAGATGTGTGGACTTCAACTCCCAGAGATCCTCAGCCAGAATGTGTGTTCTACTCCCAGAGTTCCTCAGCCAGCATGTGTGGACTTCAACTACCAGCATTCCTCAGTCAGAATTGAAAACTTCAACTCCCACAATTCCTCGGTTAGAATATGTGTTCAACTCCCAGAGTTCCTCAGCCAGCATGTGTGGACTTCAACTCCCAGCATTCCTCAAACAGAATTGAAAACTTCAACTCCCACAATTCCTCGGTTAGAATATGTGTTCAACTCCCAGGGTTCCTCAGCCAGAATGTGTGGACTTCAACTCCCTCAATTCTTCAGTCAGAATGTGAGGACTTCAACTCCCAGAGTTCCTCAGTCAGAACGTGTGGAGTTCAACTCCCAGAATTCCTCAGTCAGAATATGAGGACTTCAACTCCCAGAATTCCTTACCCAGCATGTGTGGACTTCAACTCCCAGAATTCCTCATTCAGAATGTATAGACTTCAACTCCCAGAATTTCTCAGCCAGCATCTACCTGCAAGAATTCTGGGAGTTGAAGTCCACACCTCTTAAAGAGTTCCCAAGGTTGAGAAATATTGTTTTAGAACGATCTATTCAGAACCTAAGTTACGGGCGCTGTATGAACGCAACCTTTGATCCCGTCCCTTCACTTTTTTAAGCCACTTTTCCACTTTTCTCCACCATTTTAATCCCAGGACAAGGGTTAGAAAACCCCCACCCCAAACTCGTTGCTGCTCACCGTAGTTGGGGAAGTTTTTCCTTGACTTTTTCCAGATTCTTTCTTGACGACCTTCTTGAAGCTGTCCATTTTTGTTGTAGACACACCGGACCCCCGACCCGTAGCTGTTCGGACGGGACGAATACAGCAGGGCTAAGCCGGCGTTCTGCCCACCTGCAAACATGGAAGGGAGTCGTGTCAAGCGGTCATCTCTTCAGCATTGGCCGCAATTCCACAGAGGAAAAACAGAACTTGCTCCCTCCTGTTGGATGCGGATTTCCTCGCAGCGACATTACAAAATGTGTGAATTGCCTCGAGGGTGCCCTAAAAGTCAAGGGGGTTGGTCGTCACGCCCCATCGAAATCCGACGTTTTATAAAAGAGAGGAAAGGACTTTGCTTTCTAGTTACCTAGTTGGGTGGTGAAAGGTCAGTAAGGAAAAAACCCAGCTCAGAGAGCCCAAGGACTCTGCAGCCACCCTCCTCCTCCTCCTCCTCCTCCTCCTCCTCCTCTCCTCTTCCTCCTCCTCGTCCTCTGCAAATCGTCTCCCTTCTAGCACTGATGGCATTATGTAGTTGGGTAATGAAATGTCTATAAGAAAACAACCCAGCTCAGAGAGCATGAAGGATTCTGAAGCTCTCCTCCTCCTCCTCCTCCTCCTCCTCTTCCTCCTCCTCCTCTGCAAATCCTCTCCCTTCTAGCACTGATGGCGTTACGTAGTTGGGTAATGAAATGTCAATAAGAAAACAACCCAGCTCAGAGACCATCAAGGACTCTGAAGCTCTCCTCCTCCTCCTCCTCCTCCTCCTCCTCCTCCTCCTCCTCCTCCTCCTCCTCCTCCTCCTCCCCTCTGCAAATCCTTTCCATTTTAGTGCTGATGATATTACATAGTTGGGGTAGTGAAACGTCTGCAGAAGACAACTAAGCTCAGAGAATACTAAGGACTCCAAGCCCTTTTCCTCTCCTCCTCCTCCTCCTCCTCCCTCCTCCTCCTCCCTCCTCCTCCTCCTCCTCCTCCTCCTCCTCCACCCTCCTCCTCCAATCCCCTTCCTTCTAGCACTGATGATGTTCCCTAGCTGGGTCACGAAGCATCTGCAAGAAAACCACCCAGCTCAGAAAGCACCAAGGACCCCAAAATCCTAAAAAAGCCCGGGGTGGGGGTGGGGGTGAGGGGGGCGGGTTTCCATCATATCTTCAAATGGTCAGTCAGGGACCGGTCATAAATCGAGGAACGGTTGTAACTGACTAAATTGAAAGCTGGGTTTCGTTTTAAATTGTAAACAGCCTTTTTCGTCTACTAGATTATTTATCTGCTTGTTTTTTTTCTCCCTTCTGTTTTTTTTTAACTTTATAGGCTAGCCATCTTCCCTGGTTTAATTTGCATTTTGAAAAAAGTTTTCTTTTGCTGTTTTCATTTGCTGAGCCTATTTTTTTCCTCCCAGGCCGTTAAAACTGAATTCATGCTTTATTTTTTCCATTTGTTTTTTTTTTCTTCAATATTTTCTTTTGTGGGTTTATTATTGGTCACTCTAATTCTCACGAAAAAGGAAGAAATGAAAAAAAAGGATCATTAAAGAATACTATGAGACCCTGTAGGACAGGGGTCTTCAAACTTGGCCCTTTTATGACTTGTGGACTTCAACTCCCAGAATTCTTCAGCCAACATGTCTGGCTGAGGAATTCTGGGAGTTGAAGTCCACAAGTCATAAAAGGGCCAAGTTTGAAGACCCCTGCTGTAGGATATACAGAAGAAATTCCGTGGAGAAAACGGTTCAATCTATGGGGGGAGAAACACAACTTTGCCCAAAATTTCTGAAAACTTTAAAACTACGTTAAATAAAAAGTGGCTCTCGGTTCATCCAGAGGGCGCAAAACCGGCTTAAACGCAGCTATCTGAGCATCTTGTCTGTGGGTCCAGCGGTCGCAAGACGCTGCAGACCATCCCATTAACGCGAAGCACCTCTTTGGCTGGTTGTGTAGCGGCCGTCCGACAACCCTTGTTGCAGAGAACAAGGACAAGGGGGCAGGTTCCTGTTCCAGGCCGACGGGAGACGCTCGTGACTCAGCCAGTCCAGACACTTCTGCCTGTAATTCATACGGATGCGGCTGTCCAGTTTATATATCCACAAACCACGCACATCTGGAAGGAAACGCAGAGAGAGAACAGCGATGAGTTTAGGTTTAGTCAGCATTTATCTCGGCTTAGTTTCGTTCCGCCTTCCCCAGCTTGTTCTCTTTCCGACGCCTTGGGATCCCCGGATCCATCCTCCCCAGCCAGTGCACATGACGGTCGGAACAATTCACCAGTGGAACTCCTTGCCTCCAGAAGCTGTGAATGGTCCAAAACTGGAAGATTTTAAGAAGAGACTGGGCAGACACGTGCCTGAAATGGTATAGGGTTTCCTGCCTGAGTGGGGGGTTGGGCTAGATGACCTCCAAGGTCCTTCCAACTTTATTATTGTTATTATTGACCATTGCACAGTCAGCCAGATGTTCAGACTGGATTTGGCATTTTTTGTCTACCTATCGAGTCCTTACCAAGGACCTGGGATAAGCAGATGTGGATGTTTGATGGTATTACAGATTATTATTATTATATAAAACTTTTATTCATAAAACATGAAACTCAGTCAACTGAACACTCAAATTGACTGGCACTGATGGATGACACGGGCTGCTGCCAGCATCCTAGGTATCAACCAGGTATCTCCTTAAAATGGAAGATGTTCCGAGTAGCGCAGTTTTTTGTAGCTTTGCTGGAGTTATTGCAGGAAGCTGCAGTTTCTTGATGTGTTTTGCAAAGTTTTTGGACATAGTTCCCAGGGCCCTGATGACAATGGGTATCTCTTTTTTTAAAATTTATTTATTTATTTATTTATTTATATATTATTATTATTATTATTATTATTATTATTATTATTATTATTATTATTATTATTATTATTATTATTATTCGAATCTAACAAATACAGGAGTGTGTAGATGCTGTAACTGGAGGGTGTCAAAATCGAGAAAGTGTTTTTAAACTCCCTAAGGTTCTCCTCTTTGCTACGGTGATTCTGATCGAAAGGATTAAAAAAACAAACCTCTTTTTAAATCATAGGGGAATTATAAAACCATCCGTTCAGCCCCCCCAGTTCCTCGTCCTTCTCTACCCTGTCCCTGTCAGATCCCACTTAGTGTCCCTGTGTCCAGTTCTGGGCCCGAGA
The DNA here is from genome assembly GCF_964194415.1 of Vipera berus. NCBI lineage: Eukaryota > Metazoa > Chordata > Lepidosauria > Squamata > Viperidae > Vipera > Vipera berus. Next base: position 3,151,586 of record NC_138207.1, read on the forward strand.
GATGGCGTACAGGTAGCTCTCGACTTACAACCCTTCATTTAGTGACCGTTCAAAGTTACTGTTGTGACTCAGGGCCAGCCGGTGGGTTCGGCAGCCGGCTCAGATGTATCGGATGACTCAGATGAGGGGGAGGAGGAGGGTGTGGAAGACGAACCGGCTGATGATGGCTTGGAGGCTTCGCAGAGCCCTCAGCCGGGGCCCTCTTCTCAGCTGCGCGAGTGCGGAGGATGATGACCCACAGCTGGCCCTGTTCAAGGACGCCCGACGCAGGAGGCAGTCGAGCAGGAACAAACAAAGAAAGGCTGTGGGACTCCTCGGGAGGAGGCACAGGGAGGCCACGCCCTGAACTCTAAATAAAAGGAGTGTTTGGGGAGGGGCTGGTTGCTGAAAGCAACCCTTCCGCTTGAGGATTCAAGTTCCTGTGTTTCTTGTTCTGTTGTTTTGCTTGTGAATTAAACTTGGCAGACGCTTTGCAGCCTCAGACGCTCTCCAGTCTCTACTGCTTGAACAGGGGTTTGCCTTATTACAAGGCCGGTAGTTGGCTGGTTCAGAACAGTTACGACGGCGCTGGAAAAAAAGGGACTTGTGATTGTTTTTCACAGTTATGACCATTGCAGCATTTCCCTCCTCCCCACCCCACCCCACCCCGGTCACGGGATCAACATTCAGATGATTGGCAACTGACTCATATTTATGACGGTGACGAACGTAACAACGGCGTTGATTCTCTTAAGAACAGTGGCCAGAAAGGAAGAAATGGGGCGAAACTCACCCGACCCATGTCTCACTTAGCAACGTAAATTTGGGGCCAGTTGTGATCTGGTATGTTGAGGTCTACTTCAATAAAATAAAATAAAATAAAATAAAATAAAATAAAATAAAATAAAATAATAAAATAAAATAAAATAAAATAAAATAAAATAAAATAAAATAAAATAAAATAAAATAAAATAATAAAATAAAATAAAATAAAATAATAAAATAAAATAAAATAAAATAAAATAAAATAATAAAATAAAATAAAATAAAATAAAATAAAATAAAATAAAATATAAAATAAAATAAAATAAAATATAAAATAAAATAAAATAAAATAAAATATAAAATAAAATAAAATAAAATAATAAAATAAAATAAAATAAAATAATAATAAAATAAAATAAAATAAAATAAAATAAAATAGCACTTATAATACCGCTGCCCAGGGCTTTACAGCACTTTACAGAGTCAGCACATTGTCCCCCAACAATCTGAGTCCTCATTTTACCGCCCGGGGAAGGACGAAAGGCTGAGTCAACTTTGAACCCGTTCAGGATCGAACCCCTGGAGTCCCATCCTGAACGCCTGCTCCTGCTTTGTTTGACCGACATATTTATATCGACCGATCCTGTTCAGTGAATCTGGCTTTCCCCGTTGACTTTGCTTGTCGGAAGGTTGCAAAAGGGGATCCACCCACCCCCAGGACGCTGCAACCGTCATAAATATGAATCAGTTACCAAGCATCTGACTTTTGATCCCGTGACCACAGGGAACGGTCGTAACGGCTGCAACGGTCGTAAGTGTAAAACACAGTCCTAAGTCCCTTTTTTTTCCAGCGCCGTTGTAACTTTGAGCAGTCACTAAATGAACTGTCGTAAGTTGAGGACTGCCTGTATTAGATTTGAGTGCCGCCCATCTCGCCTAGAACCTTCGACGTCTCCATCATTTTGGGCAAGGTGGGTTTGGTTATGGCATGCTTTGGCCTTACCTGTATTGTAACCTTGGAAGCGATCTGGCCGGTATTTCTCAGCTGCTGTTCTCATCATCAAATTATCATTTTTGAAATATCCATCCCCGCTGAATGGAGGGAAGGAAAAGATAAGACATTATTCTCTTTTTTCCCCCTGAAAATACATCCCATCCACCCTGCCGCTGGCAGAAAATCTTCCAGAAATCTACCCGGGTTGATATCAGAGGGAGAGGTCTGAGTTGGGAGAAGGAGTCAAAGGAGGAATAAGTCTGGAATCCTTACATAGACGCAAAAGGGCAAGATCTGACACAGACACAAACACAGCCAGAGACAGACAGACACATACACACACACACCCCACTGATTGCCTTTTGAGCCTTATCTGCTCTTTCCTAGGCAAAACCTTGCTTGTTTTTCTTCCAGATGTTTCATGACCCAACTAGGCAACATCGTCAGTAGTACAAGAGAGAAAAGGAAGAGGTTGAGGAGGGAGGAGGAGGAAGAAGACCACAACTGTGAGGTCCTTGGTGCTCTCTGAACTTGCTTGTTTTCTTGCAGACGTTTCATTACCCAATCATCAGCACTAGAAGGTTGAATGCTAACCGCTCTCCCTTCTAGTCCTGATGATGTTCCCTAGGTGGGTCATGAAACGTCCGCAAGAAAACCACCCAGCTCATAAAGCACCAAGGACCCACAATCCTTCCTCCTCCTCCTCCTCCTCCTCCTCCTCCTCCTCCTCCTCCCTCCCCTCCTCCTCCTCCTCCTCCTCCTCTCTCCACAAACCCTCTCTCCCCTTCTAGCCCTGCTGATGTTCCCTAGTTGGGTCATGAAACATCCGCAAGAAAACAGCCCGAGTCAGAGAGCATCCAGGACTGCATAGCCTTCCTCCTCCTCCTCCTCCTCCTCCTCTCCCCTCCTCCTCCTCCTCCTCCCTCCTCCTCCTTCTCTCCCACAAACCCCCTCTCTCCTTCTAGCCCTGATGATGTTCCCTAGTTGGGTCATGAAACATCCACAAGAAAACCACCCAGCTCAGAGAGCTCCAAGGACCCTACAATCCTCCTCCTCCTCCTCCTCCTCCTCCTCCTCCTCCTCTCCCTCCTCCTCCTCTCCTCCTGCTCTCTTCCTCCTCCTGCTCTCCTCCTCCTCCTGCTCTCCCTCCTCCTCCTCTCCACAAACCCCCTCTCCCTTCTAGCCCTGCTGATGTTCCCTAGGTGGGTCATGAACATCCGCAAGAAAACAGCCCCGAGTCAGAGAGCATCCAGGACTGCATAGCCTTCCTCCTCCTCCTCCTCCTCCTCCTCCTCCTCCTCTCCACAAACCCCCTCTCCCTTCTAGCCCTGATGACATTCCCTCGTTGGGTCATGAAACATCCGCAAGGAAACCACCCAGCTCAGGAGAGCCCCAGGGACCCCTCATTTCAACCTGGAGCTACAAATATTCTCCTTTTAGTGGTAAAGACATTGTTAGCATTACCTGGTGTACCCGATCAGCACGTTGCGGGCGGAGAGTTTTGTGTAGTCCCATTGCATCCCTCCATCCCGGTAAAGGAACAGTGCGTAGGTTCGGTAACCGTCTGTGGTGAGGACCGCTTGGTAGGTGTTCGTCTGGAAGGAATCACACCCACCTCAGAGATGGAAGCCGGGTTTTCTCCACATCCAGCTGCCCCTTTAGGACTACGACCACTTTAATTCTGCTCATTTGTTTATTGCGTAGGTAGTCCTCAACTTACTGGATGACCTCCAAGGTTCCTTCCCACATCATCATCATCATCATCATCATCATCATCATCATCATCATTATTATTATTATTATTACTATTATTATTATTATTATTATTATTATTATTATTATTATTATTGCTGTTGTTGTTATTGTAATAACTTCACGAAAGGAAAAAATATCGTGGTGCTTCTGAAATGGACTCACCTTGCTGCTCTCCTTCTGCCCGGGATAAGGCTGGACTTTGTCCCAGGTGACCTTGAGCAACCACCGAGCTCTATAGGAAGACCTGATGTAGCGGCGAATCTTTGCTTCCACGTCTTGGACGAGGGGGTGCCTGGCAGAATTCCCACAAGGATATTCCTGCGCACAAGAGGAGAGCACGTTGCAAGTGGGGAAACCAAAGGAACATGTCGGCCAATGGCGCAGGAGACAACAGAGAACCACCTGAACGGTGGGCTCCTTGGTGCTCTCTGAGCTTGGCTGGTTTCTGGTAGATGTTTCGTGACGTGACTAGGTGGCATCATCAGGGCTAGATGGGAGGGGGAGGGGAGGGGAGGAGGAGGAGGAGGAGGAGGAGGAAGAAAAGGGCTTGGAGTCCTTAGTGTTCTCTGAGTTTAGTTGTCTTCTGAGGTTGTTTCATGACCCAACTAGGTAACATCATCAATGCCAGAAGGGAGGAGGAGGAGGAGGAGGAGGAGGAGGAGGAGGAGGAGGAGGAGGAGGAGGAGGAATAAGGCTTGGAGTCCTTAGTGTTCTCTGAGCTTACTTATCTTCTGCGTTTGTTTCATGCCCCAACTGGATAACATCATCAATGCTAGAAGGGAGAGGAGGAGGAGGAGGAGGAGGAGGAGGAGGAGGAGGAGGAGGAGGAGGAATAAGGCTTGGAGTCCTTAGTGTTCTCTGAGCTTACTTATCTTCTGTGTTTGTTTCATGCCCCAACTGGATAACATCATCAATGCTAGAAGGGAGAGGAGGAGGAGGAGGAGGAGGAGGAGGAGGAGGAGGAGGAAGAGAGGAGGAGGAGGAGGAGGAGGAGGAGGAGGAATAAGGCTTGGAGTCCTTAGTGTTCTCTGAGCTTACTTATCTTCTGCGTTTGTTTCATGCCCCAACTGGATAACATCATCAATGCTAGAAGGGAGAGGAGGAGGAGGAGGAGGAGGAGGAGGAGGAGGAGGAGGAGGAGGAGGAGGAGGAGGAGGAGGAGGAGGAGGAGGAGGAGGAGAACTGTTGAGTTCTTGGTATTTTTTGAGCTTGCTTGTTTTCTCACAGACATTTCTTTACCGGATTATGTAACACCATCAGTGCTGCAAAGCTGGGTGCTAACTCTTCTCCCTTGTAGCCCTGATGATGTTACCTAGTTTGGGTAATGAAACATCGGCAAGAAAACAGTCAAGCTCAGAGAGCACCAAGGACCCCACAGTTCTCCTCTTCCTCTTCCTCTCCACAAACCCTTCTAGCACTGATGATGTTCCCTAGTTGGGTCATCGTTGAAACATCGGCAAGAAAACCAAGTTCAGAGAGCACCAAGGACCCCACAGTCCTCTTCCTCCTCCTCCTCCTCCTCTCCACAAACCCCATTCCTTGGCTGCGGAATTCTGGGAGTTGGAAGTCCACCTCTCTTAAAGATGCCAAGCTTGGTAACTCATGGATCAACCTGACTAATTTTGCTTCTTAGATATCCCTAAGGTAGAACAACTGAAATTGACCTGGTAGAAGATGGCGCCAGATCCTTTGGAGAAATCGGCGTTGTCCCAAAACACAGCCACCATTGGCACTTTCTCACGCCCATTAAAACCGCCGGGAGGTGGATTGGGATAGCTGGAAATATCTTTGTCAGAGGCTGGGAAGATGATCTGCCCGTTATCCGTGAACTAAAGGAAGGCATAAAAAGATGTAGTCAAAATATAAGCTAACCAGAGTATTATGTCTTGGTATGAAAAGGGCAATAAGAATATGTTGACATGCCCTCACACCCCCCCCCCCCAGTTAATCTCAAATCACTAATTATACTCACATAAAGAGCGTCGTGCAGCGTATTGCCAAGTGGGATCCCAATCTCGGGCTTAAACAGGGGCGAGTTAAAATCCACTTTCCTTTCAACGTACCGCTTATCGTTGACGCCGTCGCCGTAAGGATAGAGGGAGACTGCTGCATTGGAACGACACAAGGACAAAAGCTGAGGTCACTTTGATGAGAACGGTTTCGGTTAAGCTGTTTTCGACTTTCAGTCCCAGGTGGATCGTGGTTTAAATTGAAACAAGGAATATGGAGAGCACTGATGGTTACTAAGCCGGTGTGGAAGCCAATCGCGATTATAATCGTTATCACGTTCGCTCGCATTTAACGGGGTTTTTTTGTGTCCAATGTTTTTGGACACAAGGACAGTAATATTAGGACTTCTTTTGTGGATCGACACAGCGGCAATAGCTTATGCGACAATAAGCTATCTTGAAAATCAGGGTTTCTAATGAACATCAGCTAGTCCTCAACTTACGACCGACAACGGGGCCAGAATTTCCATTGCTAAGCCAGGCAGTTGTTAAGGGAGGAATCTGGACCACGCGCCCGATTTTATCTGATCATTTTTGCCACGGTTGCTAAGCGAACCGCTGCAGTGGTTATGTGAATCACACGGTTGTTAAGCAAATACAGTTCCCTCCCCCATTGACTTTGCTTGTCAGAGGTCAGGTGGGAACAGCGGTCACGTGACCCAGGTTGCTGGGACCGTTGTACATATACGCCAGGGGCCAAGCACCCAAATTTTGATCATGTAACCATGGGGATGCTGCCATGGTCATAAGTGTGAGGATGGGTTGTCATTCACTTTCTTCAGCGCCATTATAGCTTTGAACGGTCCCTAAATGAATGGTTATAAATTGAGGACTACCTGTTATTGCTGCTAAAATGTGATTGGACTAGAAGACCTCCAAGATCCCTTCCAGCTCCATCCTATCCTATCCTATCCTATCCTATCCTATCCTATCCTATCCTATCCTATCCTATCCTATCCTATTTCTTATTCTATTCTATTATTTCTATTCTATTCTATTCTATTCACTCTTTTACTTCTATTCTATTCTATTCTATTCTATTCTGTTCTATATTCTATTCTATTCTATTCTTATTTCTATTCTTATTTCTATTCTATTCTATTCACTCTGTTCTGTTCTATTCTATTCTATTCTATTCTATTCTATTCTATTCTATTCTATTCTATTCTATTCTAGATTGCATCCACCATCTTGACTTTTTTGACTCCCTCCCCCCCATGGATGCCTTCACTGGATCCATAACATGAAAGCTACAGGAAGGGGAGAACTTTGTATCCCAGGGGTGGACCCAAGAATCGACCCTTTTAAGACCTGTGGACTTCAACTCCCAGAATTCCTGAGCCAGCCATGCAGGCTCTGAGTCATGCTGGCTCAGGAATTCTGGGAGTTGAAGTCCACCGGCTGTATAGGGGCCATAATTGCTCAACCCTGCTGTTATCCTGGAAGATGGCCCATCTACCAGCAGGGGATGGGACAGGGGAAAAATGTGTTTTCTCACCAACCCACCTGATGGCGCACCAGTAATGATGGCAGAATTTTTATCCGGTCTGGTTTTGGACTTCTTCAGATCAGACTTCTTCCTTGCCTTTTTGCTGGTGACTTCTGAGGACTTTGCGGCGAGTAGGCCCACTCCTGATAAGGCAAGACGAACGCCCGGCTCACTGTCGTCCGGTTGGGTTTTGCTTAAGTCGAGAGCCACCTTACCTTTAATTAAAGTCTGGTGCTCTTCTGAAAAGTTAGGGCCACTTGAAGAGTCCCCATCCTTCTCCTCTGAAGATGAAGAGCTTTCTGAAGATGCAGGATGCAGCTGCCCAGGAAGAAGATGGTCAGAGTTTCCTAGGACGTCACTCTTGAAGGACAGGAGAGGAGCATCTCCTCTGAGTTCAAGACCTGATTTTCCAGAAGGCAACTGTGAGGTCTCCACGGGGACGTCAGTCTTGGAGGACAGGAGAGGAGCATCTCCTCTGAGTTCAAGACCTGATTTTCCAGAAGGCAACTGTGAGGACTCCACTGGGACTTCAGTCTTGGAGGATAGTAGAGGGGCGTCTACTTTGCCTTGAAGTCCTGGTTTTCCAGAAGCCAACTTTGATGTCTTTGCTGGGATTTCAGGCTTGGAGGATAGGAGAGGGACATCTACTTTGCCTTGAAGTCCTGGTTTTCCAGAAGCCAACTTTGATGTCTTTGCTGGGATTTCAGGCTTGGAGGATAAGAGAGGGACATCTACTTTGCCTTGAAGTCCTGGTTTTCCAGAAACCAACTTTGAAGTCTTTGCTGGGATTTCAGGCTTGGAGGATAAGAGAGGGACATCTACTTTGCCTTGAAGTCCTGGTTTTCCAGAAGCCAACTTTGATGTCTTTGCTGGGATTTCAGGCTTGGAGGATAGGAGAGGGACATCTACTTTGCCTTGAAGTCCTGGTTTTCCAGAAGCCAACTTTGAAGTCTTTGCTGGGATTTCAGGCTTAGAGGATAAGAGAGGGACATCTGCTTTGTCTTGAGGTCCTGGCTTCTCAGAAACCAACTTTGAAGTCTTTGCTGGGATTTCAGGCTTGGAGGATAGTAGAGGGGCGTCTACTTTGCCTTGAAGTCCTGGTTTTCCAGAAGCCAACTTTGATGTCTTTGCTGGGATTTCAGGCTTGGAGGATAAGAGAGGGACATTTGCTTTGTCTTGAGGTCCTGGCTTCTCAGAAACCAACTCTGAAGTCTTTGCTGGGACTTCAGTCTTGGAGGATAGTAGAGGGGCATCTACTTTGCCTTGAAGTCCTGGTTTTCCTGAAGCCAACTTTGACATCTTTGCTGGACCTCCTTTTGTGTCCAAAAGAGAAGGTTGCACACCACCGGCAGAAAGAGCTGTGGATATCTCCTTGAGGACGGGCAAGACTGAATGGACAACTTCCCCTGTTCCTTCTGGACTTGAGGGAGATGAACCCTTCCCAACTACCTTTCCTAGCTTCAGGGTACCTAGACCAGAGGTTATTAAGAGCAGGCCTTTTTTGGGAGGCAACACCAACGGAGATGCCACTTCTGATGGCTGACCTGGTGCTGGTTGGGTTCCTTCAGCAGACAATGGGCGGGCAGACTCACCGACAGGGTCCAATCCTTCAGAGGTCCACCCTGAGACGTCTGGGAGAACTTCCCCATCTGCATTTTCCTTTGAGGTTGGGCCGTCTGATGCACCAAAAGTATCACCGTTGGAAATCTGTCCAGCCAAAGACAGAGCAGAATCTTCTCCACTTCCACTATTTGCCAAGTTGCCTTGGATAGCTGTAGATGGCTGAGAAGAGTCTGGAGCGTCAAAATTCTGGCTCATTCCTTGGGTGGCCAAACTCCCACCCACTGAGGTGGAAATCAAAGTTTCATCTGAAGATTTAGAAATCGTGGCTCCATCAGCAGAAAATTGTCCGCCTACTGAGTCGGGATTTTGTTCAGCTTGCTCTGCTATGTTGTTTTGATTCGGACCCGTTCCTGTGGAAGAAGTGGGTCCTTGGGTACCGGATGTTCCTATGCTGGCAGCATCCTTCCCTCCATCAGTGGAGAGGGATGGTTCTCCGTTAACCAGGTTTTCAGAAAGCTTTTTGCTGACAGATGCCCCAGGTGATTGTGGTCCAGTGGACGATGGAGCCAAGGATAGTTGTTTCTCACTTACAACTGAATTGTCTTCAGAGGTCTCAGCCCCTCCTGTTACTATATCTGGAGATGTTTGAGATGATTCTGATTCAGATCCTGCATTATTTGGTGACCCTGAGTTGGCTATCTCCTCTCCTGGGGATAAGGAAGGTTCTCCATTCTCAAGTCCTCCCAGAATGTTATGATGGACAGGTGTTTCTGGAAATTGCAATTCTGGGCTTGGTGGGACCAAAGAGGCTTGGTCCACACTTGCGATGGAGTGGCTTTCTGTCAGTTCTGCTCCCTCGGAAGCAAGAGGAACGTCCGGGGATGTTCCATCTGCTGATAGCTGAGATCCTACATCAATTGTGGACTTTCTGCTGGCAGTTCCCACCTCTTCGACAGATGATGACTCTCCTACTGATTCTGCAGTGGAGGGAGACAAAGGCCCCTTTCCCACAGGCACACTGGAAGATGCTTCGGATATCTCTGCACCATTAGGAGGTGGAGTCCCTGCTGCTGATCCTCCATCTGGAGGAAGTCGGGAGTCTGCATTCGTGGCTGTGTTGCTAGTGTCAGCTTCTTCACTGGAAGAAGAGATGGCTGGTGGTCCTACAGCAGATGCAGCCAAAGTCCCTTTCTTCTCAGCCACACCTGAAACTTGTGGTGTTCCCGCCTCTTCAGAAGCTGTAGATCCTCCACCTGGTCCAAGGTCATTGGGAGATGGCTGAGGTTCTGCATCAGTGGCCAGTTTTGAATTGGCTGTTTCCATCCCATCTCCATTGCTGGGTTTTCCAGAGACCTCTTGATCTTCTGGTGCTCTTGATGACTCTGTAGCTGATGAAGCTAAAGAAGCGTCTTCCTTTGAAAAGGAAGAACTTTCTAATTGTTCCACTCCGATGGACATACCAGATGTTTCAGTGGCTCCACCAGCCACAGATGACAGAGCTTCTGAATTATTTGCTGACCCTGAGCTAGGGGTTTCCAACTCTTCGGCGGGGAGAGAAGATACCCCATTACTAATTCCTCCAGAAATGTCCTCGCTAACGGATGTTCCTGGAGATTGTGATGTGGTGGCTGATGAGGTCAAAGACGGTTTCTCCCCATTGTTGGAAGCGTCGTCTACAGCTTCTGCGCTCGCAGAATCTTGAACCTCTGTTGTTGATGGACCATCTAGAGATGGTTGAGAGTCCGGGTGGGTCCAGGATTCTGAGTCGGCACTTTCCACTTCTTCACTAGAAGTAGAAGTTGCATGTGACCCTGTCGCTGATGGGATCAGAGATCCCTCCTCCCCATTTACACCTGAGGGACCTTCTATTCCCTCTGCAATCCCAGAGGTTGTACCACCAGGAGGTAACTGAGATCCTGCATTCTTTGCTGCTGACTCCACCGTGGTTGTTTCAGTCCCATTATTCTTGAGGGAGAATCCTCCATCACTATGTCCTCCAGTATCCTCTTCACTGGTGGATGTTTTAGACTCTGATCCTCTATCCAATGGACCTTGAGAAGGTGTCTCACTGTTCATATCAGTAATGTCTTCTGAATCTTCTGCTCCATCAGAAGGAGCTACACTTTCCGGGAGGACCTGAGATGACTTGTCAATGGCTGGTGGTGAATTAGCAGCTCCTGCCACCTCAACCGGGAGGGCAGAACTTTCTTTGGAGAGGGATCCAGAAAACCCACCATTTTCCAAGGTTGCATGTTCTTGGGACTCTGTGGTGGAGGAAGCCAAAGGGGATTCCTTCTTGCTAGCTGTAGATGTTTGCAATCGTTCTGTCTCTTTGGAAGTTTCAGGGGCCGCTTCACCCTCTGGAGATGGTTGAGAAGCCACCGCTGGCAGCGCAGGGGCAGAAGTTTCCGCTCCTTCAGCGGAAGAAGCTGGTGGTGGCACTACGTCCTCAGAAGATACCGCCCCCGTTTCCGGTGGAGCACCTTTTCTTGAGACTGAGGTTGACAGAAAGGTCTCTACATTTGCATTTGGGAGGTCTAGTGGGGGCTTCTCATTTGTCACCGAGGTCTCTACATCTTCTAGAGGTGCCAGAGCTAAAATTCCTCCAATGGGTGACGTTACTAATTGTCCCACAGGAAAGTCACTTCCCGGCTGACTGTCGTTGCTCACTATAACGGCTGTTTTGGCTGACGAGGCTGACCCTGCGCCACCTTCCCCATCTCTACCTTCATCTACAACTTCCCTACTTAGAGAAGAGTCAAGAGTTTGGGATGATACGCCTGGAGAGGGTTCTCCATCTTCATGTTCCAAATTGGGAAGTACACCCTCGATAGATGCAGAAGAGAGTGTTTCTCCCGAGGGCTCCTGAGTTTTTGTTGATGCCTCGGTGTCTACAAGGGGAGAAATTGTTCCAGACTTCGCAGTTGGTTCCCCTCCAGAGCTTAGTATACTGGTTTCCAGGGCATCTTCAGAATCTAGATGTTGTTCATAAGCTGCAGTATTGGCTGTGTCCTGTGTACTGTCACTATCTGGAAGTGGTTCCTCATTAACTCCTTGCTCTGAGGTAGGCCCAATCCTCTTTTCTTCAGGAGATAAGATTGGTCCATTGCTGAAGTCTCCAGAAATCCTTGGTTCCTCAGCAGCTTCTGCAAGAGCTGACTCAGGGTGTGTGGCGGACGAAGCAGAAGACGTTTCTCCTCTGTTGATGGAAACAGAATCTTCTGGATCCTCTGAGTGCGTTTCCGTGCCATCTTCATTTGGTAGTTGGGAGAAATTTGGCAATGGGGTTCCAGAAATTGAAGAGAGCGCTGCATCAGAAGGTGAAAGATTTGACCCACTATGACCTTCCTCGTTGGCTTGGGTGTCCACCTCATGTGAAGCCACACTCAGGAGGGTTTCACTGTTTTCAGAAGAAGAGGAACTAATATTTCCAGTTGATTCACTGGGCGAGACCTTGCTTCCTTCTGTATCTGAAGATGGTTCGTCAGTGGATCCAGAAGATGAAGCTTCTGCAGGCAGTCCTTGATCCTTAGCAGCTCCTTCATCATCCACCAGAGGAGGAGGAGAATCTTCTACACCCCCTGAGTCCGTTTCCGTGTCGTTCTCGTTTAGCAGTTGAGAAGAAGTTTGCGAACCAGATAACGGATTGGATGGAAGTTCGGTTGTGTCTGGTTCTGAAATGAGGGATCCAGAAAGTGCTTCATCAAGAGATGTTGAAGGAAAGGGAGGTTCTCCTTCTGAGGAAGAACTGGAAGCAGATGTTAGTCCATTCTCTGCGAGTGACTGACTTGGAGACAATTGATCATCTAAGGTCCCTGATCTTCCCGTAGGCAGTGGGGTTCCAGAAATCGAAGAGAGCTCTGCATCAGGAGGTAAAAGATCTGACCCACTATGACCTTCATCATTGGCTTGTGTGTCTACCTCATCTGAAGCCACACTTGGGATGGTTTCATTGTTTTCAGAAGAAGAAGAACCAATATTTCCAAGTGATCCACTGGGCGAGACCTCGCTTCCTTCTGTATCTGAAGATGGTTCGTCGGTGGATCCAGAAGATGAAGCTTCTGCAGGCAGTCCTTGAGCCTTAGCAGCTCCTTCATCGTCCACCAGAGGAGGAGGAGAATCTTCTACACCCCCTGAGTCCGTTTCTGTGTTGTTCTCGTTTGGCAGTTGAGAAGAAGGTTGTGAACCAGATAACGGATTGGATGGAAGTTCGGTTGTGTCTGGTTCTGAAATGAGGGATCCAGAAAGTGCTTCATCAAGAGATGTTGAAGGAAAGGGAGGTTCTCCTTCTGTGGAAGAACTGGAAGCAGATGTTAGTCCATTCTCTGCGAGTGACTCACTTGGAGACAATTGATCATCCAAGGTCCCTGATCTTCCCGTAGGCAGTGGGGTTCCAGAAATCGAAGAGAGCTCTGCGTCAGGAGGTAAAAGATCTGACCCACTATGACCTTCATCGTTGGCTTGTGTGTCTACCTCATCTGAAGCCACACTTGGGATGGTTTCATTATTTTCAGAAGAAGAAGAACCAATATTTCCAAGTGATCCACTGGGCAAGACCTCGTTTCCTTCTGTCTCTGAAGATGGTTCGTTGGTGGATCCAGAAGATGAAGCTTCTGCAGGGGCTCCTTGAGTTTCTGCAGCTGGCTCTTGAGCCTCGTCAGCTCTGTCATTGTCCACAGGTGGAGGAGAAGTCACCATCCCATCCGACAAAGTCTCTGATTGATTTTCAGACTCAGAATCTGAAGAGATGGGATGTATTTCATCCTCGGGAGCTCTATTTGAGACGGCAGTTGCCTCGTCACCTTCCAACTCTGAATTAGCTGTTTCCACCCCAGGACTCAAGGAGGAAGCTGTGCCGCTGAGGAGATCTGCAGGTCTTTCTCCATCAGGTATCTCAGTTCCTTGGGCAGACTCTTGTCCAGGAAGTGGTGACACAAAAGGTGTCCCTTCATTGCTCTTTGGGTTTCCTGAGTCTTCTTCTCCTTCTTCTTTCCCTGTGGAGCTTGCCCCCATCTCGACATCTTTAGGCCACTGAGAAGATACCCCTGGAGTTACAGAATCTGCTGCGCCCAATTGTGAAGGGCCGGAGAGGGTGTCATGGGGCAGCCCTGGGTCAGATGGAGCATCAGTTGTTCCTTCTGAAGGGGAGGAATTCGATGCTTCAGCATCTACGAGGTCTTCTGGTTCTTCACTGGACACGTTGACAGGGCTTTCGCGATTAAGCTCCGGGCCTGATGAAGATGCAACTGGATCTGCATCACCTCTTCCTCCAGGAGAACCAGAGTCCACACTAGCAGGAGATGGTTGAAGGGAGCCTACGTCAAAGTTACTTGCCTCTGGAGAGCCAAAGATTGCACGGGTGAGGGATGGCCAAATGGAAGGGAACACTGTTGAGAACATTGACTGTGGTGTCTCAGGGTTATCTTCTGAAGACGGTGAAGGAAGACTTCCAGCGTCTACGTTCTCTCTTGTTTCAATCGGGTCTTCTGGGCTGCTAGGAAAAATTGTGAGATTTGAGGATGGGTCTTCTAATGTCCCATGCTCATCGGTGGATGGTTCTGGGGTGTCTTCCTCTGCTTCATGGCCTTCATCCAAAACTGGAGCAGGTGTTTCTTTAGACGCTTGCTGGGACTCCGCAAGAGGCTCTCCTTCAAGAGTCTCTTTCTCCAAAGTTGGCTCCGAAGAGTTGACTTGACTCAAGACCCTCTGGTCAACGGAAGGGACTTCTGAGGGCCCCTTCAGATCTTCTGGGATTTTGAAGGTCTTGGGGGTGATGACAAGGGGAGCAGAATCGCCTTCACTGGGCGCCAACCTAGAATCTGGAAGTTCTTCAGGACTTGATGTCTCCCCTTCTCCAACAGCATCAGGGCTCTCTCCATTCGTCTCGGAGGGGGTGGTGGTTTCGTCTTGAAAATTGAAATCCTCCTTGGTGGTGGTGGGCAAGGTGGGCTCAAAATACTCGGCGAACGCCACTGTGGCCGGAAAATTGGGGGTGCTGTAGTCATCTTCAATGACCGGCTGTTCGGTGGTCACTGGAAGTGCAGCGCCTGTTGCGACCCCTGTGAACGGTTGATAAAATAAAAAGAGGGTCACCCTTTTGCAACAAACACAAGCTTCCTGCCGGTTTAAATAGATTGAAATAAAGCGATTAACGTACAGAAGCCCAATGACACCGGATCCCCGTCGCTACAGAGGTTTTGAAGAAGAGGCCTCTCAGAAATGACCTAATCAGTTCACCTGCGTGTCACAAGGGGCCAGACTCTAGGCACTCCTTGACTTAGGACGGTCCCAACTCCGAAATTACCCCAGGGTTGAACAAAGGGCCTTGTTCACAGGGTGCCCTCGCAGCATACATGGCCACGTGGGCTCTTGGCAACCTGCTCGCACTTACGACGGAGGGCCAAAGCCTCCGAGATCATGTGATGGAGACACACTCACAGCCCTGCTCAACAGCCACAGGCAAATGGCTTTCAACCCAACCTTGAGGGACAACTGGTTCTTGGGAACATGCAGAATCAGAATCAGAACAGAGCTGGAAGGGACCTTGGAGGTCATCTAGTCCAACCCCCCTGCTCAAGCAGGCGACCCTATACCATTCTAGACCAGGGCTTTTCAACCTTTTCACCCATTGTACCACTTTTAGGATAAGGCAATATCCGAGTACCACCAGTCGCCCAGCAAGGTGTCAAAAACTTGACCAAAAAAAAAAGGGGGAAACATGATAAAGTACAGGTAGTCCTCGACTTACAACAATTTGTTTAGTGACTGTTCGAAGTTACAACAGCACTGAAAAAAGTGAATTACGATCATTTTTCACACTTATGACCGTTGCAGCATCCCCAGGGTCATGTGATTTACATTCGGATGCTTGGCAACTGATTCATACTTATAACATTCAGTGTCCCAGGGTCATGTGATCAATGGCTGGGGGGGCGTGTCCACCGGGGTGCCCGTGGGGGGGAATCTGTGGCTCTCTGGTAGAGGGGAGTGGGACTGGGATGAGTGCCTTCCCTCTCTCCCATTGTCCCTTCCTTCCTTCCTTTCTTTCCTTCTCTCCCTCTGTGTCACTTAGCAAGCAGCCTCTTTTCCGCAAGCAAGCGCGCTGGGCAGGTACCTGGGATCAGCTGAGCCGCGCTCAGAAGTCACGCTCAGAAACGCTGATCCCGGGCTGCTGCCCAGGTCACTAAGCAAAGCAAGCAAGTCAGCTGGCCATGAGCCTGGGATCAGCGTTTCTGAGCGCGACTTCTGAGCGCGGCTCAGCTGATCCCAGGCTCCTGCCCAGCTCGCTTGCTTGCGGAAAAGAGGCTGCTTGCTAAGTGAGCCAGGCAGCGCTCAGAAACGCTGCCCTGTCGCGCTCAGAAACGCTGATCCCGGGATGCTGCCCAGCCCACTTAGCAAGCAGCCTCTTTTCTGCAAGCAAGTGAGCTGGGCAGGAGCCCGGGATCAGTGTTTGTTAGGTATATGTCTGTGGCCTAACTGGTTGGGTTGGCAATATATATAAACTACGGCTGTATCCTTGTTATAGAACTGTAATGTATCACTTTAACTGTGTAATGCATTGCATCATACCTTCTAATGCAGACACGTCAAACACAAGGCCCGGGGGCCGGATCCGGCCCGCAAAGTGGTTTCATGTGGCCTGCGAAGCCATCCGGGAAACAGTGAGGGAACGGACCCCCTCTGCCTTGGCCCTGGCCCAGAGACCCTCCTCCTGCCAGAGACCCCCAGATCTGTCCCACTCCTGCCCAGGCCCCCATAGGCACCCTTCATGCGAACGATGTATTGCTGGCCACTCCCACCCAGTAGGCCATACGCACTCTAGCCACGCCCACCCAGTAGGCCACGCCCACCCTGGCCACACCCACCCGGCCCCCTGAGGGCAACCGCTATGCTGATGCGGCCCTCAATGAAATTGAGTTTGACACCCCTGTTCTAATGCATCATACATTGCGTCATGCCCTACTCTCGCTATCCTCTTTTCTTTCTCTGCAAGCTCTCTTTCGCTCAAGAGTTGCTCTGCTCATCCTTGTCAGCGTTTCTGAGCGTGACTTCTGAGCAAGGCTCAGCTGATCCCGGGCTCCTGCCCAGCTCGCTCGCTTGCGGAAAAGAGGCTGCTTGCTAAGTGAGTTGGGCAGCAGCCCGGGATAAGCTGAGCTGCGCTCAGAAGTCGCGCTCAGAAACGCTGATCCCGGGCTCACGCCCAGATGACTTAGCAAGCAGCCTCTTTTCCGCAAGCAAGTGAGCTGGGCAGGAAAACCGGGATCAGCGTTTCTGAGCGCAGCTCAAGCCGATTGCAGGCTCCTGCCCGGCTCACTTGCTTGCAGAAAAGAGGCTGTTTGCTAAGTGAAGCCCCAGGATCAGCGGGCTACCTGGCGCTGATCCTGGGGCTTCACTTAGCGAGCAGTATGTTTTCCGCAAATGAGCCGGGCAGGAGCCATTCGCTTGTTAGCCCTTCCCCCCTCCCCAAACACCACTTGCTCGCTCACCCTTCCTCACTCGCCACTCCACTTGCTGTCCCTCTGAAAACAGCCCGTTCTGCCCCTTTTATACTTCTCTGCGCCCTCCACCTTATCTCTTCCGGGTACACCAGAAGCTCCAATTAGCATGTCGCCACAGATCCTGGGGATTCTGGCAAGCTCTGCAGCTCCAGCTGATCTCCAGGTCTGCGTGACTCCGTTTTGACTCGTTCCCTCCCCCACCGTAATTAGCTAGGCTTGGCTCGCGTACCACCAGCCAGGCGCTTGCGCACCACTGGTGGTACGCGTACCACCGGTTGAAAAGCCCTGTTCTAGACAACACCTCCAGTGTTGGAGCACTCACAACTTCTGGAGGCAACTTCTGTTCCACTGGTTGCTAATTGTTAATTGTCCTCACTGTCAGGAAATTCCTCCTTAGATCCAGGTTGCTTGATGGATTTCCATCTGTTGCTTCTTGTCCTGCCTTCAGGGGCTTTGGAGAAGAGCTTGACTCCCTCTTCTTTGGGGCAGCCCCTGAGATACTGGAAGGCTGCTATCATGTCCCCCCTCGTCCTTCTCTTCATTAAACTAGACATATCCAGTTCCAGCAACCGTTCCTTATATGTTTGAGCCTCCAGTCCCCTGATCCTCTTTGTCGCTCTTCTCTGCACTCTTTCTAGAGTCTCAACCTCTTTTTTACCTCCTGGTGACCAAAACTAGACACCATCTTCCAGATGTGGCCTCCCCAGTGACTAGAAAGAGGTAAAGGTTGTCCTTGACTTACAAGCATTCATTTAAGGACAGTTCGAAGTTACAACAGCACTGGAAAAAGGGACTTATGACCGTGTTTCGTACTTACGACCGTTGCAGCGCCTGTTGCGACCCCTATGAACGGTTGATAAAATAAAGAGGGTCACCCCTCCTATTTATGACGGTTGCGGCATCCCGGGGAGGGTGTCATGTGATCCCCTTTGGCAAGCCAAGCGAACGGAGAAGCCAGAGTCACTTAACAACCGCATGGCTAACTGAACAGACGCAGTGCTCCGCTTAACAACGGTGGGCAAGAAAGGTCGTAAAATGGGCCAGAACTCCCTTAATAACCTCTGTCTCCCTTAGCGATGGAGCTGTGGATGTCAGCTGTGGTCGTACGTTGAGGACCTCCTGTAATGGCGCTTCAAACGATCTTGGGAACAAGACCTAATTATTAACAACATCGGCTACTTCTGAACTCCCTCCCTCGAGGGATCGTCGCGATAAGATTCCTGATTTTGGTCCAAGTTGCTCAGGTGCCCTTTTTGTGGCCAGGCTTGGCAGCTGCCGCCTGACCTCCCACCAACAGGGTGGGTGGACGATGCTAGGCACAAACCCCCTCGTGCATTTCCCATCAATAAATCTCCTTTCGAGATAAAACCTCCTTCGCTAATCATTGTCCAGGTCGGATTCCCTCTCCCGGAAACACCCAGGCACGTACCTGGCGCTCCCCTCGGTGCTATGCGCTGAGGAGGGAATGCTAGAGTCGTGGTGGGGGGGGGTGTCCAAGCCATGAAGAGCTTTTGAAGATGACAAGCAAGTTTTTCAAGCCCCCCCCCCCTGAAAATTAATGGAGGCCAGGACGGAAGCCACAGTTGGAATTTTGATAAATAACTCAGCACTCCTTTCTCTTCCTATTATTCCCACCACACCAACCCTGTGAGGTGGGTTAGGCTGAGAGAAAGAGAGAGAGAGAGAGAGCGGTGGGGGAGAGAGGGAGAGAGAGAGAGATTGCCCCAAATCACTCAATCAACCAAGGCACAGCTAGAACTCACCGTCTCCTGGTTCCTATCCTGGTTTTTTTAATTCCCCATCTCCTGATAATAGGGCCAAAGTCAGCCAGCAGCTTTGATGCCTAAGGCGGGAATAGAATTCCCTGTCTCCTGATAATTGGCCCAAAGTCACGCAGCGGCTTTGACGCCTAGGGCGGGACTAGATCTCCCCGTCTCCTGGTGATTGGCCCAAAGTCACTCAGCTGGTTTTTCATGCCTAAGGTGGGACTAGAATTCCCAGCCTCCTAGTGATTGGCCCAAAGTTCCCCAGTCGGCTTTCATGCCTAAAGTGGAACTAGAACTCACCCTCTCCTGGTTTCTATCCTGGTGCCTTAACTCGCCATCTCCTGGTGATTGGCCCAAAGTCACCCAGGCAGTTTTTATGCCTAGTGCAGGACTAGAACTCACCGTCTCCTGGTGATTGGCCCAACATTACCCAGCCAGCTTTTATGTGCAATGCAGAACTAAAACTCAGGGCGTCCTGGCTTCCAGCCTACTGCCTTCACCACTAGACCAAACTGGCTCATTGTCTACTTCCTCTGCCCATACACAGAGTGCTGCATTTTGTACCCCTTGTCGTTTCTGAGAGGTCTTCAAGGGCAGCTCCATGTGGAGCACATTATAGTGATCCAGTCCGGTCTGGATGCATTGTCGTTGACGAGGCCACCTACGATGCTCTGCTATTTATAAAAACATGCTCCAATTTCTAAAAGGGGCACATGGGTTTCTCCAGAGGGATATGAGTGTGTCAGATTACACACTTCTACACATCTACATTTTTACAGTACAGCTAAGTCCTCGACTTATGACCGTGACAGAGCCCAAAATTTCTGCTGCCAAGTGACACGTTTGTTAACTGAGTTTTGCCCCATTTTACGACCTTTTTTGCCACAGTTGTTAAGCGAATCACTGCAGTTGTTAAGTTAGGAACACGGTTGTTTGGCTTCCCCCACTGACTTTGCTTGTCAGAAGGTCGCAAAAGGGGATTATGTGACCCCAGGACAACGCAACCGTCATAAATACGAGCAAGTTTCCAAGTGTCCGAATTTTGATCTACGACGGTTGTGTGAAAAACGGTCGTAAGTCACTTTTTTCAATTCTGTTGTAACTTCAAATCGCCACTAAACGGATAACCCGCCTGGACAACTCACCCTAACATTCATATATAAAGGTTTGCAGAAGACCTTAAACTATGAAAAAGTTTAACCAACATTACTACTAACCAAGCTTAGCGCACAGTGCAAGCGAAGGCACGGGGTCTTCACTTAACCTGGTTTAATCACATTGTGTGAAACGAGCTCTTAGCCCAGTTGCAGGAAACGGCCGTTTTTCCTGCCTCTTTTACCCAAACTGTTTGTAATTGTCAAGCACCACAACACGCACGCTAACTTAAAAGGCTAACTTCACTCGGCGTTCTCCTAATCAATCTAGTCTGGTGTTAAAAGTTGTCTACAACCGCTCCAGTGTATATTTTGGGTTATTCGAACCAAGTTAAGAACTAAGGACAAATTTCCTGCCATAAGAACAATTAATCAGTGGGACACGTTGCCTTCACAAATGCTCCATCAATGGAGGTTCTCAAGAAGAGATTGGACAGCCATTTAGCCAGGATGCTAATTCCTGCTTGAGCAAGAAATTGGACGAGAAGACCTAACCAGTAACTGTTAGATGGACCTTGGAGTCTTAGTGGCCGATCTCTTAAACATGAGCCAGCCCTGTGCAGCAGCAGCCAAAAAAGCTAGTACGATCCTGGGTTGTATAAACGGAGGCACAGAATCAAGATCAGGTGAAGTATTAGTACCGCTTTATAAAGCCTTAGCAAGGCCACGCCTGGAATACGGCATCCAGTTTTGGTCACCACATCACAAAAAAAGATGCCGAGACTTTGGGGGCAAAAAAAGTGCAGAGAAGAGCAACTAAGATAATAATAATAATAATAATAATAATAATAATAATAATAATAATAATAATAATAATAATAATAATAATAATAATAATAATAATAATAATAAGAAGAAGAAGAAGAAGAAGAAGAAGAAGAAGAAGAAGAAGAAGAAGAAGAAGAAGAAGAAGAAGCTGGAAGGGACCTTGGAGGTCATCTAGTCCAACCCCCTGCTCAGGCAGGGAACCCTATACCATTTCAGGCAAATGGCTGGCCAGTCTCTTCTTAAAAACTTCCAGTGTTGGAGCATTCACCACCTCTGGAGGCAGGTTGTTCCACTGGTTAATTGTTCTAACTGTCAGGAAGTTTCTCCTCAGTTCGAGGTTGCTTCTCTCCTTGACTAGTTTCCATCCGTTGCTTCTTGTCCTGCCTTCGGGCGCTTTGGAGAAGAGCTTGACTCCCTCTTTTTTGGGGCAGCCCTTGAGATATTGGAAGGCTGCTATCATGTCACCCCTCACCCTTCTCTTCGTTAAACTACACATACCCAATTCCAGCAACCGTTCCCTATATGTTTTAGCCTCCAGATGATTAAGGGCCTGGAGACTAAAACATACGAAGAACGGCTGCAGGATTTGGGTATGGCCAGTCTAGAGAAAAGAAGAAATAGGGGTGACATGATAGCAGTTATTCCAGTATTTGAGGGGCTGCCACAAAGAAGAGGAGGGGGTCAATTTATTCACCAGAGCACCGGAAGGCAGGACGAGAAACAACGGATGGAAACTGATCAAGGAGAGAGGCAACCTGGAATCGAGGAGAAAGTTCCTAACAGTGAGGACAATTAGCTGGTGAAACAGCTTGCCACCAGAAATCGTGGGCGCGCCATCACTGGAGGTGTTTTTAGAAGAGACAGTCACTTGTCTGAGATGGTGTAGGTTCTCCTGCTTGAACGGGGGGCTGGACTAGAAGACCTCCAAGGTCCCTTCCAGCTCTATTCTATTCTATTCTATTCTATTCTATTCTATTCTATTCTATTCTATTCTATTCTATTCTATTCTATTCTATTAATTTCATTCTATTCTATTCTATTCTATTCCATTCTTATTTCTTATTCTATTCTATTCTATTCTATTTTCCCTTTCCTATTCCTATTCCATTCCATTCCATATTTTCTATTCTATTCTATTCTATTCTATTCTATTCTATTCTGTTCTATTCTATTCTATTGTTATTTCTTATTCTATTCTATTCTATTCTATTCTATTCTATTCTATTCTATTCTATTCTATTCAATTCTATTCTATTCTATTCCTTATTCCATTCTATTCTATTCTATTCTATTCTATTCTATTCTATTCTATTCTATTCTATTCTATTCTATTCTATTCTATTCTATTCTATTCTATTCTATTCTATTCTATTCTATTCTATTCTATTCTATTCTCCAAAGCGCCAGAAGGCAGGACAAGAAACAACGGATGGAAACTGACCAAGGAGAGAAGCAACCTGGAACTAAGGAGAAACTTCCTGACAGTTAGAACAATTAACCAGTGGAACAGCTTGCCACCAGAAGCTGTGAATGCTCCAACAGTGGAGGTTATTCGGAAGAGACTGGACAACCATTTACCTGGAATGGCATGGGATCTCCCGCTTGAGCAGGGGGGGGGGTTGGACTAGAGGACCTCCAAGGCTCCTTTCAACTCTGTTACAATATTCTGTTATTCTGATTGGCAAAGTTCTCCTCCTACACTCTCCGTTCTCCAACCCTTCCCTCCATCCTTTCCTTCTCCCCCCACCCCGTTTGCATCTTTGATTAAATGCCCAGGACCGAACGTGCCCGCCTCCCTCTTGCCAACTCACCGCACAGAAGCCATGCCCAGAATCCGAACAGGGGGGCCCGGAGCAGCTCTTTTGGGATTCCCATGGACCAACCGGTTGACTTTGCTGGAGAAGACCCCTGGGTGGCTGAGGTCCTCCAACAGGACCAAGTAGGATGTCCTGTGGGACCTGTGGGTTTTTATAAGAGGTGGGAAGGGGGCTGTGCCCATAGCCACGCCCCCTCTTTCACCCAATTCTCCGGTTACAGCCGGAGGGCCGGGAAGAACTAAGGTTAAACAAAGGTGGCTTCCATCTCACAGAATAATGGAATGAGGGAATTGGAGAGGTACCTTGGAGGTCCTCTAGTCCAACCCCCTTGCTCAGGCAGGAAATCCTGTACAGCGAGTCCTTCACTGACCACCACGGCGGGGCCCAAAAGTTTACGTTGCTAAGCGGGATGTTGGTTACGTGAGCTTTGCCCCGTTTTATGACCTCCCTCGCCAGGGTTGTTAAGCGAGTGGCTTCAGTTGCTCCGTTAGCTACGGGGTTAAGTGAACCTGGTTTAACCTATTGACTTGGCTGGTCAGAAGTCCGCAAAAGGGGGATTACTGCGCCTGTCGTAAATGTGAGTCTGAATGTTGATCCCGTGAGCCTGGGTACGCTGCAAGAGTCTGAAAAATGGTCCTCGGCCGCTTTTTTTTCACCGCGACTTCAAACAGTCACTAAATGAATGATTGTAAGTTGAGGACAATTTGCACAGTTTCGGACCAACGGGCTGCCCAGTCCCTTCTTGAAAATCTCCGGGGGTAGAAGCACCCGTCTCTACAACTCAAATGAGAATTTGCTAATGAACACTGCTGTGTGATATATTTTTTTTTGAGTCAGCAGTATATCTACTTGTCATGTTATCCGCCACTCAACTAGCTGGTTAAACATAGAGCACTTTTTCAAATAGGTAGAACCACCCACCCCCCTTTTCTCAGCGGCTGCCACAAAAAAGAGGGGGGTGGTCCACCTATTCTCCAAAGCGCCCGAAGGCAGGACAAGAAGCAACAGATGGAAACTAACCAAGGAGAGAAGCAACTTAGAACTAAGCAAGAATTTCCTGACAGCGAGAACAATTAACCAGTGGAACAACCTGCCTCCAGAAGGGGTGAGTGCTCCAACACTGGAAGTTTTTAAGAAGAGACTGGACAACCGTTTGTCTGAAATGGGTTACAGTTTCCTGCCTTTTCTCTAGTCCAGGGCTTTTCAACCAGTGGCACGGGTATCACCTGTGGTACACTGGCACCTGGCAGGTGGTATGTGACCATCCTAGAAAAGTGGTAGCAGGGGAGAGGAATGAGCTGAACCGGTGGCAGCACCGCACAAGCCTGAGCGAGAGACGGCTGGAGCTGCAGGGCCGTCGGGGCTCAGCGGAAGTGCCAGGATCAGCGCCAGGCTCCAGCTGGAGCTCAGTGCTAATTCTGGCACTTTTGAGCCCAGAAGAAGCGCCGATCAGCTGGAATGTTGCAGCATCTCCAGGGTCTTGTGATTTACATTCAGATGCTTGGCAACTGATTCATATTTATGACGGTCACAGTGTCCCAGGGACATGTGAAGTGACCAAAACCTGCTGCACCCACCCAGCAGATTTGGGGGGGTGGAGAATAAAAACCAAACACCCCTCCCCACACACACCCGCTGCCAATCCTCAACAGAAATGCTCACAACAATGAACACCTCGGACAGGAGGAAGAGCGCCGCCAGGCGGGTAGGCAGGTGTCTTGCTCGGCTGTGGCTTGGGGGACACTTTTTTCAGTGCCATTGTAGCTTCAAACAGTCACTAAGCGAACTGTTGTAAGTTGAGGACTACCTGTACTTCATCACTTTTTTCCTTTTTTTTTTTTTTGGTCATCAAGTTCTTGACCCCTTGCTAGGCGACTGGTGGTCCTCGGATGTTGCCGTATCCTAAAAGTGGCACAATGGGTGAAAAGGTTGAAAATGCCCTGTTCTAGACTAGCCAAGCCCAAATCCTGCAACCATTTTTTTGTCTCCAGGCCTTTAATCACCTTAATTGCTCTTCTTTGCACTTTTTCCAGAGTCAGAAGACGGGTGGACTTCAACTCCCAGAGTTCCTCCCCCAGCATGGCTGCCAATGGTGATCACGTGACCTCTGAGATGGCTAGACTGAGGAATTCTGTGAACTGAAGTCCACAGTACTTCAAGTTGGGACACACACACACACACACACACACACACACACACTCACACACACACACCCCAATGATCAAGTGTTTTACAACAGCATCCCAAAGTCACACATTGACCGTTTGCGATCCTCCTAGCCAGCTTCCACTAAGCAAAGTCAGTGGGGGGAAGCTGGGTTCGCTTAACGGCCCTATGATTCACTTAACAACTGTAACTATTAGGAAATAAGCTTTGAATTATTGTTTAGCCCAGATAATATAGAAGATGGACTTGAGACAATAAGGGACACTTTATTAGTAAGTGGTGAGGTACTAGGATGAGAAATAGAAAACGTCTATGTAATAAAATAAGAATATACTTAAGTAAGTAAGATGTGTATTTTAGATATGATAATTTTTATGTGGGGGAAATACAGTAAAGGAAATTTGGGTTACCCGAAACTTAAACACTATGGATATTAAAGGTTGAATTGGAACACTGTAATTGAAAATGGAAAAATTAGGTAAAACTTGAAAACAGGACATGGCTTATGTGTGAGCAAAAATAGATTGATAAACGTTTTAATTGAACATGTTATAATTAGAAATTTACTAATTTAAATAGGATATAGCAAATGTTAAGGGAAATAGAGAAGGAGTTTTTGATGATGTAACCTGAGATATGGACTAAAGATTTTGTTATTGAACTATTGACTGCCCAATCACCACGATGCTTTCCAAATGCTTAAATGTAAAACTGGAAAACCAATAATTATTATTATTTTTAAAAAAACCCTGCAATAATGGCTGCCCGAAAAAGGTCATATAATATCGGCCTCAATTTCGCATAACCTCCATCTTGTCCAGCAATGGAAATTCTGATCCCTGTCACGGTCATAAGTTGAGTACTACCTGTTCCCGGAGCCTACTCACGGCGTACTTTTACCAGAAGTCACCTGGCCTGCCTAGGCCAGCCAGCCAGCCACCCATCCTTGGAAGACGCCGAGCAATTTCAGTCTCCAGTGATGGTTGACGGTCCTGGGGGGCATAAATATGCTAATGGCGCTGCAGTCCATTAAATCTGCTGATGAGGTCACAGACCGTGAAGCGCTAAGAGCTCTCTCTCGATCACCTGCCACTCATTCTTGGCCCGGTGAGTCAAAAAAAGGGCATTAGGTTGCCAGCCCACCGGAAAAAAAACCGGGCATGAGTGATAACCTCTGCACCTTCGGGATGGGGGTGATCAACGTCATCCCGTCCCGCCGCTATCGGAAGGATCTAGGAAGGTCTTAAAAAAAAGAAAGGCAATTATGGGGTCTTCACACACACACACACACACACACACACACGCCCCCACGCGAATTCCAGAGTTATTCTTCATCAGGACTCATAAAGTTATGAGTTTGTTGGTTTGGAGCGTGGAATTTTCCAGTCTTGGCTTGGCTCGAGAGCGGACGGAAAATAAAAAAGGGTCCCTTTTAAATTCACGGCGACGACGAGTAGTCCCGGACTTGCAACTACTCGTTTAGTGGCCGTTCAAAGTCATAACGGCACTGGAAAAAGTGAGCTAGGGTTGTTGTTGTTTTTTTCCCCACACTTATGTATGTCTGCAAGAAAGGAACCCAACTCAGAGCGCCAAGGATCCCAAAATCCTTCTCCCGCCCTTCACCCTCCTCCTCCCAACAGTGATGACGTTACCTTGTTGGGTCATGAAACGTCTGCAAGAAAATAACCAAGCTCAGAGAGCACCCAGGACCCCACAGTCCTCCTCCTCTTCCTTCCAACAGTGATGACGTTACCTTCTCGGGTCCTGAAACATTTGCAAGAAGAGAGAGGATGAAATACCCCCACACTCCTTCTCCTCCCCTTCACCCTTCCTCCCCCTTCTCTTCCTCCTCCTCTTCCTCACAATCCTACTCCCTTCTAGCACTGATGATGTTCCCTGGTTGAGTCATGAAACATCTGCAAGAAAATAACCAAGCTCAGAGAGCACCCAGGACCCCACAGTCCTCCTCCTCCTCCCCCCCCTTCTCTTCCTCCCCCTCCTCCTCTCCATAAACCTCACTCCTTTCTAACCCTGATGATGTTACCTAGTTGGGTAATGAAACATCTTCAGGGTAACAACCCAGCTCAGAGACCACCAAGGACCCCACAGTCATCATCATGATGGGTTTTGTTTTAATTATTGTTTTAATGTAATTTATTTTCTGCATTTGGGCACTAGGGTTTAATTTGTTTTTAATTTCTGTATTTTGGTTATTTTGATATTTATGTCCCTGTTCACCGCCCTGAGTCCTTCGGGAGAAGGGCGGTATACAAATCAAATCAAATAAATAAATAAATAAAATCATCGCTCTCCTCCTCCTCCTCCTCCTCTTCCTCCTCCTCCTCCTCCTCTAGCACTGATAATAATAATAATAAGTTGGAAGGGACCTTGGAGGTCATCTAGTCCAACCCCCTGCTCAGGCAGGAAACCCTATACCATTTCAGGCAAATGGCTGTCCAGTCTCTTCTTAAAAACTTCCAGTGTTGGAGCATTCACCACTTCTGGAGGCAGGTTGTTCCACTGGTTAATTGTTCTAATTGTCAGGAAGTTTCTCCTTAGTTCCAGGTTGCTTCTCTCCTTGACTAGTTTCCATCCGTTGCTTCTTGTCCTGCTTTCAGGCGCTTTGGAGAATAGCTTGACTCCCTCTTCTTTGGGGCAGCCCCTGAGAGATTGGAACACTGCTATCATGTCACCCCTCACCCTTCTCTTCGTTAAACTACACATACCCAATTCCAGCAACCGTTCCCTATATGTTTTAGCCCCCAGTCCCCCAATCATCTTTGTTGCTCTTCTCTGTACCCTTTCTAGAGTCTCGACATCTTTTTTACATCGTGGTGACCAAAACTGGATGCAGGATTCCAGGTGTGGCCTTACCAAAGCATTGTTGTTATGTTGTTAGTTGCGAAGTCGTGTCCGACCCATCGCGACCCTATGGACAATGTTCCTCCAGGCCTTCCTGTCCTCTACCATCTTCTGGAGTCCATCTAAGCTCACGCCTACTGCTTCAATGACTCCATCCAGCCACCTCATTCTCTGTCGTCCCCTTCTTCTATTGCCCTCAATCTTTCCCAGCATTAGGTTCTTCTCCAGTGAGTCCTTCCTTCTCATTAGGTGGCCAAAGTATTTGAGTTTTAGCTTCAGGATCTGGCCTTCTAAAGAGCAGTCAGGGTTGATCTCCTCTAGGACTGACCAGTTTGATCGCCTTGCAGTCCAAGGAACTCGCAGGAGTCTTCTCCAGCACCAGAGTTCAAAGGCCTCAATTCTTTGGCGCTCAGCCTTTCTTATGGTCCAACTTTCACAGCCATACATTGCAACTGGGAAGACCAGGGCCTTGACTATACACACTTTTGTTGACAGGGTGATGTCTCTGCTTTTTAGTGTGCTGTCTAGATTTGCCATGGCTTTCCTCCCGAGGAGCAAGCGTCTTTTAATTTCTTGGCTACAGTCCCCATCTGCAGTGATCTTGGAGCCCAGGAAAATAAAATCTGTCACTACCTCCATTTCTTCCCCATCTATTTGTCAGGAATTGAGAGGGCCAGATGCCATGATCTTGGTTTTCTTAATGTTTAGTTTCAACCCAGGTTTTGCACTCTCCTTCTTCACCCGCAACAAGAGGCTCTTTAGTTCTTCTTCACTTTCTGCCATTAGAGTGGTATCATCTGCATTGTAAAGTGGTATTAGTACTTCTCTTGATCTTGATTCTATCCCTCTGTTAATGCAGCCTAGCACTGTGTTGGCTTTTTTGGCAGCTGCAGCACACTGCTGGCTCATATTGAAATGATTGTCTACTAGGACTCCGAGATCTCTCTCACAATTACTACTATTGAGCAAGGTACCACCTATACTATACCTGTGCATTTGATTTTTCCTACCTAAATGTAGAGCCTTACTTTTTTCACCATTGAATTTCATTTTGTTAGATAGTGCCCAGTGTTAGAGTCTGTCCAGATCCTCCTGTATTTTAAGCCTATCTTCTGGAGTATTGGCTCTTCCTGCCAGCTTGGTGTCGTCTGCAAATTTGATGAGTTCCCCATCTATCCCCTCATCCAAATCGTTGATGAAGATGTTGAAAAGCACTGGGCCCAGAACAGAGCCCTGGGGCACCCCACTACACACTTCCTTCCATGTAGATGCGGTTCCATTGATGACCACACACTGAGTACGGCCTGTCAGCCAGCTACGAATCCATCTGGTGGTAATGCTATCTAACCCACATTTTTCTATCTTATCAAGTAGTAGGTTGTGATCTACTTTATCAAATGCCTTACTGAAGTCCAAGTAAATTGTATCTACAGCATTCCTCTGGTCCACTAGTTTTGTCACTTGGTCAAAGAATGCAATAAGGTTTGTCTGGCATGATCTGTTTTTGACAAACCCATGTTGACTTTTAGTGATGACTTTGTTTGCATCAAGGTGTTCGCTGATTTGTTGTTTGATTATCTTTTCCAGAATCTTCCCAGGTATTGAGGTCAGGCTGATAGGTCTGTAGTTTCCTGGATCTATTTTTTTCCCTTTTTTGAAGATGGGAACTACATCAGCTCTCTTCCAGTCCTCTGGTAGTTCCCCAGTGCTCCAGGATCTTTGAAAAATATAGTTCAGTGGTTCTGAGATCACGTCTGCCAGTTCCTTGAGAACCTTGGGGTGTAATCCATCTGGTCCTGATGATTTGAACTCGTCTAGGCTGGACAGGTGTTCACTTACCATTTTCTTGCCTATCTTAACTTGCGTTTCTATTCTGTTTTTTATGGCACTGTTTTTGGTAGGTTGGACTGTTTTTTCCCTTTGTGTAAAGACAGATGCAAAAAACGAGTTAAATAGTTCTGCTTTCTCCCTGTTGCTTGTCACCTTCTTGCCACTTTCCCCCACTAATGGACCAATCATTTCCTTAACTTTTTTCCTGTTTTTTATATGTTGAAAGAAGCATTTTTTGTTATTTTTGACTTTGGTCGCAAGCCTTAGTTCATTTTGAGCCTTAGCTTTCCTCACTTCATCTTTGCAGGCACGGGCTATTTGCTGATATTCTGACTTAGTTATGTGCCCCTCTTTCCAATTCTTATACTTGTCCTTTTTATCTTTCAGTTTATCAGAGAGTTCTTTATGCAGCCATGCTGGTTTCTTTTGAGAGCTGTTATTTTTCTTCTTTGTTGGTATGGTACTAGACTGGGCCTTTATTATCTCACTTTTCAAAATTTCCCAAGCTTCTTGAGTTGTTTTCCCCTTTAGGATTCTCATCCATGGAATTCTTCCTAAGGTCTCTCTAAGTTTATTGAAATTAGCTCTTTTAAAGTCCAAGACTCTAGTTTGGCTGTGTTCTATTGCTTGTGCCTCCAGAATGTTGAATTCCAATATTGCATGATCACTTCCCCCGAAGGTTCCTATGGCTTCGACACCTTCTATCGTTTCATCTCTGTTAGTGAGAATTAAATCCAATATGGTTAATTCCCTAGTTCCCTTCTCCACTTCTTTTGGAGAGAAAGTTGTCTGCTAGGTTTGTCAGGAATCTGTTTGATCTTCCACTTGGTGCAGAGTTTGTCTCCCAGTTGATATCAGGGTAATTAAAGTCCCCCATTACTATTGTGATGTGCTTCTTACATACGTTAGCTGACTAGCAAAAAGTTCATCTATTTCCTCTGCTTGGTTGGGCGGCCTATAGTATACGCCTATGGCAATGTCATTCCCCCCCCTTTTATATTGACCCAAATGCATTCAAGTTTACAGTTTTCATCATTGTTGTGCTCTATTTATGTAGAGATAAAGTTATTTCTCATATATAGAGCAACTCCACCTCCTCTTTTGTTTAGTCTGTTTCTTTTAAATAGTTTAAATCCCTCTAGCTGTGTGTTCCATTTGTGGGTTTCATCCCACCATGTTTCCGTATTCGCAACAATATCATATCCGCCCTCATTTACCTGAATTTCTAGTTCACCCTGCTTACTGTTCATACTCTGTGCATTAGTGTATAGACATTTAAGTCCTTTATGACTGACCCTGTGTTTACTTGCTGCATAACTTGTGTGGTGCCTGGCTTCCCCTATTTTCTTAGATTGCCGGGGACAGTGATGTTCTGTATCAATTAACTCACTATCCCCATTGTTTAGTTTAAATGTTCCTCCAGAAAAGCTGTGAATTTATTGCCAAGTAACTCCGTCCCTTTCTTGGATGGATGCAGACCATCTCTTTTATACATTTTTTCATTGGACCAGCCACAGACATCGTGACTAATATAACCAAAGCCTTCTCCTTTACACCACTCCTTTAGCCACATCTTAAATTCTGCTATACGCTGGCCTTTTCCATTTTGCTCCTTATACACTGGTAAAACCTCTGAAAAAGTAAGCCTACAGCCTATCCTGCAAAGTTCCTGCCCCAAGTTCTGGAAATCATTCTGCACAGAGAGTACATCTTTTGGGGACAGATCGTTAGTGCCAAGTTACATAGTCGGATAATGAAACGTCTGCAAGAAAACCATCAAGCTCAGAGCACCAAGGACCCCACAGTCCTCCTCCTCCTCCTCCTCCTCCCAACACTGATGATGTTACCCAATTGGGCAATGAAACATTTGCAAGAAAACAACCAAGCTCAGAGAACACCAAGGACCCCACACTCCTCTTCCTCCTCCTTCTCCTCCTCCCCCCCTTCCCCCCCTCCTCCTCCTTCCAACACTGATGATGTTACCTTGTTGGGTCATGAGACAGAGAGCACCAAGGACCCCACAGTCCTCCTTCTCCTCCTCCATCACTCCATCACTCCCATTCTAGCACTGATGATTCCCCACACTGGCTGGGGAATTCTGGGAGTTGAAGTCCACATCCCTTGGTTGAAAAAGATTGAAACCCATCTCCCCAAAATGGGATGTATTTTGGAATTGTAAAAAAAAAGCACATTCAAAAAAAAAGATTGCCCCCTTATTGTTTTGGGAAAAGTAATTGCTAAGATGTAGATGTCCAAACTTTATTAGATAGAACAGAGCTGGAAGGGACCTT
Source organism: Vipera berus (assembly GCF_964194415.1). Lineage (NCBI taxonomy): Eukaryota > Metazoa > Chordata > Lepidosauria > Squamata > Viperidae > Vipera > Vipera berus. The sequence continues at coordinate 3,183,292 of NC_138207.1, forward strand.
GGAGGTCTTCTAGTCCAGCCCCCCGCTCAAGCAGGAGAACCTATACCATCTTAGACAGGTGAATGTCCAGTCTCTTTTTAGAAAACTTCAGTGATGGAGCCCCCACGATTTCTGGTGGCAAGCTGTTCCACTGGCTAATGGTTCTCCCTGTGAGGAAGTTTCTCCTTAATTCCAGTTTGCTTCTCTCTTTGGTCAGTTTGCAACCATTGTTTCTCATCCTTCCCTCTGGTGCTTTGGAGAATAATGCGACCCCTCCCTCTTTGTGGCAGCCCCTCAAATACTGAAACACTGCTATCATGTCACCCCCCCCCCATTTCTTCTTTTCTTTAGACTGGCCAAACCCAAATCCCACAGCCATTCTTCCTATGTTTTAGTCTCCAGGCCTTGGATCATCTTAGTTGCTCTTCTCTGAATTTTTTTCCAGACTCTCAGCATCTTTTTTGTGATACGATATTAGCTAGGGATCAGTCCGAATAATCTAAATCAATAGTTCTGTCTTGGAAATCTTTGCTTCTCCTTACCAAACCTTTGATAGAAAGAGGCTTCAGTGGAGTATCATTTGCCTAGATCTCTTCTCGGTGTACGTAGTTTTTATTTTATTCAGGTATTAAAAAGTTATTTGCTGCCCATCTCGCGACAAGGAATCATGGTCAATTATCTGGCAGGAGAAGCAGAAAACTTTCGACGTTCTCTCCAAGGTGAACTTTTGCCAAAGGGTTGACCTTCGGGCATCTGTTTTCCTGATTTGGCCAAACTGATTTGAGAGTTAATAGGTGATCTTAATAGCCATGTTACATAAGCCGGTCCTTCCAGCCCTCCAAACACTTTCCAAATTAATGATCTGAATCTTCTGCGTCGCGTCACAGCGTTGGCCGAACCGATGAACCATTCAGATGGACACTAATCGCCCGAGGTGTTGAAATATTTTCGATTGGGGGGGGGGGGAGAAAAATGACCATTGCAAAAAGGGACCCAGGGTCTTTTACTGCTCCCCCACCTCCAGCCCCACCCCCCGGGGGCAGATGACAAAGAACCCCCAAACCCATTATTGTTTTCCTTCAAGCGATGCTTTTGGTTATTTCCAAGTTTGTGGATTCTCGGGGATCGATTCTGTAGAACTCAGGGCCCACCATTCATTCTATAATTCTCCTTTTTTTTTTTTTGGTCTCCCAAACCAGAGTCAAGTCTGCTTAGTTAACAAGCTGAAGAAATTCCAGCCCTTTCCAGGAATTAACAGAATAGAGTAACAGAAGAGAATAACAGATATAACAGAATAACAGAGTGGGAAGGGACCTTGGAGGTCATCTAGTCCAACCCCCTGCTCAGGCAGGAAACCCTACGCCATTTCGGACAAATATCTGTCCAATCTCTTCTTAAAAACCTCCAGTGTTAGAGGATTCACAACTTCTGGAGGCAGGTTGTTCCACCGGTTAATTGTTCCCACTTTTAGTAAATTTTTCTTTAGTTCCAGGTTGGTTCTCTCCTTGATGAGTTTCCATCCGTTGCTTCTTGTCCTGCCTTCGGGCGCTTTGGAGAATAGCTTGACTCCCTCTTCTTTGGGGCAGCCCCTGAGATATTGGAAGGCTGCTATCATGTCCCCCCTCGTCCTTCTCTTCATTAAACTAGGCATACCCAATTCCTGCAACTGCTCTTTACGTGTTTTAGCCTCCAGCCCTCTAATCATTTTTTTCCCCAATCTCTTCTGTGATGGAGCACCCACAATTTCTAGTGGCAAGTAGTTCCACTGATTAATTGTTCTCATTGCCAGGAAACTCCTCCTTAGTTCCAGGTTGCTTCTCTCCTTGATGAGTTTCCATCCGTTGCTTCTTGTCCTGCCCTCAGGGGCTTTGGAGAATAAGCGGACACCCCCCCACACAAACACACTTCTTCTTTGTGGCAATCTTCAAGATGATAGCAACTTCAAATATTGGAAGATGCTATCATGGCACCTTCTTTTCACTAGATTAGACATGCGCTATTCCTGCAATTGTTAACAGAATACCAGAGTTGGAAGGGACCTTGGAGGTCATCTAGTCCAACCCCCTGCTCAGGCAGGAGACCCAATACCATTTCAGATAAGTGATTGTCCAGTCTCTTCTTAAAAACTTCCAGTGTTGGAGCATTCACCGCTTCTGGAGGCAGGTTGTTCCACTGGTTAATTGTTCTCACTGTCAGGAAGTTTCTCCTTAGTTCCAGGTTGCTTCTCTCCTTGATGAGTTTCCATCTGTTGCTTCTTGTCCTGCCTTCGGGCGCTTTGGAGAAGAGCTTGACTCCCCTGAGATACTGGAGCACTGTTATCATGTCCCCCCTCGTCCTTCTCTTCGTTAAACTAGACATACCCAGTTCCAGGAGCCGTTCCTTACATGTTTTAGCCTCCAGTCCCCTGATCATCTTTGTTGCTCTTCTCTGCACTTTTTCCAGAGTCTCCACATCTTTTTTACAACAGGGTGACCAAAACTGGATGCAGCATTCCAGGTGTGGCCTTACCAAGGCCTTGTAAAGTGGTATTAACACTTCACGTGATCTTGATTCTCCCCCTCTGTTGATGCAGCCCAGCACTGTGTTGGCTTTTGTGGCAGCTGCCGCACACGGCTGGCTCCTATTTAAAGGATTGTCCACTAGGACTCCGAGGTCCCTCTCAGAGTTACTACTATTGAGCAAGGTACTACCTATTCTGTACCTGTGTGTTTGGTTTTTCTTGCCTAAATGTAGCGCCTTACTTTTTTCACCACTGAATTTCATTTTGTTAGGTAGTGCCCAGTGCTCAAGATCCTCTTCTACAATCACACTAAATGATTGTAAGTCGAGGAATATCTGTGTTGCCTTTTCCAAAAATGAATTAGACCAGTTTTACTTTAGTTGCTGGAGTATAAAACAGCAACTGGCATTTTTATTTTTATTTTTTTTTTGCCTTGTTTTCCGAGTATTTTTGCAATCAGAGCTATAGTTGCTAGCCAGTTACTGAAGCTCAACACAGGGGTGTAACTACAATTCCATTATTTCCAACCAATTTGAGGCCAAAAAAAAAAAAAGCCACACAGCAACCAGACTACCTGTTGAGCGGGTTACAACATTTGTGTATTTATTTATTTGTTCAACATATTAAGCTGTAATCTTACCAGACGGCTCCATTTTCTGTCCAAGTTGCTCAGCCAATAAAAGGAGTAAAGAAAGAGGGAAGCTAACCTCACTTAGCAAGGCAGAAACTGACCAGAGCCTTGGGTGTTGTGTGAACACAGCCACGCTGTTGATTTCGCACGTTTCACACTGCAGGGGGGGGCAATTTGACGTGGAGTTTTCACACAATTTGAACGGGGCGTCTATGGGGTCTTGGCATCGGCTGGCATGGAAAATGAAATGAAAGAAAAGCTGCCATTCATTGTGTAGGTTACTCCGGTGCACCGATCCGGAAGACGCGCACATTTGCAAAAGCTTTCTGACCGTTTTCTTTCCGAACTTCTTTGCTAGCCCACCCAGGTCAGGTGGAAGCTGCCAACAGGAAATTTTGCCTGCAGTTCATGATCAAGCTGGAAGGAAGGAGGGAAGAAGGACCATCATTTATTTATTTTTATGTGAGCTTGTATGAATAGAATAGAATAGAATAGAATAGAATAGAATAGAATAGAATAGAATAGAATAGAATAGAATAGAATAGAATAGAATAGAATAGAATAGAATAGAAGTTAGGACGCTGAGCCTGTCGATCAGAAGATCGGCAGTTTGGCGGGTCGAATCCCGAGTGCCGCGTAGCAGAGTGAGCGCCTGTTACCCGTCCCAGCTTCTGCCAACCTAGCAGTTCGAAAGCACGTAAAAATGCAAGTAGAAAAATAGGGACCACTCCGGTGGGAAGGTAACAGCGTTCCGTGCGCCTTTGGCATCTAGTCATGCCGGCCACATGACCATGGAGACGTCCTCGGACAACGCTGGCTCTTCAGCTTTGAAACGGAGATGAGCACCGGCCCCTAGAGTCGGAAACAACCAGCACACATGTGCAGGGGAACCTTTACCTTTACTTTTAGAATAGAATAGAATAGAAATAGAAAATATGGAATGGAATGGAATAGGAATAGGGAAGGGAAAATTAGAATAGAATAGAATAGAATAGAATAGAATAGAATAGAATAGAATAGAATAGAATAGAATAGAATAGAATAGAATAGAATAGAATAGAATAGAATAGAATAGAATAGAATAGAATAGAATAGAATAGAATAGAATAGAATAGAATAGAAAATATGGAATGGAATGGAATAGAATAGAATAGAAAGGGTACAGAGAAGAGCAACAAAGATGATTAGGGGACTGGAGGCTAAAACATATAGGGAACGGTTGCTGTAATTGGGTATGTGTAGTTTAACGAAGAGAAGGACGAGGGGTGACATGATAGCAGTCTTCCAATATCTCAGGGGCTGCCACAGAGAAGAGGGAGTCAAGCTATTCTCCAAAGCACCTGAAAGCAGGACAAGAAGCAACGGATGGAAACTAAACAAGGAGAGAAGCAACCTAGAACTAAGGAGAAACTTCCTGACAGTGAGAACAACTAACCAGTGGAACAGCCTGCCTCCAGAAGCTGTGAATGCTCCAACACTGGAGGTTTTTAAGAAGAGACTGGACAGCCATTTGCCTGAAATGGTATAAGGTTTCCTGCCTGAGCAGGGGGTTGGACTAGATGACCTCCAAGGTCCCTTCCAATTACTACTACTACTACCTCTTCTTCTTCTTCTTCTTCTTCTTCTTCTTCTTCTTCTTCTTCTTCTTATTATTATTATTATTATTATTATTATTATTATTATTATTATTATTATTATTATTATTATTATTATTATTATTATTATTATTATTATTATAGGATAGGATAGGATAGGATAGGATAGGATAGGATAGGATAGGATAGAATAGAATAGAATAGAACACAATGGAATGGGAATGGGAATCCAGACCGCATTCTACCACACCTACCACTTAACAAATGCTTTTATACGGAAGACTTGTTTGGAAAAGCGGCATAGAAATCCCAGAAAAGGCAATTATGCTTTTGGGCAACATCTTATTATAGCAATAGCAATAGTACTTAGACTTATATACCGCTTCTGTTGGGGAGGAAACCAATCCTCCCCCAGCCCCTTCCAGAAGTTTTGTAAAGCCTTACCCACTTTAGCATCGCACGGCGGACGGACAGATCCGCAATGTTTAAAGTAGTGCTGAATCTCACGGACAGGATGAAACGGTTCCTGGCTGCAAAGATCAAACACATATCTTTTTAAAAAAAAACGGTAGTCCTTGACTTATAACGATTTGCTTAGTGATCGTTCAAAGTTACAACATGAAAAAAGGGACTTATGACTGTTTTTCCTCACTTACGACTGTAGTGTGATCAACATTTGAACACTTGGCAACAGACTCTTATTTATGACGGTCGCAGTGTCCCAGGGTCATGTGATCACTTTTTGCGATCTTCAGATCAGCAAACTCAACGAATGGGGAAGCCAGTTTCACTTAACAACCAGGTTACTAATTTAACAACTGCAGTGACTCACTTAACAAACGTGGCAAGAAAGGTTATCAAATGGGGCAAAACCCACTTAACAACTGTTGTTTTGGGCTCAATTGTGGTCGTAAATCAAGGACTATCTGTATTGTTCCTCACTTATGGACAGAACCTTACCAAAGTAGACAACTTGCACCATTAAATGAGGGAACTATGGCCCCTTCATGACTCATGGACTTCAACTCCCAGAATTCCTCAGCCAGCGTGAGGGAACTGTGGCCCCTTCATAACCTGTGGACTTCAATTCCCAGAATTCCTCAGCCAGCGTGGGGGAACTATGGCCCCTTCATGACTGGTGGACTTCAACTCCCAGAATTCCTCAGCCAACATGGCTCAGCTTGGAAACCTCTCCCTTTCCCCTCAGCGTGGCTGGCTCAGGAATTCTGGGAGTTGAAGTCCATGAGTCATAAAAGAGCCCAGGTTGCCTACCCCTGTCATATACAAACTACCTAGATTGCACTGTCCCTTGTCCTCTGGATGGCTGCCCCTCCCGCCTGGGAATCCAGACCACATTCCACCACGCCTTCTCTGGATGAGTGCTGAGGGAGAGAAGGCCGTCAATGGGGAAAACGGATTCGCTTTACAACCGCGTTACTAACTTAACCACAGCAGCGGTTCACCTAACAAGTACAGCAATTCAGTTAATAACTGCAGACAGAAAGGTCGTAAGACGGGTCAAAACGACTGTCTTACTTAGCCATACAAAATTCAGGGCTCAATTGTGGTTGTTAAGTCAACAACGGCGTGTGCGCTCAATTCGACACCTTGTTTCAATCCCTTTACACAGATCGTTCGGGAGGAAATGGGATGTGGCTGTTCTCTACTACACACCCCTAAATACATCCGGCCTGATACAACACAGGCCCGGGTGGAGGATTGAAATTCAGATCCCAGCCTGTACCTGAACTGAAGGAAATTTGGGAAAACGAGGATTTTTAGGATCCTCGCACCTCTTTTGAATTCACAACAATTCAAGCGTTCAGACAGGGGGTTGCTTACCTGGAGCTTGGGAGAGACCCTCTGCAGCTGAGGGAGAAGGGGAAATGGGAGAAAGGGCTTTCAATGTAGTTCCAGGACTCTGTTTTGTGGGATTTGTGGAGGATGGACCAGAGGGGCCCAGGCTGGACCTTCCTGGGTTGGAAGACAGAGGACCAACGGACATAACTTTCGGGGTGCTTCCGTCTTGAGTAACTGAAGAGTACGTTGGGAAGAGAGAACTTCCCGGCCACCAGCAGGTGATCGGAGCCTCAGAAGCACTGCTAACTTCTGAAGAGCCGGTTGTGTCTCCAAGTCCAGAAGTGGCACTCGTAGGCGTGGAGGTCACCAATGTTGAAGTAAGAAGGGGAAACGACAAGGGGGAGGTTGTCATTGTCTCAGTTGTGAGAGGAAGAGAACTGGCATGTTTCTCACTCGGGGTTTCTGCTGGTGAGGTGGTGGAGATGGTGGTCAGTGGACCTTCAGATGTCATCTTCTCCTGGGGAGTCGGAGAACGAGAGCTGGAATTCATCTCCTGCGTCGTGGACCTGATGAGGAGCACAGTTGACTCCGATGGGAGAGTCACCCCTTCTTTTGAAGGACCCCCAAAAGAAGCGCTGGGGATGGAGGTCATTGCAAGAGAGGAAGCCGCAGTGTCATCTGGGGTACTTCTTTCTCCAAGGGCGCTCCACGGACGGTTCGGGTCAGAGAGAAGAGCCACGGAAGAGGGTAGGAACTTTGTGCTCCCCAGTGCTGGTGTGGTAGTTTCCATGCCACCAGTGGTGTCAGACACGGAGGTGAAATGATGTGGCTCTGACGTGGGCACACTAGTTGGAGGAAAAGTTGTGACCTGGGTTGTGGCTTCTCCTGAAAAAAAAGGAGACAGGTCACTTTTGTGCTGACCAACTCTTGCGTTGACCAACACTCAATCAACCCTGACGTGGGTAGACATGTTGGAAGTGAAGCTGTGAGCTCAGGCGTGGCTTCTCCTGAAAGGAAAGTCTCTATTGTGTTGATCACCTCTTGCATTACACTTGATCAACTCTGCGTTGGCCAACAAAGACTAGGGGGGTAATATGATACCAGTGTTCCAGTATCTCAGGGGCTGCCCCAAAGAAGAGGGAGTCAAGCTATTCTCCAAAGCCCCAGAAGGCAGGACAAGAAGCAACGGATGGAAACTAACCCAGGAGAGAAGCAACCTAGAACTAAGGAGAAATTTCCTGACAGTGAGGACAATCCAACAGTGGAACAACCTGCCTCCAGAAGCTGTGGGTGCTCCATCACTGGAGGCTTTCAAAAAAAAAGAGACTGGACAGCTATTTGTCTATAATGGTATAGGGTCTCCTACTTGAAGGAAGATCCCCAAGGTCCCTTCCAACTCTGTTCTTCTGGATCGCAAAGATAGATAAAGCAGGAAGAGGTCTCTAAAGACCTCACCCTTAAGCCGACCGAGTTTCATTTTGAGCTTTTGCACCAGCTGTGCATGGAAATGCTCTCCTAGTCTTAGGAGGGCCAAGTATTGACACAGGGAGGAAGCTTACCTCTAGTGCTGGGGAGACTCTTTGAAGCCGAGGTAGATATGGTGGTGGAAGAAATGGTTTTCAAAGGGGTTGCAGGACTTTCACTTGAGGGAGCTGTGGAGGACGGAGTAGATAGTCCCAGGCTGGACCTTCCTGGGTTGGAAGATAGAAGACCAGGAGATGTAACTTTCCGGGTGCTTCTGTCTTGAGCAACTGAAGAGTAGGTCGAGGAGAGAGAGCTTCCTGGCCACCAGCTAGTGATCTCAGCCTCAGAAGCCGTGGTAACTTCCGAAGAGCCCGTTGTGTGTCCAACTCCAGTACTGCCACTCGGACGTCTGGAGGTCGCTAAGGATGAAGTGGGAAGGGGAACCGACAAGGGGGAGGTTTTCGTTGTCTCGGCTGTGATAGGAGGAGAACTCGCGTGCTTCTCCCTCGTGGTTTCTGCTTGCGACCCGGTGGAAATGGTGGCCGATAGGCCTTCAGATGTCATCTTGTCTTGGGGAGTTCGAGAATGAGGGATGGTGGAGCTGACGATGAGCACGGTTGACACTGTCAGTTGAGTGCTGCCTTCTTCAGAAGGACCCCCAAAAGCCGTGCTGGGGATGGAGGACATGGGATGAAGGGATGAAGAAGACACAGTGACCTCTGGGGTGCCAGCAGGAGCGGACCCTTCAGGCGAGGAAGAGGAGAACAGCGTTGTGGCGGTGCCAGGGAGACTTGTTTCTCCAAGGGTGCTCCACGGCCTGGTTGCGTCAGAGAGAAGAACCACGGAAGAAGGGAGGGACTCTGTGGTCCCCACTGCTGGTGTGGTGGTTTCCGTGGCACCAGTGGTGTCAGACACGGAGGTGAAATGATGTGGCTGTGGCGTGGGCACACTTGTTGGAGAAGTTGTGACCTGGGTTGTGGCTTCTCCTGAAAAGAAAGGAGACAGGTTACTTTTGTGCTGACCAACTCTTGCGTTGACCAACACTCAATCAACCCTGCGTTGACGCAAGAAGACGAAGGGTGATACGGTAGCAGTCTTCCAATGTTTGAGGGGCTGCCCCAAAGAAAAAGGGGTCAACCTATTCTCCAAAGCCACTAAGGCAGGAGAAGAAGCAACGGATGGAAACGAATCAAGGAGAAAAGCAACCTGGAACTAAGGAGAAACATCCTGACAGTGAGAACAATTCACCGGTGGAACCCCTTGCCTCCAGAAGTTGTGGGTGCTTCATCACTGGAGCTTTTTAAGAAGAGACTAGACAGTCACTTATCTGAAATGGTAACTCGCCGTGGTCACCTGCCACGTCCGACTTGCTGTGGAACGACTCGCCCTGGGACAAGAGCTATACTAATATAGAAGAAATGGTGCAATACAGTCATTGAAGCAAGGATGCCAAACGAAATGGGAATGACAAAAATTCAAACAATTTTTAAAATTATTTTAAATAAATTGAGCTGTTGAACTGTCCCGCAGCGAGTTGGTGGTGGTGAGTTGCCCCATTCCACTACTCTCAACAAGCCCAACTCTCGCCCCAAAACTGTCTTCCTGGAGCTACGTTTCAAGGAAGTCCACCCCCAAAGACGAGATGAACGTTGGACGTCTGCAGAAGAGGGTGGAAAGTTGCCATCTATTCAGAAAGCAGCTGGGCACCCTCAAACTCTTGCCCCGAATGCAGAGAAACCCACACAGCTGGACCTTTTTGCCCTGAAAGTCCTCCCTTCATCTTTGCCAGATGTGCTCCAAAGAGGCGAGGGACTATCTTGGATGAGACACACGTGGACCTTTGGTGTGATGGTCAGGCGTAGATCCCAAGGATCGCTGAAGCAGGAAAGGATCTCCAAAGATCTCCCGCTTAAGCTGACCGAGTTTCATTCTGAGCATCTGCGGCCAGCTGTGCATGGAAATGCTTTCCTGGAACTGTGGTCAACTGTTCGGACAGGAGGACGCTTACCTGCAATTTCACGGAGACTCGTTGAAGCTGAGGGAGATGTGGGGATGGAAGGAACGACAGCCACGGTAGCTGCAGGAAATTCACTTGTGGGATTTGTGGAGGATGGAGCAGATAGTCCCAGGCTGGTCCTTCCTGGGTTAGAAGACAGAAGACCAGTAGATGTAACTTTCGGGGTGCTTCCATCTTGAGTAACTGAAGAGTAGGTTGGGAAGAGAGAAAGGAGACAAGTCTCTATTGTGTTGATCATCTCTTGCATTACACTTGATCAACTCTGCGTTGGCCAACAAAGACTAGGGGGGTAATATGATACCAGTGTTCCAGTATCTCAGGGGCTGCCCCAAAGAAGAGGGAGTCAAGCTATTCTCCAAAGCACCAGAAGGCAGGACAAGAAGCAACGGATGGAAACTAACCCAGGAGAGAAGCAACCTAGAACTAAGGAGAAATTTCCTGACAGTGAGGACAATCCAACAGTGGAACAACCTGCCTCCAGAAGTTGTGGGTGCTCCATCACTGAAGGCTTTCAAAAAAAAGAAACTGGACAGCTATTTGTCTATAATGGTATAGGGTCTCCTACTTAAGGAAGATCCCCAAGGTCCCTTCCAACTCTGTTCTTCTGGATCGCAAAGATAGATAAAACAGGAAGAGGTCTCTAACGACCTCGCCCTTAAGCCCACTGAGTTTCATTTTGAACTTTTGCACCAGCTGTGCATGGAAATGCTCTCCTAGTCTTAGGAGGGCCAAGTATTGACACAGGGAGGAAGCTTACCTGTAGTGCTGGGGAGACTCTTTGAAGCCGAGGTAGATATGGTGGTGGAAGAAATGGTTTTCAAAGGGGTTGCAGGACTTTCACTTGAGGGAGCTGTGGAGGACCGAGTAGATAGTCCCAGACTGGACCTTCCTGGGTTGGAAGACAGAAGACCAGGAGATGTAACTTTCTGGGTGCTTCTGTCTTGAGCAACTGAAGAGTAGGTCGAGGAGAGAGAGCTTCCTGGCCACCAGCTAGTGATCTCAGCCTCAGAGGCCGTGGTAACTTCCGAAGAGCCCGTTGTGTGTCTAACTCCAGTACTGCCACTCGGACGTCTGGAGGTCGCTAAGGATGAAGTGGGAAGGGGAACCGTTGTCTCGGCTGTGATAGGAGGAGAACTCACGTGCTTCTCCCTTGTGGTTTCTGCTTGCGACCTGGTGGAGATGGTGGCCGATCGGCCTTCAGATGTCATCTTGTCTTGGGGAGTTGGAGAATGAGGGATGGTGGAGCTGACGATGAGCACGGTTGACACTGTCGGTTGAGTGCTGCCTTCTTCAGAAGGACCCCCAAAAGCCGTGCTGGGGATGGAGGACATGGGATGAAGGGATGAAGAAGACACAGTGACCTCTGGGGTGCCAGCAGGAGAAGTAGAAGGCAGAAGACCAGTAGATGTAACTTTCGGGGTGCTTTCATCTTGAGTAACTGAAGAGTAGGTTGGGAAGAGAGAACTTCCCGGCCACCAGCGGGTGATCGGAGAAGCCGTGCTAACTTCAGAAGTGGCACTTCTAGGCGTGGAGGTCACCAATGTTGAAGTAAGAAGGGGAAACGACAATGGGTAGGTTGTTACTGTCTCAGTTGTGAGAGGAAGAGAACTGGCGTGTTTCTCACTCGGGATTTCTGCTGGTGAGGTAGTGGAGATGGTGGTCAGTGGGCCTTCAGATGTCATCTTCTCCTGGGGAGTTGGAGGCTGAGAGCTGGAATTCATCTCCTGCATCGTGGACCTGATAAGGCGCATGGTTGACTCCGATGGGAGACTCACCCCTTCTTTTGAAGGACCCCCAAAAGTAGCACTGGGGATGGAGGTCACTGCAAGAGAGGAAACCGCAGTGTCATCTGGGGTACTCTTTTCTCCAAGGGTGCTCCACGGATGGTTCGGGTCAGAGAGAAGAGCCATGGAAGAGGGTAGGAACTTTGTGGTCCCCACTGCTGGTGTGGTAGTTTCCATGCCACCAGTGGTGTCAGACACGGAGGTGAAATGATGTGGCTCTGACGTGGGCACACTAGTTGGAGGAAAAGTTGTGACCTGGGTTGTGGCTTCTCCTGAAAAGAAAGGAGACAGGTCACTTTTGTGTTGACCAACCCTCATGTTGACCAATTCTTGTGTTGACCAACAATTAATCAATGGAAGGGCTGGTCTCCAGAGGCTGTGGCTGTTCCATCACTGGAGGCTTTTAAGAAAAGATTGGACAGCCATTTGTCCAGAATGATATAGGTCAGGGGTAGGCAACCTTGGCTCTTTTATGACTCGTGGACTACAACTCCCAGAACTCCTGAGCCGGCATGGCTCAGCATGGAAACCTCTCCATTTCTCCTCAGCATGGCTGGCTCAGGAATTCAGGGAGTTAAATTCCATGAGTCATAAAGCAGCCTAGGCCAGGGGTAGGCAAACTTGGCTCTTTTATGACTGGTGGACTTCAACTCCCAGAATTCCTGAGCCAGCATGGCTCAGCTTGGAAACCTCTCCCTTTCCCCTCAGTGTGGCTGGCTCAGGAATTCTGGGAGTTGAAGTCCACCAATCATAAAGCAGCCTAGGCCTAGGCCAGGGGTAGGCAACCCTGGCTCTTTTATGACTGGTGGACTTCAACTCCCAGAATTCCTCAGGCAGCATGGCTCAGCTTGGAAACCTCTCCCTTTTCCCTCAGCGTGGCTGGCTGAGGAATTCTGGGAGTTGAAGTCCACCAGTCATAAAAGAGCCAAGGTTGCCTACCCCCTGGTCTAGCACCACCGTCACCACCACCCGTTAGTAAATTGGGGACTCTGTATTTTTAGGCTTGATTTGCAGTCTACACAAAGGCCGTCTTATAGCTGAAGAAACAAGTTGAGAAGCTGACGGATTCCGTAGCGCATCGCACCCAAACCCATTGCAGCTCTCCGTTTTGTTTTTATATTTCAAACCAATTTTAAAATGCAAGGCAACTTCCAACGTTCCTAAATGCAGATGCAATTATATAATCAGGGAATTAGTGAACTGAACAGCTTGCCTCCCGACGTTGAGGGTGCTCCAACACTGGAGGTTTTGAAGAAGAGACTGGACAGCCACTGGTCTGAAATGGCATAGGGTCTCCTGCCTGAGCAGGGGGGTTGGACTACATGACCTCCAGGGTAGGTTCCCACCGTACGACAGAATGATGGGACGCTTCTAGTCTCTTACCACGAAAGAACGCATAACCGTTATCTAATTTTAAGTCTAACCACGTGTGCGGTAGTTCTGTACTCTTGAACCATTCGATTGGTCATGGATTCGAAAGGAATTAGCCATCATTATCAAACAGGATTGTAAAAATAGTCTCTAGCTTAAAAACCTAAATGAGATTTTAGAATAACCATAATGTTCAGGTTCAAAAACTCCGTCCATTCCTTTTTTAAAAAAAATCTTACTTTTTTCTTACTCGTTTTTACATGCCTCCGTTCTATTGATCCATCATAAAAAAATTCTAATTTCAAAGGGACATCCATCTTTACATCTCTTTCCCCCCCCCTCCCCCTTTCCCTCTTTCTCTCCCTCTCTCTCTCCTCCTCCTTCCTCCCTTTCTCTGTCTCCCTCCCTCCCTTCCTTCTTTGCCTCTTCCCTTCCTTTCTTTTCCTTTGTTCCTTCTTACCTTCCTTTCTTTTTTTCTATTTCTTTTTCTTTCTTTCTTTCTTTTCTTTATCTCTTTCCTTTCTTTCTTTCTTCCTCCCTTTCTTTCCTTTCTCTTTCCCTTTTTTCTCTTTCTCTTTCTTTCTTTCTTTCTTTTTCCTTTCTTTCTTTCTTTCTTTCTTTCTTTCTTTCTTTCTTTCTTTCTTTCTTTCTTTCTTTCTTTCTTTCTTTCTTTCTTTCTTTTTTTCTCTGGCACACTTACCAGTGATCTTGGCAGATTCCAGTAAGAGTAAAATGGGGACCACTGGAAAATATCCAAGGGCCATTTCAGGCAGATTTTAAGGCTGTTCTGCTGTCCACCAGGATCTCAATAGCCTGAAGCCAGCATGAGAGCAAAATAAAGTAGCAAATTGAAGATCTCTTAAATCTGCGATGGTTTCCTGGTTGATCCAGTTGACAAGGCAGGGAGGAGTTCTCTGGACAAGCCTGTCTTCTTCGTTGGGTTGATCTTGATGTTTACCTTTTGTTTCTGCCCAAGATGTGAGTAGGTAACTGTCGGATGGGGCGGGCGGGTGGGGGGGCAGCCACAAACCCCTGGGAAATGCAGGGGACGTCATCTTAAAACCTTTGTGGTTTTGTTGTGTAATTCACAGTTGCTGGCACCGTACCACGATTTGCGAAGTTCACATATCCTACCTAGCCCAAATCAATGAAACCACAGAGAGTCTCCTCGGCTTACGGCCATTTGTTTCGTGACTGTTCAGAGCTAGACTTAAAGTCCTCACATTTATGACGGTCACAGCATCCTCCTAGCCCTGCGATCCCCAATTTGCGACTTTCCCAGCTAGGCTTCTGCCAAGGGAGATCAAGGGGGGGAAGGGAGAAGCTGGATTCACTTAACGGCCGTGCGATTCACTTAACGACTGTAGCGACGTGCTTAGCAACCATGACGAAAAGCGAGGTTGTAAAATCAGGTGTGTGGCTCACTTAACGACAGCCTCGCTTAACAACAGAAATTCTGGTCCCAATTGTCAAGGACACAAGAAAATCTCTCTCTCTCTTTCCTCTTCCTCCCTCTCTCTTTCTTCCTTTCATCTCCCTCTCCCTCTCTTTCTCTCTCTTTCCTCTTTCTCTCTTTCCTTTCCCTTTCTCCCTGTCCTCTCCCTTTCTTTCTCTCTTCCTTTCTCTCCCTCCCTCTTTCTTTCCTCCCCCCCCTCTCTGCAACAACTTTATCTTTCAGAATCTCTTGATGTTTTTGTAAAGAGCAAGAATTGCAGAAGCAGCTGATAATAAAAGGATGGGATTGGCAAACACACTGAACACAGTAACGGGTTTTTCCGGAGGTGTACCATACACAGAATCATCAACTAACCACATAGGATGGGTCCATACCACCAAAAGATGCAAATAAATAAATAAAAACCCTGATCAAGGTTAACGCTCACCAAGCTGAACGTGTCTCCTACTTTTTACCTGACATGGGTGAAAATGGTGTTGTTACACAAGACAACCCACAACTAGCCGGTCCTTGAATTTTTGATAGAAAATAATAGAATAGAATAGAATAGAATAGAATAGAATAGAATAGAATAGAATAGAATAGAATAGAATAGAATAGAATAGAATAGAATAGAATAGAATAGAATAGAATAGAATACAATACAATACAATACAATACAATACAATACAATACAATACAATACAATAGGACAGATTGTAGAACAGAATAAGAATAGAATAGAATAGAATAGAATAGAACAGAATAAGAATAGAATAGAATAGAATAGAATAGAATAGAATAGAATAGAATAGAATAGAATAGAATAGAATAGAATAGAATAGAATAGAATAGAACAGATTGTAGAATAGAATAAGAATAGAATAGAATAGGACAGATTGTAGAATAGAATAGAATAGAATAGAATAGAATAGAATAGAATAGAATAGAATAGAATAGAATAGAATAGAATAGAATAAGACAGATTGTAGAATAGAATAGAATAGAATAGAATAGAATAGAATAGAATAGAATAGAATAGAATAGAATAGAATAGAATTACAGAGCAGAATAGAATAAATAAATAGAATTACAAAATAGAATAGAACAGAATTACAGATAGACTACACTAGACTAGACTACAATCTGGAAGGGCCCTTGGAGGTCTTCTAGTCCAGCCCCCTACTCAAGCAGGAGAATCTATTTATGACTGTCACAGCATTCCCATAATTTTTTCTCAGCAGAGGAGTGGGTCTCTTTGGCTAGAGGTATTCTGTGGCAGGGATGCTATAGTGTTAGGTAGCACTGGGAAAGGGGTTGGACGAGATGACCTCTAGAGCGGCTTTCAATCATTCCATTCCAAGACTGTATTATTTTTGGCTGTTCAGTCAGTAAGGGGAATCAAGGCCGGGTTTTCCCCTCCTCGGTTCATTTTTAGAGTCTCATTTCCTTCTGATACCTTTCACGTTCGTGAACAAAAGCTCCGTTGATGTTTCCTCATTCCATCAGCTGGTGGGGTTCCCTTCCTCCTCTCTGACACTTTGCTTTTCCTGATCTCACCAACAACAAATGTAGATTTAGAAAAATTAACACATATTTCTTCTCTGTGGAACAAGCCAATTTGGTGCCAAACTAGCTGCAGTTGTGAGCCTTCTGGGTGTGTGTGTGTGAGAGAGAGAGTGACAATATTGCTGGATGTGAATTCTGCATTCACATGACCCCCAAGTGAAAGCAAAGTTGACAGGACAGGTATCCAACACCAGCCCTCTACTACAGGGGTCCCCAACCCCCAGGCTGTGGACCGGTACCGGGCCGCAGCCTGCCAGCAACCGGTCCGCACAATGAATGAACCTTTATTGTCAAAGTACAACCACGTATACATTGAGATTGGCTGAGCCTCCCTTCGTGCCCCCACCCCCAACTCACAGTGTCAACAAACCCTCCATCTTATTACACCATGTGAGCTAATTGCACAACGCACCGGCCTCGCAAGTCAATCATGCATAAAGTTTATAAAATTATTGCCCGTTCAAGAGCCTAACAGCCCATGGATAAAAGCTGTTCTTCAGCCTGTTGGGACGGCTGGCTATACTCCTGTATCTCCTACTGGAAGGTAGGAGAGTAAAGAGATACCATCCAGGGTGTGAGTCATCCCTGAGAATTTTCCTCACTCTTCCAAGGCAGCGAGCCCTGGCGAGGTCATCCAGTGGTGTCCGCGGGATGCAGGCAGCATACAAAACTACACCCCCTCCGGTCTGCGGAAAAACCTCTCTCCACAGAACCGGTCCCTGGTGCCCAAAAGGTTGAGGACCTCTGCTCTACTGCAAATGGAGTTACAGTAGTCCTTGACTTATAGCTATTAATACTACTTTACAAGGCCTTGGTAAGGCCACACTTGGAATACTGCATCCAGTTGTGGTCACCACAATGTAAAAAAAAAGTTGTTGAGACTCTAGAAAGAGTGCAGAGAAGAGCAACAAAGATGATCAGGGGACTGGAGGCTAAAACCTACAAGGAACGGTGGTTGGAATTCGGTATGTCTTGTTTAATGACGAGAAGGACGAGGGGGGACAGGAGAGCAGTCTTCCAGTATTTCAGGGGCTGCCCCAAAGAAGAGGGAGTCAAGCTATTCTCCAAAGCCCCTGAAGGCAGGACAAGAAGCAACGGATGGAAACTCATCAAGGAGAGAACCAACCTAGAACTAAGGAGAAATTTCCTGGCAGTGAGAACAATTAACACACACACACACACACACACACACAAACACACAGAGAGAGAGACAGAGACAGCATTCATGTCTTGTCAAGTTTCGCTCAGTCTTCTGGTGACTACAAAGACCTGCCCCCAAATGGATGGAAACTAATTAAGGAGAAGCAACCTGGAATTAAGGAGAAACTTCCTAACATCAAGTCCAATTAACCAGTGGAACAACTTGCCACCAGAAGTTGTGGGTGCTCCATCACTGGAGGTTTTTAAGAAGAGACCCGACAGTCTCGCTTGTCTGACATGTTAAACAGGATCTCCTGCTTGAGAAGGGGGCTGGACTAGAAGACCTCCAGGGTACCCTCCCAGCTCTCTTCTGATTCTAAAAATCCGTCTTGCAAAACAATGCCAATCGTCAGCTCCCAGCTCCATCCGCAGCCCCCGGGATTTCCTGGTGGTCTCCCGCCCCTGCTTAGCTCGGCAACCCGGGAGGCGCTCAGCGCGGCCTAGCTAGAAAGTGAAGAAGCCCTGGCCGAAAGGGATTCCCGGATCGCGCTGCGCGATCTTAAGCGAAACCAAGCGGCGAAAGCATCTCCCGCCACGTGCCGGCCGATCTAAACAAGTGACGTCAGAGATTAGAAGTATCAACGTTCCATCCTCGCCGGAGTTCATTCACAAAAAAAAAACCCGCCATCAGCGGGGCGGGGCGGGGCGGGGCGGGGGGGGGGGCGGGGCGTGGCGGTGAGGCTCCGCCTCTTTCCCCGCCCAGGGGCCGCCCGGCGTTGTGTAAGCGGATCCAGCGCCCTGTTAGCTGGCTGAAGATCGAGTGTGGATCCCCGGGTGAGTGATCGGGTTTTTCCCCCGCTTGCCGGGCTCCGCTTCGCTGCCTCGTCTGCTGAGCGCCAAATGAAGTCCTCCCTGGCCTGCTTTGCAAGGTTGTTGTAGGACAGAAGCTGGAGTGGCCGGGATTGCTTTTTTTTTTTTTTGCACGGTCAGGGGAGGATGGGCTCTGTAGTTCGCTTTCTTTCTTTTCCTTCTTTATAACGTTTTCCAGCCATCGAGGTTGGAAGGCAGCGTTTCTCAAATTCGGGAACTTATTAAGACGCGTGGACTACAACTCCCAGAATTGCTCAGCCAGCTATGCTGGCTGAGGAATTCTGGGAATTGGAGTCCACCCGTCTTAAAGTTGCCGAGTTTGGAAAAAAAACACGCTGCCCCTAAGGGCAAATTCCTGAGCTTTTTGAAGGCTCGCATCCATTGGTGCTGCAAACTGCAGCGGAGCTCGACTTGCCCAACGTAGTGGCTGCCACACCCATCATCCCCCGCAGCCGCATGATGGTCTAGCTACCTAGCAGATCCATCCGGAGGAAGGGTGGCTTTAAACAGCCTGCTGATATCTTTAGGTCTTGTTCCCCATAGGGATCTCATTTATAATAATAAAAATAATAATAAAGTTGGAAGGGACCTTGGAGGTCATCTAGTCCAACCCCCTGCTCAGGCAGGAAACCCTATACCATTTCGGACAAATGGCTGTCCAGTCTCTTCTTGAAAACTTCCAGTGTTGGAGCATTCACCGCTTCTGGAGGCAAGGAGTTCCACTGGTTAATTGTTCTCACTTTCAGGAAATTCCTCCTTAGTTCTAGGTTGCTTCTCTCCTTGATTAATTTCCATCTGTTGCTTGTTCTCCTGCCTTCGGGCGCTTTGGAGAAGAGCTTGACTCCCTCTTCTTTGGGGCAGCCCCTGAGAGATTGGGACACTGCTCGTTGGAAACTCAGCTAGATTTTGGTCTGATCTAAACAGGTGCTTTTTTCGTGCGTCTCCATCAATGTGCTGTCCCTTTTTTTGCAAAGACCTGTTCTTGAACTCGTGGCCATGTCTCCGAAGAAGAGGAAGCCGGGGCCAGTCATGTCCTCGTCCGACAGCTTGGAGGGAGGCAGAAAACCGGAGCCTGCTGACACGGAGGCCTTGTCCGGAACGAAGAAGTTTAAATCCCAGGAAGATCCTCGAACCCAAAGCTTGGCTGAGACAGTGAAGGAAGCCCGCATGAGCACAGGGCTGTCGGTCGCAGAGTTCCCATACAACAAGAAACGGGTCCGGTTGATCTCTCGAGTTCCCGAGCTGAAAGAGGGGGCTCAGGGGATCTTGTACTGGATGTCCCGCGATCAGAGGGTTCAAGGTGAGATCACAGATCCCGCTTGGCGAAAAGTGCAGGGAGATTGGTCCTGCTCCTGACTGCAGGACAGGTTGAAGTTGGGTTCACACAACCGGGTCAACCCCTTTCCTCAATTAAACTGAACCCTCAAGAGATGTCAGCTGAATTGACACCCTATATCACTGTTTATCACCTTAGCAACTTGAAGACAGATGGGGGACTTCAACTCCCAAAATTCCCCAGCCAGAAACGCCAGCTATGGTATTCTGGGAGTTGAAGTCCACCCATCTTAAAGTTGCTGAGATTGAGAAACATTGCCTTATATCAGGGGTAGGCAACTTTGACTGTTTTATGAGTCGTGGACTTCCAACTCCCAGAATTCCTGAGCCAGCATGGGGGAACTATGGCCCCTTCATGACTTGCAGACTTCAACTCCCAGAATTCCTGAGCCAGCATGGCTCAGCTTGGAAACTCCCTTTCCCCTCAGCATGGCTGGCTCAGGAATTCTGGGAGTTGAAGTCCACGAGTCCTAAAAGAGCCAAGGTCGCCTACCCCTGCCCTATATTAA
This sequence comes from Vipera berus, assembly GCF_964194415.1. Classification (NCBI taxonomy): domain Eukaryota; kingdom Metazoa; phylum Chordata; class Lepidosauria; order Squamata; family Viperidae; genus Vipera; species Vipera berus. The sequence continues at coordinate 3,203,291 of NC_138207.1, forward strand.
TCCAGACAGAGACAAAGTGAAAACTAAATTCGTAGAACTGCATTTGCCCCACTCTTAGGCAATGTTGTCTCCGCTTTCTAATTGAACCTGCAACTGGAGATTTCCTGGTGGTCTCCCATCCAAGGACTAACCGGGCCTGATTTGCGGAGACTGTGCCATCCGTATTCATGTCTTGATGCAGCTGAGACACATGAACAAGACACAAGAATGCTTTGCTCCCACGAGGGCGGTGGCCATTTCGACTTTTTTTGACCCTTTCCGGCAGACATGTCTGCTCTTTTGCTGGTGTCTCGCAGCTACGACGGTTCTCACTTGTGCCCCTTCCTTGCAGATAATTGGGCCTTCCTTTACGCCCAGCGCCTGGCCTTAAAACAGCGTCTTCCGCTGCACGTCTGCTTCTGCCTGGTGCCCAAGTTCCTGGATGCCACCATCCGCCATTTTGGATTTATGCTCAGAGGCCTGGAGGAAGTTGCTGAGGTATTGGCACCGTGTGTGGAGGCGGCATCGCGGGCACAGGGAGGGGAGAGACTTAGCTGCTCTCCCCCCCTCCCTGGATTCAAAGCAAAAAAGCAAGAGAAGGGCATAATTTTCAATTTATGACCACAACTGAGCCCAAAATTTCTGTTGCTAAGAGAGACGTTTGTTGAGTTTTGCCCCAGTTTACGAGCTTGCTTGCCACAGTTGTTAAGTGAATCACTACGACAGTTAATGGGATGCCCCCATTGACTCTGCTGGTTAGAAGGTCACAAAAGGGGGATGACATGACCCCGAGACGCTGCAATTTCCTAAGTACATGTCAGTTGCCAAGCATCTGAATTTTGAACACGTGACCACGGGAATGCTGCCACGGTCGTAAGTGTGAAAAAGGGCCATAAGTCGGGTTGCCACTTTGAACGGTCTCTGAATGAAGAGTTGTCAGTTGAGGACTACCTGTACAAATGGTGTTTCTCAATCTTGGCAACTGGAAGATGGGTGGACTTCAACTCCCAGAATTCCCCAGCCAGTGTTGCCTCATGAGCACAACTAAGCGCAAAATTTCTATTGCTAAGGAGGACAATTGTTAAGTGAATTTTGTCCCATTTTACCACCTTTTTTGCCACAGTTGTTAACTAAATCACTGCAGCTGTTAAGCCAGGGGTCTTCAAACTTGGCCCTTTTATGACTTGTGGACTTCAATTCCCAGAATTCCTCAGCCAGGCATGCTGGCTGAGGAGTTCTGGGAGGTGAAGTCCGCAAGTCATGAAGGGGCCATAGTTCCCCCACGCTGGCTGAGGAATTCTGGGAGGTGAAGTCCACAAGTCATGAAGGGGCCATAGTTCCCCCACGCTGGCTCAGGAATTCTGGGAGTTGAAGTCCACGAGTCATGAAGGGGCCATAGTTCCCCCACGCTGGCTGAGGAATTCTGGGAGTTGAAGTCCGCGAGTCATGAAGGGGCCATAGTTCCCCCACGCTGGCTGAGGAATTCTGGGAGTTGAAGTCCGCAAGTCATGAAGGGGCCATAGTTCCCCCACGCTGGCTGAGGAATTCTGGGAGGTGAAGTCCGCAAGTCATGAAGGGGCCATAGTTCCCCCACGCTGGCTGAGGAATTCTGGGAGTTGAAGTCCGCAAGTCATGAAGGGGCCATAGTTCCCCCACGCTGGCTGAGGAATTCTGGGAGTTGAAGTCCGCAAGTCATGAAGGGGCCATAGTTCCCCCACGCTGGCTGAGGAATTCTGGGAGTTGAAGTCTGCAAGTCATGAAGGGGCCATAGTTCCCCCACACTGGCTGAGGAATTCTGGGAGTTGAAATCCGCAAGCCATGAAGGGGCCATAATTCCCCTTGCTGGCTGACGAATTGTGGGAGTTGAAGTCTGCAAGTCATGAAGGGGCCATAGTTCCCCCACGCTGGCTGAGGAATTCTGGGAGTTGAAGTCCGCAAGTCATAAAACGGCCAAGTTTGAAGACCCCTGTGTTAAACGAATCACTTGGTTGTAAAATGAATCTGGCTTCCCCCACTAACCTTGCTTGTCAGTAGCCAGGTGGGAAGGTCACAAACGGTGATCACATGACCCCGGGACACTGCAACCGTCATAAGTACATGCCAGTTGCCAAGCCTCTGAATTTTGATCACATGATCACGGGGGTGCTGCAATGGTCACAGGTGTGAAAAACCAGTCCTAAGTGCCATGGTCGCTAAACGAATAGCTGGAAGTTGAGATCACGAGACCACAGGGAGGGTGCGTCGGTCATAAGGGCGAGTATTTTTACATGTCTGTCGTAACTTTGAACCATTATGATGCTCAAACGAACGGTCATAAGTCGGCCATTATCTCTACATTCTGCCTGCTCTTGCCTGACCAGAAGCTCTCCTTGTTGTGTCCACACAGGGTGTTGTGTTGATGATCAACACTTTGCTGTTGTTGTTGTTGTTGTTTTTTCAATTTTCCAGGAGTGCCGGATGCTCGACATACCTTTCCATTTGCTGATCGGTTTCGCCAAAGACAGGCTGCCCCACTTTGTGACCGAGCACGGCATCGGCGGGGTGGTGACGGATTTCTCCCCGCTCCGCGTTCCCCTGCAGTGGGTTCGAGATGTCCAGGAACAGCTTCCGAGCGATGTGCCCCTTGCTCAGGTGCCAGGTTGGGGCTGGAATCGCCCCGGGGTAGGAGAGACCAGTTTTGGGGGGGAAGTCTGAAGGAAATCTGACCCCAAATTTAAATGTCTAGGGAGATTCTCAGTCACCCAGCTCATGGTTGTCCCACAGGAGCTTTTCCTAAAAGGCAGCTGGACTTTGATTTTCCTTGAAGACGTTTCGCTTCTCCTCCAAGAAGCTTCCTCAGTTCTGACTGAATGATGGAGGATAGAAGGATTTATATTTGCTTTCTTTCATTTATTGATTTATTTTTGTAAGCTTTCTATTATTTTTTCCCATACAGTTCAATATTACTTATTCAACAAGGGGTTGTCTGAGTTTATCATTCACTAATGCAAATTTAATTCCTAATCCTTTATTCTTTTCTCCAGCCATTGATAAAACAAATGCCAAGTCTGATAGTATTCTGTTCCTTCTTTTTCTTTCAACCTCATAGTAAGTCTGTCCATTTCTGCACATTCGAATATTTTTTTAATTATTTCTTGCTCTGATAATAATAACAATAATAATAACAACAAAATAATAATGATGATGATGATGATGATGTTAGAAGGGACCTTGGAGGTCATCTAGTCCAACCCCTTGCTCAGGCAGGAAACCCTACACCATTTCGGACAAATGGCTGTCCGGTCTCTTCTTAAAAACTTCCAGTGTTGGAGCATTCACAACTTCTGGAGGCAGGTTGTTCCACTGGTTAATTGTTCTCACTGTCAGGAAGTTTCTCCTCAGTTCTAGATTGCTTCTCTTCTTGATTACTTTCCATCTGTTGCTTCTTCTTCTGCCTTCAGCTGCTTTGGAGAATAGCTTGACTCCCTCTTCTTTGGGGCAGCCCCTGAGAGATTGAAACACTGCTAATTCTTCCTTTTTCCAATAGGTCATTTGCATCCTTTAGAGAGTCCTTGAGGCCACTTGGAGGTTTATCTGTGTCCTCAGGGTCACCTGAATGGTGCAAATGGGTGGGAAGCCTTCCTGGGACTGCTGAAAGGACTGGAGACAGATGGTGTCGTATCCCTCCCCCTCTGTTGAGAGAGGGCTGCTCAATTTTGACATACCTAGATGACCTCCAGGTGGCCTTAAGGACTCTCTGAAAGAATGCAAATGACCAGCTGTCTGCAAGCAGTATAAATCCTTCTCTTCCCCACCATCTGGTCAGAGCTGAGGAAGCTTCTTGGAGGAGAAGTGAAACGTCTTCAAAGAAAAGAGAAGAGAAGGACGAGGGGGGGACATGAGAGCAGTCTTCCAATCTCTCAGGGGCTGCCCCAAAGAAGAGGGAGTCAAGCTATTCTCCAAAGCACCCGAAGGCACCACAAGAAGCAACGGATGGAAACCAATCAAGGAGAGAAGCAACCTAGAACTAAGGAGAAACTTCCTGACAGTGAGAACAATTAACCGGTGGAACAACCTGCCTCCAGAAGTGGTGAATGCTCCAACACTGGAAGTTTTTAAGAAGAGACCGCACAGCCATTTGTCCAAAATGGTATAAGGTTTCCTGCCTGAGCAGGGGGGTTGGACTAGATGACCTCCAAGGTCCCTTCCAACTGTATTATTATTATTATTATTATTTAAAAAACAGTTGTCTCCTGAAAAAGCATCTTTGGCACCCCAAATTTATTGGGGCAAAAAAGTCAAGGGGCAGCCATGTGTGGCTGCTTGCATGCGTGTCCGTCTGGAGGACATACCGCGACAGCCCTGCAGCTCCAGCCGTCTCTCGCTCAGGCTTGTGCGGTGCTGCCACCGGTTCAGCTCATCCCCCTCCCCCACTGCCACTTCTCTAGGATGGTTGCGTACCACCTGCCAGGCGCCCATCTACCACAGGTGGTACCCGTGCCACTGGTTGAAATGCCCTGGTCTAGATGACCTCCGAGGTCCCTTCCAGCTCTTTTCTATCCAATTATATACCACTCAAAGGTATTTTCTTAAATCGAGTGGGTTAAAAATATGGCAGGTTGGTCCAACGGGATCCATTCTGCCCAACTGGATTTTTCCCAGTTCGGCGGAAAACATAAATCTAGCAAAAAAAAATAAATAAATAAGCAGACACCTCTAATTTCCAACGAACTCTAGAAGAAACCGAGGTTTTCCTACAATGTTCTTACTCCCTCGCCTTTTGATTGTGAACGCCTTTCTCGCTTTTCGTCCCCAGGTGGACGCCCACAATATTGTCCCGTGCTGGGTTGCCTCGGAGAAGCAGGAATACGGGGCCAGGACGATTCGCCGGAAGATCCAGGACCGACTGGCTGAGTTCCTGACCGAATTTCCGCCTCTAATCAAACACCCTTTCGCTGCTGGGCTTCCGGCAGAGGTGATGGGGGTGGCTGTGGGGCTGGATCGAGCAATCTCTAGGGCAGCGTTTCCTAACCTGGGGGGAACTTGAAGACGGGCGGACTTCAACTCCCAGAATTCTGGGAGTTGAAGTCCGCCTCTTTTCAAGTCCCCAAAATTTCCTAGCATTCTACCGTAGGTTGCATTCTAAAATGACCTTCCAGCTGAGTTACACTACAATTCCCATCGTCCTCCGCTTGTCCCCGATAAGCTAGTCGTGATTTCTAGCAAGTGAGATCTCTGGATCTGGATGAGATTCCTACAAACATGGAAAATGTTTGGAGCCTTGGTGGAGCAGTGGGCTAATGCCTCCTTAAGTAACACCAGCTGCCTGCAATTAGTGCAGGTTCGAGTCCCACCAGGCTCAAGGTTGACTCAGCCTTCCGTCCTTCCGAGGTAGGTAAAATGAGGACCCAGATTGTTGGGGGCAATTAAGCTGACTTTGTAATAATGCCGCTTGGGGTGTGTGTGTGAAAGCCCTAACAAGCATGAAGGCTACTGCTAAGCTTGTAAGCCGCCCTGAGTCTTCGTAGAAGGGCGGGATATAAATGAAATTAAAATAAATAAATAAAATAAAATAAAAATGATGGTAGACAAAGGCCTAGTGGTCCATTGAGTCTGCCCTTAGGGGTTTATTTGTTATTTGTTTTCTTGTTAATCTATTTATTTGTTTATTATTTTGGAAGGGAGGGAGGGAGGAAGGAACAAAGAAAGGAAGGAAGGAAGGAAGGAGAGAGGGCGGGGGAGATGGGGAAGGAGAAGACGGAAATGTGTAGGAGAAGGAGCAGCAGAATCTGGGGATGGAGTCAAAAGAGGAATCAGCATAGAATCCCTACATAGTCACAAGCAAATTAAGTCCCACCCCTTTTGAGTTCCATCGACCCTTATCTAACACACCAAGCAGGCACCAATCACCAAGTTGAGAAGATTCCTGCGCATAGGCTTTTAGCAGTAAAAAATTGAACTTTCTCGTGTGGACCTGGTCTTTAGAGCCCAACAGGAGCGTTAGGGACCACCCAAATTTCCTGCTATCCACTGTCTCTTTCCTTGCTGCCAACCGGCATCTTTGCTCTGCTTGAAATCCTGCAGCCCATCAACTGGGAGGCTTGCTACTCCAGCCTGCAAGTGGATCGCTCCGTGAAGGAGGTGGAGTGGGCCAGGCCGGGATCCGCCTCTGGTTTGAAGATCCTCGAAGAATTCGTAAAAGACAGGCTGAAGTTCTTCGGCTCCGACCGGAACAATCCCAACCGGCCGGCCCTGAGCAACCTTTCGCCCTGGTTCCACTTTGGTAAGTGCAGGTATAGTTAGAACGATTCGCCAGCGGAACTACTGGCCACCAGAAGTTGTGGCTGCTCCATCCCTGGAGGTTTTCAAGAAGAGTCTGGGCAGCCCCTTGTCTGAAGTGGTACGGGCAGTCCTCGACTTACGACAGTTCATTGAGTGACCCTTCCAAGTTACAACGGCACTGAAAAATGTGACCTATCACCGTTTTTCACAGTTCCAACCTTGGCAGCATCCTCAGGATCATGGGTTCGAAATTCAGACGCTTGGCAACGTGTTAAGGAATTTGTTGTGCAGAGGTCTCCTTGTGCTACCAAAGAGTTGCACAGACAAGGAAGGGTACTGAGAGTAGTAAAAGTCACACAAGAGTACACTGAGTTGTAAAAGCAAAAAGTAGTTTACTTGAAGGTGGTGTAAAAACAAAAATGCACAGTCAAAAATAAACAGTCCAAGTAGCAATCCAAAATACAAAGTCTTCTTACCGGTCCAGAGGTCAATACACAGTTCAGGTAACAGAGCAAAAACAGTAATAGTAGAGAGCAGTGAATTCAGAGAGAGAGAAGCTACGTTACTAGCTCCCTCTTATGGCCATGAGAACACTTACACACCCATTGGCCAATTAACATCTTAAAGACATAACATCATGGTTAATATATTTTCAACCCAACATTGTAGGCTAACACCATATGCCTAACACAACTGACTCCCACTTATGACGGTCGCAGTGTCCTAGGATCCTGTGACCCCCTTTTGCGACCTTCTGAGGGGGAACCCTGATTCACTTAACAACCGGGCTACTAACTTATCAGCTGCAGTGATTCACTTACCAAAGGGAGCAGGGAAGACAGGTCATAACATGGGGCAAAACTCACTTCACAAATGTCTCACTGAACAACAGAAATTTCATCCTTAATTGTGGTCGTAAGTTGAGGGGAAAGGAATTGGAAGCCCAGCTGGCGCATTGGTTGGGGGGCTAGGCGGAAGGGAGAGAATTTGAACCCAGAACTAGAAGTCTTCCCCAATCTGATGTTCTGTAAATGTCTTTTAGATTGCAATTCTGAGAATTTACCAGCCAACAAAAATGGGTTGGGCGGCGCGGTTGAGCACGCTGTAGGAATGTGGTGGTCCTTGACTTACGACCACTCAGTTAGTGACTGAAATTACAATGATGCCGTTAACGGTCATGACTCACGACTGGTCCTTGCGCTTACGAAATTTAATAATAAATTAAAGCCCGGAGGCTGGTAACCCTAGTCAGTAGATGGCTGACCTCTGACATGTCCCTCGTAGGTCAAGTTGCTGTGCAACGGGCCATTTTGGAGGTCCGCAAACACCGCACCAGGTACAAAGAGTCGGTGGAAGGTTTCATCGAAGAGGCCGTGGTGCGTCGGGAACTGGCGGACAACTTCTGCTTTTACAACCCAAACTACGACAAGATGGAAGGTAACACAGCCCTCCTTCTTCTGGCTCCATGCAACAGAGGTAGCCCCAAACACCTAACCAAAGCATCCACAGGCTGAGGGGGAAGGCCTCTGCTATGTCCTTAAAGCTGCTGTGCTGGTTGTGGGAGTGCAGCCACTGTTATGTCAGGCATGAATAACCGGACCCCCGTGTGTAGAGTTCAAACTGGCTACTTTATTATTCTTTGCCTATAATACAGGAATCTTCCCCGACTGGCAGATTTCGTGTTGGAAAGGCTAGAGGAAGTTCAAAAGCATTTGGTGTGTGTGTGTGTGTGTGTGTGTGTGTGTGTTTGTGTGTGTGTGTGAGAGAGAGAGAGAGAGAGAAAGAGGGAGAGGGAGAGGAAAGAGAAAGAGGGAGAGAAAGAAAGAGGGAGGGAGAGTAAAAAGAGAAAGAGGAAAGAGAAAGAGGGAGAGGAAAGAGAGAAGGAGAGAAAGAAAGGGAGGGAGGAAAGAGAAAGAGGGAGAGAGAAAGAGGGAGGGAGAGGAAAGAGGGAGAAAGAAAGGGAGAGAGGGAAAGAAGGAGGGAGAGGAAAGAGGAAAGAGGGAGAGGAAGAGAGCTTTTCCTCTTGTGTTTATGTAATGAGTCCAGGCTAATTCCCTGTTTGACCCCTCTTTCCAACTGGGACGGTTGCTCTCCAACATCCTGACAGGTGTCTAATCTTTTAAAGGTGCTTATGATTGGGCCAAGACCACACTGAAGCTGCACGCCAAGGACAAGAGGCCCTACCTGTACACCCTGGAGCAGCTAGAAAAGGGGAAGACCCACGACCCCTTGTGGAACGCTGCTCAGGTAGCCGGAAGACAAGAGGAAACATGGTTGGGAGATCCTGGTTAATTGCGTTTTACTAGTCCTTTGTGGCGTTTCTTCGACTGCATGCTCGGAGGCCACGCTTTCTGCCAGATCTCTTTATGGTAATACAGGTGGTCTTTGATTTATTTCTCCCCTAGCCCTTCCAGTAGTTTGTTAAAAATAAGTTATGGCAAACAAGAGTTGCTCCTTTTTTTTTGACCAAGTGACTAGATTAGTAGACGAAGGGAATGCTGTGGATGGAGCATAGTTGAACTCTATCAAGGTGCTTGATAAGTGTACAGCTTCCTTCTTGCTCGGGAATTAAAAAGAGTGCAGAGAAGAGTAACTGAAGGGCTTGGAGGCTAAATTCTGTGAAGAACAATGTATACTGTCAAAGTTCCGACTGACGAACCCAACCAAGCAAAACACCTTTGAGACATTCCGATCTCTTAATGTAAAACTTTATTGAGTACATCATTTCGGCAAGTATGAAAGCAAAACCAGCTCTGGCAAACCCCAAGCCAAACCCCTATAGTAAAAATATAGAATTCCCCCCCCTCCCATCCTTGAACAGGTCACATTGCCCAGTTTGGGTGTAAATATATTGTTATAAGAAAATGTCTCTGAGTCGGGTCAGACACCTGGTGAATCGTCCTTGATTCTCATGGTCTGCCATCTTTATCTCTGTAGCCTTCATTGCATTTTCCCCCTCCTCCCAGTCTCTTCTTAAAAACTTCCAGTCCTGGAGCATTGACAGCTTCTAGTGGCAAGCTGTTCCACTGGTTTGTTGTTCTGTTAGGAACTTCCCACTTAGTTCTAGGTTGCTCCTCTCCTTGATTTAGTTTCCATCCGTTGCTTTTTTTGTCCTGCCCTCGGGTGCTTTGGAGAATAATTTAAACCCTGATGGGGTTATGGGCGTTTCAAAGATGGGCGGAAGGATCTGAAGATTCCTGCCCTGGTAGGGGGTCAGCCTACAAGACCTTGAAGGCCCCTCCACCCCAAGGATGCTGTGGTTCTACTTTGGTTCCCGAGTGACTCTTAGCTTTCTCCAAGAAAATGTGAGATTCACCAGCTCTTTCCCACCTTCCACCTCAGCTCCAGATGGTTCACGAGGGGAAGATGCACGGCTTCCTCCGGATGTATTGGGCCAAGAAGATCTTGGAGTGGACCAGGTGCCCAGAGGAGGCCCTGCAGTTCAGCATCTACCTGAATGACCGCTACGAATTGGACGGCCGAGACCCCAACGGCTACGTAGGTGAGGAACGGAGCGGCTGGGAAAGGAGCTGAGGGAAAGGACCGTCTACTTAGCCTTTGGGTTTCTCTCCGCCCCTGCTAAACGGGACAGTCGTTAAGCGAGGACTCCCTGGGCAGCCAATTGACACGCGTAACGCGTGGAGTTTCGTGAGTTTTGGGTTTCACTTGAAGGCCTCTTTCCTGAGCCTCGTGGCGAGGGATCACACAACTTCCCAACGAGGAATCGGACGGGGAGTTGAGATCTCGGCACCTATTGGAAATCGACGGTAGTTAGGGCATCCCTCCGCCAACAGTGTATGTTACTTAAACTTGGATAGATCTTTCTAGATTAGATTAGATTAGATTAGATTAGATTATTTTAGATTACATTCTGAGTACATCCATATGTCAATAGAATGTATTATTTAAACTCAGATACATCTTTCTATATTAATATTATATTATATTATATTATAGTATAGTATAGTATAGTATAGTATAGTATAGTATAGTATAGTATAGTATAGTATAGTATAGTATAGTATACTGCTCAAAAAAATAAAGGGAACACTTAAACAACACAATGTACTGTATTTAATAGTAGGATGTCTTATCTTGTGTTCCCTTTATTTTTTTGAGCAGTATATATATTTTACTATTGATCCTACTATATTAATTATATATTATGCTGTTATATATTATACTATTATATACTATAGTGATCATACTATATATTAGATTAGATTAGATATTACATATTTTACTATTGATCACACTATTAATTATATATTATATTATATGCTATATTATACTATACTATTATATACTATATCGATCATTATATTATATATATTTTTACTATTGATCATACTATATTAATTATATCATGCTGTTATATATTACATTATATACTATAGTGATCATACTATATATATTATATTACATTATATATTATACTGTACTATATTATTAGATATTACATATTTTACTATTGATCATACTACATTAATTATATATAACATAACATAACATAAGATATAATATTATGCTACATTATATATTATGCTATATTATATATTATACTGTTATATACCATACCATACCATACTATACTATTATTGCAATACCATTTGCCTGAGCAAGGGGTTGGACTAGAAGACCTCCAAGGTCCCTTCCAGCTCTATCATTCTATTATTCTGTTATAATAATAATAATAAAGTTGGAAGGGACCTTGGAGGTCATCTAGTCCAACCCCCTGCTCAGGCAGGAAACCTTATACCATTTCAGGCAAATGGCTGTCCAGTCTCTATACATTAGATTATATTAAAAAGGTAAAGGTAAAGGTTCCCCCGCACATGTGTGCTAGTCGTTTCCAACTCATATTATATTTTAGATTAGATTGTGTGTGCATCCATACTTCAACAGAGTGTGTCACTTAAACTCAGACAGCTCTTTCTAGATTAGATATTAGATTATGGATTGGATGAGATAAGATTAGGCCAGACCCTTTGTTTGTCCAAGTGTGGCAACTCTCGTTCTCTCTCTCTCTCTCTGCCAGGCTGCATGTGGTCGATCTGTGGGATCCACGACCAAGGATGGGCTGAACGGGCCGTCTTTGGCAAAATCCGCTATATGAACTATGCCGGTTGCAAGAGGAAATTTGATGTTGCCCAGTTTGAGCGCAAATATAGTCCTCAACGCTTCACCCAGTAGCCTTGGTGGAAGGCCACCCTCCATGCTGGTAAACCCACCACTGCTTCTCTCCTTGTAAAGGACAAGAGCAATAAAGTCACTCACTGTTGTGGAGGAAAAGCAAGCTTGATCTACAGCCTACAAACCAGGAGATGGGGAGTTCTAGTTCCACCTTAGGCAGGAAAGGCGGCTGGGTGACTATGGGCCAATCACCAGGAGATGGGGAGTTCTAGTTCCTTGGAGGTCATCTAGTCCAACCCCCTACTCAGGCAGGAAACCCTATACCATTTCAGACAAATGGCTGGCCAGTCTCTTCTTAAAAACTTCCAGTGTTGGCGCATTCACCGCTTCTGGAGGCAGGTTGTTCCACTGGTTAATTGTTCTCACTGTCAGGAAATTTCTTCCTCGTTCTAGGTTGCTTCTCTCCTTGATCCGTTTCCATCTGTTGCTTCTTGTCTTTGCCTTGAGGTGCTTTGGAGAATAGCTTGACTCCCTCTTCTTTGGGGCAGCCCCTGAGATATTGGAACGCTGCTATCATGTCCCCCCCTGGTCCTTCTCTTCCTTAAACTACACATACCCAATTCCAGCAACCGTTCCCTATATGTTTTAGCCTCCAATCCCCCGATCATCTTTGTTGCTCTTCTCTGTACTCTTTCTAGAGTCTCGACATCTTTTTTACATCGTGGTGACCAAAACTGGATGCAGTATTCCAGGTGTGGCCTTACCAAGGCATTGTAAAGTGGTATTAGTACTTCACGTGATTTTGATTCTATTCCTCTGTTAATAGAGGAAGCACTGTGTTGGCTTTTGTGGCAGCTGCAGCACACTGCTGGCTCCTATTTAAGGGATTGTCCACTAGGACTCCGAGATCCCTCTCACAGTTACTACTACTGAGCAAGTTACCCGCTGTACTATACCTGTACATTTGGTTTTTCTTGCCTAAATGTAGAACTTTACTTTTTCCACCATTGAATTTCATTTTGTTAGATAGCGCCCAGTGTTCGAGTCTGTCCAGATCCTCCTGTATCTTAAGCCTGTCTTCTGGAGTGTTGGCTATTCCTGCCAGTTTACAAACGGTTGTAAGTCAAGGACTACATCATTTGGGAGGGACCGGTACAGTGACCAATCCACCAAGTATTTTCCGTGAATTTATTGTGTGAAACACTCCACCAACATACCAGGGATGCAGCCTGAGTATTATTATTGTTTTATTAATGATGACATTTCCATGGTTACACTTGACTGGAATAACGGATGGATTTCCAGGTTCAACCAGGTTCCTTTTCATTTTTACAAAGAATATTTCGCTCAATACAGGTAGGAAACAGGGTTTTTGTGGTGGTTTGGTGTTTGTTTTTTTTTGGCCAAATGGCCATTAAATTAACAGCTCCAATAGTCTTGAGCACCATTTATCATCCTAACTCCCCTTTTTCTGCATCTTTGGGTACTTCCCGATATCTCTAAAGTGAACCCTTCAGAATCCAGTCCCTCCTTGCAGGTTTTTGTAAAACTGAATCAGTGCTTTTTTAGGCAAAAAAAAAAAAAAGCTTTGCTAGCGAAAGGGAAATAAACATTTTGGAGTCTCCAAAAATCTACAAACGTTTGCTTGAAGCAGCACAGTGGAAGGAACCTGTGTTTTTTTTAAAACAAACAAACAAACACTCAGTGTGCATTTGTGGTTTTTTTGTTCCAAGTGCATTAAAAAGAAGTGTGCGGGAGAGCCAGATTAATTTTTGGGGGGTGGGAGGGAAAGAGGAGCAAGGCGAACATAAATATTCTTAATATAAAATGGAGATTGGGACTCCTCTCGGTTAAAATTATCCGGATTAACGACGTTGAGGTTAAGTTGGTGTTCTGCATTGCTCGGCCACAAAACTATGAAAGAGTTCTTCCAGGAAAAAAAAAATGGCTGTGCGCAAATTTATTTGAAGTTTTGATTAAGGGGGAGATGAGGGATGTTAAACCAGAATGGATGTGGAGCCAAGAAGGGATCAAAATCAATTGTTTTTTTTTTTTTTTTGAGTTTCCAATTTATTTTTTTCAATTTTTGCTCACCGGCTATTCTAGGTTCCAGAACAGGGGTCTTTTATGAGTTGTGGACTTCAACTCCCAGAATTCCTCAGCCAGCATAGTTTACTCTCTTGTAATCCCTTCCTATGCAATCTCTCCACTAGTAGAGGAGGTAAGAGAAAAAAAAAAGAGAGAGGCATGCCTGGCTGAGGAATTCTGGGAGTTGAAGTCCACAAGTCATAAAAGGGCCAAGTCGGAAGACCCCCGTTCTAGAACAGCGTTTCTCATCCTTGGCCCTGTGTGGACTTCAACTCCCAGCTGGCTGGGGAATTCTGGGACTTGAAGTCCGCACATCTTCAACTGACCAAGGTCGAGAGATGCTGTTCTGGAATGTTCTCGCCGGAGCCCTGTAGAGTTTGCACACGAGAAGGCTGCCTTCCCAGGAGACAACCTAAGAAAACTCCTCCGGAGATTCTCGAAGCTTGCAAAGGAGGTGCCTTGTTGCAAATCCTCCTTGCTGTGCCAATACTGACAGATTAATTTCATTTTTCCCGCCTCTGCTGCTGCTATCGCTCAGATAGCCTGGCTGGGATGTCACTGCTGCCCGTCTGGGAGCTGAAATCCTGAAACCACCTATTTCAATTTTTTTTTCTATTGCCTAACTGATCTAGCACACACTTTCTGGAATTTGGCATGAGTTGTGCATTGCTATCCTGTTTTTTTTTAAGTCTCTAGGATCAAATAGGAGCTGGGGGAATGGAGTGGGGGGGGCTTAAGCCTCAGAAGAAAGCAGCTGTAAAGCTTGTGATCTTGGGATAAAAAAAATGGTTTCTTGCTTTAAGCCGTGTCTTGCAGAGCAGGCCCCTGAACCTGGCCCTCTTCCTCCAGCTGTGGGGGTCTTCAAGACCCCCCTGACCCAGTGGCCCATGATGGCTTAGGATAGGGGCTGCAGCCTGAAAGAGCTGAAGGAGTGGGGGATACTGCAGAGAGTTAGGGGGCAAAAAAATCTATTTTCCTCTCGTTGGAACATCGTCGAGTTTGCAAGTCGACCAACGTTATTCCTCTTACGAGAGACCTCTCAGACAAACAGGGAGAAGAGAAAAACGACCGTGAGTTTGTGGGTCTGTGTGTTCCCACGCCCAGATCCCTTTAAGAAGGGGTGTTTTTTTTTAATCTTTTCAGCCCCACCCAAATCCAGCTTTGCCATTCTGGCTATTCCATTCCCTTTTCCCCACTAACTTTCTCCCAAGATTTAAAAGGGGCAGGCCTAATACTTTTTATTTCTCTTTTTTTTCCCCCCCTGACTCCTTTGCCAAATCAGACAAAACGGGAGCGAGGTTCGGCAAAAGAAAAATAAAGAGAATTTGAGGCGAGGATTGGGTTGTCCAGAAAAAAAAAATAATTAAAAATTTAAAAGACCCCAAAAAACAACAAAACAACACAGCAACCGACACGGCCAGTCAAAACAGGACGGGAGGGTTTTTCCCTTTTACGAGCGTGGCCGGATCCTGTCGGGGGGGAACTCGGCCTCCGGAAAAAAAACCCTCATCGGCTTCTCCCCGTGGATGGAGCAAAGTCCTGGGATCTCGTCTGCCTTTCCGTAGAAAGGAGAATCCGTCTTCGTTGTGCCTCTTGAGTTGAAGCCAAACGTCGGCTCTAGAAATTTCCCTTCTCCGGGCCGAGTTGTGAAGCCCCTCCGTTGCGCTGGCTTCGGAGCGTGTGTGTGTGTGGGGCGGGGGAAGAGTGTCCGGAGAATCCGTCTGTTGGTCAGTTCACTGTTCGGAGGGCGCAGGCCACACAGCGACCTGCAGTTTCTCGGCTGTCACGTGGCTGCTCCTACCGTGTCCTCCTCTGGCTCGTAGTCCGAGAAGTCGGCTTCCAGACTCTGCTTGGCTAGAAGTTCCCGCCGCGCTTGAAGCCGGGCGCATCTGGGGCAGGGTCCCGACTGGAAACAGCCCTTATGGTAGCAAGCTCTGCACTCTGCGGGGAGGGTTGGGGGTGGGGGTTGCAGAAAAAAAGAGGAATCAAGAGGAGCCGAAGGAAGCGTGGAGAGCAACCGAGCTTCCAACAACCCGCATTTTCTGAGTCGGGGGTCCCCAAACCCTGATCTATGAACCGGTACCGGTCTGCGGCCTGCCAGCAACCGGTCTGCACACAAAGCCCCATCCGCAGGACGCAGGCAGCGCACAAACCCATGCACCCTCCGGTGTGGCTCAGGAATTCTGGGCGTTGGAAGTCCACAAGTCAGGTCCCCAACATTTGGGGCACCAGGGACCGGTTCCGTGGAGAGAGGTTTTTCCACGGACCGGAGGGTGCGTGGTTTTGTGTGCTGCCTGCATCTCGCGGATGGGGCTTGGCTTGTTTGTGCAGACCGGCTGCTGGCATGCCGTGGCCTGGTACCGGTCCACAGATCAGGGGTTAGGGACCCCTACCCTAGACCAGGGGTAGGCAACCTGGGCTCTTTTATTACTGGTGGACTTCAATTCCCAGAATCCCTGAGCCAGCCATGCTGAAGGAAAAGGGAGAGGTTTCCAAGCTGAGCCATGCTGGCTCAGGAATTCTGGGAGTTGAAGTCCGCAAGTCATGAAGGGGCCATAATTCCCCCATGCTGGCTGAGGAATTCTGGGAGTTGAAGTACACGAGTCATGAAGGGGCCATATTCTCCCATACTGGCTGAGGAATTCTGGGAGTTGAAGTCCGCAAGTCATGAAGGGGCCATATTCTCCCATACTGGCTGAGGAATTCTGGGAGTTGAAGTCCACAAGTCATGAAGGGGCCATAATTCCCCCACGCTGGCTGAGGAATTCTGGGAGTTGAAGTCCACCAGTCATGAAGGGGCCACAGTTCCCCCACGCTGGCTCAGGAATTCTGGGAGTTGAAGTCCACAAGCCATGAAGGGGCCATAGTTCCCTCATGCTGGCTGAGGAATTCTGGGAGTTAAAGTCCGCGAGTCATGAAGGGGCCTTAGTTCTCCCACGCTGGCAGAGGAATTCTGGGAGCTGAAGTCCCCAAGTCATGAAGGGGCCATAGTTCCCCCATGCTGGCTGAGGAATTCTGGGAGTTGAAGTCCACAAGTGATAAAAGGGCCATGTTCGAAGACCCCCGTGTTAGGGGATTACCTCTCCTGTTTGATCGCTTACCTTCACACGTTTTGCATTTGCTCAGTTGAAAGGGAAACAGGATGTCATCCTCCTTCTGGCAGAATTCACAGATGAAGCCCTTCGCTTGGCACAGCTGGGCGAGAAGAGAGAGGGGGAAAAAAGTGGATTGACGCAATGCAAGAATCCCACCGTTTGGCTTTCACTCAGCCCTTCCAGAGGGAGATTCCAGGACTTCCGTTTCATTGTGTTAGGGAATAGCGATAGCACGGAGGCTTCTAAGCTGCTTCCTAGTGCTTTACAGCCCTCTCTGAGTGGTTTACATAGTCAGCATCTTGCTCCCCCCACAAACAATCCGGGTCCTCATATTACCGACCTCGGAAGGACGGAAGGCTGAGTCAACCTTTGAGCTGGTCAGGATCGAACTCCCGGCTGTGGGCAGTGAATGAGCCTGCAATGCTGCATTCTAACCACTGTGCCACCACAGAAGGAAGGAAGGAAGGAGTCAGGGAAGGAGGGAGGGAGGGAAAAAGGAAGGGAGGGAGGAAGGAAGGAAGGAAGGGAAGGGAAGGAGGGAGGGAAAGGAAGGAAGGAAGGATGGAGGGAGGGAAAGAGGAAGGAAGGAAGGAGAGGGAGGGGTCAGGGAAGGAGGGAGGGAAAGGAAGGAAGGAAGGAAGGAAGGAGTCGGAAGGAGGGAGGGAAGGAAAGAGGAAGGGAGGGAGGGAGGAAGGAAGGAAGGAGTCAGGGAAGGAGGGAAAGAAGGAAGGGAAGGAGGGAAAAAGGAAGGAAGGAGAGGGAGGGAGGGAGGGAGGGAGGGAGGGAGGGAGGGAGGAAGGAAGGAAGGAAGGAAGGAAGGAAGGAAGGAAGGAAGGAAGAATCGTGGTCGTAAGCCGAGGACTAGCTGAATTGGAATTTGTACTAATCGTGAGCTGTCTGTAGTTTATCCGCTGCTCATCGTCCTTCCGGTCAAGTGGACCCCTGTCCTTCGTAATCACTAGGAAGGGCTACATTCAGCTCGGTGGGGGGAAAAAACCAAGGGAAACGGAAGAGGGGAGAGAGGACCGGGGTCCCGGCACTCACCATGCATTTCTCAACGTGCAGTTCCCCCACCCGGAGGAGCTCGGTCAAGCGGGGAGTAAGATCCCCCTTCTTGATGCCGCTCAGGTCGTTTAAGGAGTAAAGGTGAAGGTCCTCGGTCAGGTGACCCGGCACTGCATCAAAGGCATCCAGAAGCCTGGAAGGAAAATCGCAGCCAGGAGCTGAGCAGTGGGACAAGGGGGGGGTCTCTGCCACTCGGGAAAAGTCCCACCGAACTTTCATTGTCAAGACATTAACCTGGTTTGCCTCCCACAATTTCCTTGCCAAATGTGGTGGCTCAAACCGCGGGGCCCTCGGTGCTCTCTGAGCTGGGTTTTTTTTTTCCTCGCAGACGTTTCATTATCTAACTAGGTAACATCGTCAGTGCTAGAAGGGAGGGGGGTTTGCGGAGAGGAGTGTGTGGGGGTGGTGGTAGGGAGGATTGTGGGGTCCGTGGTGCTCTCTGAGCTTGGTTGTTGTTCTTGCAGACGTTTCATTGCCCAACTAAGTGACGTCGTCAGTGCTAGGAGGGTGTCGGGTTTCTCTTCGTTTGTACACAATATAAGCCCTCTCCCTCCTGGCACTGATGACGTTACCTAGTTGGGCAGTGAAACGTCTGCAAGAAAACATCCAAGCTCAGAGAGCACCCAGGACCCCATAATCCTCCTCGCCCTCTCCTCTCCGCAAACCTTACTCCCTTCTAACACTGATGATGTTGCCTAGTTGGGTCATGAAACGCCTGCAAAAAAACAACCCAGCTCAGAGATCCCCAAGGACCCCACAATCTTTTCTTTCTTTCTTTTTCTTTCTTTCTTTCTTTCTTTCTTTCTTTCTTTCTTTCTTTCTTTCTTTCTTTCTTTCTTTCTTTCCTTTTCTTTCTCTTTCTTTCTTTCCTTTCTCTTCTCCTCCTTCTCCTCCTCTCCACAAGCCCCCCTCCCTTCTAGCACTGATAATGTTACCTAGTTGGGTCATGAAATGTCTGCAAGAAAACCACCCAGCTCAGAGATTCCCAAGGATCCCACAATCTTATCTTATCTTTATTTTCTTTTTCTTTCTTTCTTTCCTTTCTCTTCTTCTTCTCCTCCTCCTCTCCACAAGCCCCCCTCCCTTCTAGCACTGATGATATTACCTAGTTGGGTCATGAAACGCCTGCAAAAAAACAACCCAGCTCAGAGATCCCCAAGGACCCCACAATCTTTTTCTTTCTTTCTTTCTTTCTTTCTTTCTTTCTTTCTTTCTTTCTTTCTTTCTTTCTTTCTTTTTTTTCTTCTTTCTTTTCTTTCTTTCTTTCTTTCTTCTTTCTTTCTTTCTTTCTTTCTTTCTTTCTTTCTTTCTTTCTCTTTCTTTCTTTCTAAAGGGGATCACTTTGTGCAACCTGTATGACAAGCACAGTCGGCGGGGAAGGGCAGATTCACTTCGCAACCATGTTACTAAGAAGTCCAGTGATTCCCTTAACACCTGTGGCCAGAAAGGCCGTAAAGCGGGAGCACAAATTCGCTGAGCAACTGTCTTGCTTAGCGGTAGAAACTTGGAGCTAAATTGTGATCGTAAGTCGAGGACCGCTTGTATTATTTCGATAGCAGCATCTGGATAGACGTAACTGGACTGTAAATCTGTAGGTAAAGGTAAAGGTTCCCCCGCACGTGCGTGCTAGTCGTTTCCGACTCTAGGGACTGGTGCTCATCTCCGTTTCAAAGCCGAAGAGCCAGCGCTTGTCCGAGGACGTCTCCGTGGTCACGTGGCCGGCATGACTAGACGCCAAAGGCGCACGGAACGCTGTTACCTTCCCACCATAGTGGTCCCTATTTTTCTACTTGCATTTTTTACGTGCTTTCGAACTGCTAGATTGGCAGAAGCTGGGACGAGTAACAGGCGCTCACTCTGTTACGCGGCACTCGGGATTCGACCCGCCAAACTGCCGACCTTCTGATCGACAAGCTCAGCGTCCTAACCCACTGAGCCACTGCATCCCTTATAAATCTGCATAAGGATATTAACCATTTCCCTTTTCCTAATGTTCCCCGAGCGTGACATTTCCCTTTTCTCACAGCTGCCACACACCCCGTCTGCCTCTTCACGGTGGCATCTGCCCTGGCACCAACTGCCTGCTGCTCACAGCCTGCTCCACGGTTAACGAAGGGACTCTCCGAAAATAAATTTTTCTGGTATCCTTACCCAGGGCTTTTTTTCTCATAGAACGCTCAGAACAGAGTTCTGGCACCTTTTTTGGATGGAACCTTGTAGGGTAGGCAAGGCGGGTTGTATGACATGTGTGAGTTCCGGCACCTTTTTTTTTTTTTACAAAAAAAGCACTGTCCTTACCCTTTCGCTAAGCGACAGGTTTTGAACATGTTCTTCATGTGGTACAGCTGGATTCTCAGAAGCTAGAAGAGACCGAGAAGGCAGGAATTCAGGGTAACAGAGTAACAAGAGTTGGAAGGGACCTTGGAGGTCTTCTAGTCCAGCCTCCTGCAGAAGGAGAAGAGCCTGGCCTATACTATTCTGGCTACCCAATCTCTTCTTGAAAACCGGCGATGGAGCATCCACAACATCTGTTCTCACGGTCAGGAAATTCCTCCTTAATTCCAGGTTGCTTCTTCTCCTTGATTAGTTTCCATCTGTTGCTTCTCGTCCTGCCTTCGGGCGCTTTGGAGAATAGGTACACACACACACACACACACACACACACACACACACACACTCACTCAGACACACACCGTTCTTTGTGGCAGCCCCTCAAACACCGGAAGACTGTTATCATATCACCCCTCATTCTTCTTTTCATTAAGCTAGACATACCCAGTTCCTGCAACTATTGACAGAATAACAGAGTTGCGAGGGACCTTGGAGGTCATCTAGTCCAACCCCCTGCTCAGGCAGGAAGCCCCATACCATTTCAGACAAATTGGTTGTCTAATCTCTTCTTAAAAACTGCCAGTGATGCAGCACCCACAACTTCTGGAGGCAAAGAGTTCCACTGGTTAATTGTTCTAAACTGTCAGGAAGTTTCTCCTGAATTCCAGGTTGCTTCTTCTCCTTGACTTGAGTTTCCATCCGTTGCTTCTTGTCCTGCCTTCAGGGGCTTTGGAGAATAGCTTGACTCCCTCTTCTTTGGGGCAGCCCCTGAGAGATTGGAAGACTGCTATCCTGTCAACCCTCGTCCTTCTCTTCATTTAAACCAGACATAGCCGATTCCTGCAGCTGTTCTTCGTATGTTTCGGCCTCCAGCCCCCTAATCATCAACTAACAAAATTAATCAGGGTTAGGGATGAGATTTCCCTAAACACATCACCTCGACTTATAACCGGTCGCCGAGCAACTATCCAAAGTTACAACAGATCTTTCCAGAGATCTGTACGACAGGGTTTTGAGGTTCAGATGTCTGCCTCAGTGGTCAAGTGATGGCATTTTGGGTGCTTTGCCCCCCGGCCTCCGATTATGGCCCTTTGTAGTGTCCCAGGGTCACGTGACTGCAATTTATGACATGTTTTGCCAGAAAATTGGTCTTTACTTGCAGTTTCTAGCAAAACCCCACTCATTGTGTTCAGTGGATTTGCTTAACAATTGCTGGTGACCACAGTGTTTGTTTAACACTTACTGACTGCGTCAGGACGATAATTTAATAGCTAAACAGCTTATGTAAAGATGCAATGTAATGTGGCTGATGCAATACTAGGAATGACTCAGCAGGTGTGTGTATGTATCCCTTTAAGAGTCTGAGTATAAAAGGGAAGTTTTTTTGCTGGATTTTCTCTCTCTCACCCGTCTGTGTACTGGAGTTTGCTGAATGACCACATTTATGAATTTTGTTTCTAGTGTATATTTGTAGATACAGTGTAATATAAACCATCATTTAAATACAAACCACTGTTTACTGTATTTTCTCCTGCTGCTGTGTACTGGAGTTTGCTGAATGACCACGTCTATGAATTTTATTTCTAGTGTATAATTGTAGATATAGGTAAAGTAAAGGTAAAGGTTCCCCCGCACATGCGTGCCTAGTCGTTTCCGACTCTAGGGGCCGGTGCTCATCTCCGTTTCAAAGCCGAAGAGCCAGCGCTTGTCCGAGGACGTCTCCGTGGTCACGTGGCCGGCATGACTAGATGCCAAAGGCGCACGGAACGCTGTTACCTTCCCACCGGAGCGGTCCCTATTTTTCTACTTGCATTTTTACGTGCTTTCGAACTGCTCGGTTGGCAGAAGCTGGGACGAGTAACGCGGCACTTGGGATTCGACCCGCCAAACTGCCGACCTTCTGATCGACAAGCTCAGCGTCCTAACCCACTGAGCCACCGCATCCCTTATTTGTAAATATAGTGTAATATAAACCATCATTTAAATACAAACCACTGTTTACTGTATTTTCTTCTGGGTTACCTCAGCGCAATAAGACTGTGCAGGCTCTGACAGACTGCCACAAAATCAGGCGAGGCCGCAAGTGAGCTGCTTAACAACCGGCACGTCTTACGGCCATAATTCCAGGCTCAATTACGATCATAGGTTGAGGAATGTCTAAACAAGAAAGTGACTCGGAAGAACATTAAGACAGTTGAAGGCGTGGCCGTGCAGAGTCTTAACTATGACCTGCATAAACTTGCATAAACTGGTGAGCTGCGATCCGAACACATCTGAAGGGCAACCAGATGAGATAAACCTGGTTAAGAAACGCCCATCTTTCCCACCAATCTGTCTCGGCCACATCTTGAGCAAAGCCACCCTCTCCGTGAGGGAGCCGGAAGAGGTCACTGCACTGTCTAAAGATTTTTCTGGAAAGTTCTGGACTGAGAGGTTGAATCTTCTCGTTCTCTGAATGGAATTCAGAGAGAACTTTGGACATGCCTTGATGCAATTCCCAGATGTCTCGGCAGTGGAGAATTGACCCTAGGGGTGCCACAAAGAAGAGGGGGGGGTCAACCTCTTCTCCAAAGCAGCTGAGGGCAGGACAAGAAGCAACGGATGGAAACCCATCAAGGAGAGAAGCAACCTGGAATTAAGGAGGAATTTCCTGACAGTGAGAACAATTAACCAGTGGAACTCCTTGCCTCCAGAAGTGGTGAATTCTCCAACACTGGAACTTTTTAAGAAGAGACTGGAGAGCCACTTGTCTAAAATCATATACGGTCTCCTACTTGAGCAGGGGGCTGGACTAGAAGACCTCCAAGGTCCCTTCCAGCTCTATTCTGATTGATTGATTAACCCCACCGTGAGATAGGTGGCAAATCAATCGAACAAACAAATAAATAAGCCACGCGAAACCGAAGAGCGAAGGGCTGTCAGTCAGTGGGACGGCTTGCCTCCAGATATTGTGGGTGCTCCATCGCTGGAGGTTTTTAAGAAGAGACTGGACAGCCATTTGTCTAAAATAGCATAGTGTCAAGGATAATAATTTAATAGCTAAACAGCTTATGCAAAGATGTAATGTAATGTGGATGATGCAATACTAGGAACGACTCAGCAGGTGTGTGTATGTATCCCTTTAAGAGTCTGAGTATAAAAGGGAAGTTTTTTTGCTGGAATCTTTCTCTCTCATCCGTTCGACTGCTGTATTTTATTTCTAGTGTATCTTTGCAGACGGTGTGTAATATAAGCCACATTTAATCACAAACCACTGTTTACTGTATTTACTTCAGGGTTACCTCAGCGCAGCAAGACTGTGCACGCTCTGACACACAGGGTCTCCTGCTGGAGCAGGGGGCTAGACTGGAAGACCTCCAGGGTCCCTTCCCACGCTGCGACGGCAAGCGCCGGATGCCTTACCCTGACTTGGTTGAGCGGCTTGACCTTACGGTAGAGGGCGGCGTTGACGTCCTGCATGTTGAAGAGGGGATCGTTCCAGATCTTGTGCAGCAGGTCCTTGGAGAAGTTGCTGACGTAGTATTTGCCGAAGTCCCACTTGCGGAGGACGCGGCTGGGGATGACCATCTGGGCGTTCTCATGGCAGCACTGGCAGAAGTATTTGCCCAGGTACTCGCAGTAGCGCATCCGCTTGATGTAATCTGAGACGGCCCGCCGGACGAAGAAAAGAGAGGGAAGAGAAGAGGTTTAAGAGAGAGGAGTGCTCCGCAGGGGGAGCGTTTCGACGCCCGACTGTCCGGGAGCGCTGGGGCTGACGAGCAAACCTCGGAACGTTCTAGAATCGAGGCTGAGTTTGACGAAAGGGGGTCTGCCCGCCTAGGGGGTGACTTCGTTTCTACGGGTAGTCCTCAACTTACGTCAGTTCATTTATTGACCGTTCGAAGTTGCAACGGCAGTGGAAAAAAAGGGACTTGCGACCGGGTTTTTTCCCCCACACACACGTTTGACCACTGCAGCGTCCCCGTGGTCAGGCGATCAAAATAGGGATGCTCGGCAACTGGCATGTACTTATGACGGTTGCACAGTGTCCCTGGGGTCACGTGATTCCCCTTTGGCGACCTTCCGACAAGGAAAGTCAATGGGGGAAGCCAGATTCGCTTAACAACCGTGCTAATAACTTAATGGCCGCAGGGATTCCCTGAACGACGGTGGCAAGGAAGTTCATAAAATGGGGCAAAGCTCACTTAACAACTGTCTCGCTTAGCGAGAGAAATTTTGGTCGTTAAGTCGAGGACTACCTGCATATCCTCCAGAGGCGCTTCAAGAAGGGACGTTTTGTTTGGTTTTTCTTGATTTGGGGAGCTGAAGCCTAAACTAACTCCTCCCCTTTGTGGTCGTAATTCAAGGACTAGCTGTATTTATCCATAATTTGAAAACTTTGCATTTTTTGAAGAGCCACCGGTGAATGGCCTGGGTCCGGGTTATTTGAGGGAACACCTGCTGCCGGCATCAAACGCCCTTCGCCCAGTGCGCTCCCACAGGGAGGGTCTGCTCAGGGTTCCACCGGTGAGAGATTGCCGGCGGGTGACACCCAGGGGTAGGGCCTTCTCAGTGGGGGCGCCTGCCCTCTGGAACCAGCTGCCGGTGGAGCTGAGGACTGCCCCCGACCTCCGATCATTCCGCCGGGGCCTGAAGACCTGGCTCTTTGAGCTCTCGGGCCCAGGCTGAGGAGAAATTTTTAATTGGGGTTTTAATTGTGTACAGGGTCAATTTAATATTTTTTAACTCGGTTTTAACTTTTGTATGTTGGATTTTTTAATTCCCTGTAAACCGCCCTGAGTCCTCAGGGAAAGGGCAGTATATAAATGCAACTAAATAAATAAATAAATAAATTCGTAGCACCCACCTTGTTCAGGTAAGTCTAGTGACTTTTCATCTGCATGGACTGCTATATGGGTAATTCTCCATTTACAACCATTCGTTTAGGGCAGGGGTAGGCAACCTTTGGCTCTTTTATGACTCGTGAACTTCAACTCCCAGAATTCCTCAGCCAGCATGTGGAAAACTTTGGCCCCTTCATGACTTGCGGACTTCAACTCCCAGAATTCCTCAGCCAGCGTGGGAAAAACTTTGGCCCCCCTCATGACTTGTGGACTTCAACTCCCAGAATTCCTGAGCCAGCCTGACTCAGCTTGGAAACCTCTCCCTTTCCCCTCAGCATGGCTGGCTCAGGAATTCTGGGAGTTGAAGTTCACAAGTCATAAAAGAGCCGAGGTTGCCTACCTCTGGCTTAGGGACTGTTCAAACTTATAACGGCACTGAAACACCTGACCATTTTTTCACACTTACGACCGCTGCAACATCCCAGTGGTCACGCGATCAAAATTCAAAGGCTTGGCAACTGGTTCATATTTACGACGGTCGCAGTGACTCTGTGTGTGTGTGTGTGTGTGTGTGTGTGTGTGTGTCAGGAATTCTGGGAGTTGACGTTCACGAGTCATAAAAGAGCCAAGGTTGCCTACCTCTGGTTTAGGGTCTGTTCAAACTTATAACGGCACTGAAACACCTGACCATTTTTTCACACTTACGACCGCTGCAGCATCCCAGTGGTCACGTGATCAAAATTCAAAGGCTTGGCAACTGGTTCATATTTACGACGGTCGCAGTTTCTCTGTGTGTGTGTGTGTCTCAGGAATTCTGGGAGTTGAAGTCCACGAGTCATAAAAGAGCCAAGGTTGCCTACCCATGACCTAGGCCAGGGGTGTCAGACTCAATTTTATTGAGGGCCGCATCAGCATTGCGGTTGCCCTCAGGGGGCCGGGTGGGTGTGGCCTGGGTAGGCGTGGCTAGAGCGTATGGCCTACTAGGTGGGCGTGGCTAGATTGCGTATGGCCTGCTGGGTGGGCGTGGCTAGAGTGCGTATGGTCTACTGGGTGGGCGTGGCCAGCTCTACATCGTTCGCATCAAGGGTGCCTATGGGGGCCTGGGCAGGAGTGGGACAGATCTGAGGGTCTCTGGCAGGAGGAGGGTCTCGGGGCCAGGGCCAAGGCAGAGGGGGCCGTTCCCTCACTGTTTCCAGGAGGGCTTCGCGGGCCGCATGAAACCACTTCGCGGGCCGGATCCGGCCCCCGGGCCTTGTGTTTGACATGTCTGACCTAGGCCAACACTGGGCCTTCAGAACTCCTCCAAGTCAAAAACTCACCAAAATCTGTCCTGATCCCGCAGCCAGCACAGCGGTAGTTCTGCTTGGCCACTGCTGCCTTCCTCCTACAGAACAGAAATTCGGGACATTTTTTTTTAATTGAAAAGTTTTAAAATACATTTTTAAAAACATAAACTCCCTCCCTCCCCCTCACCCCCCCCCCAACTTCCCAGAGCTGAATACAGGGTATAAACTTTAACCAACTTAAGCTAAAATATGCTAACCAACTAAAAAAGACGCTTTAAATTCTATCGTGCTTTAACTCCTCTTAACATAACCAAATAACTAAATAATAATAACTAATTAATAATACATCATATAATACTAATACTTATTCATATACTAAATGAAACTTTCTAGTCCCATATTTATTCTGAATATAATCAATCCATCTTCTCCATTCCAAAATATATCTCTGTTGCGATTGTTCTTTCAAATATGCTGAAATCTTTGCCATTTCCGCCAGGTTGGAAACTTTCAAAGTCCACTCTTCTATAGTCGGCAGTTCCTCCTTCTTCCAATATTGTGCAACCAAGAGTCTTGCTGCCGTAATTAAATTTAACATCAATTTAGTATCTATAACAGTACAATCTGTAATAATACCCAACAGAAATAACTGTGGAGAAAACCTTATCTTTTTCTTAAATATCTTCTGCATATTCCACCAAATTTTATTCCAAAAAGCTTTAACTTTTTTACAAGTCCACCATATGCGATAATAGGTTGCATCCTCACAACCACACCTCCCACATTTAAGCTGATAATTCGGATACATACATGCTAATTTTTTAGGATCTAAATGCCATCTATAAAACATTTTATAAAAATTCTCTCTTAAATTTTGTGCCTGTGTAAATTTCACATTCCTGACCCATATCTTTTCCCAAATATCCATCGTTATGGGCTCCTGAAAATTCTGGGCCCATTTTATCATGCAATCTTTAACAAGTTCCGTTTCTGAATCTATTTCTATCAGTGCATTATATATCCTCCTTATATGCGCTGGACTTTGATCTCTTTGTTTAACCAAATTTTCATCAGTTATCGAAATACCAACTTTCTGATCTTCCTTCCATCTAGCTATGGCATCGTCCCCGGAGAAAACCAATCTCCCAGGTGTCCCCTTGGCCACCTTAGATCCGAGTTCCCCAAACTTTCCGGGTTGGTGGCTCGGAGGAGGGTTAGGGGGAGGGGAAGGGAGAAAAAAGGGGGTGGTTTTGTGGGATGGCCAGGTATGGAAATTGTCACACTTTCTGATGCTTTGAGCAGGACCTATTTAGGAGACCAAGGAGTCACCGAGGGACACACAGACACACACAGACGAACCATCACAGACCGTCAACGGCCCTCCTTACGTTGGCGCCGGGTGGATATTGAAGATGATCTGAGGGCGTGGGGGGGCCCACTCCAAGTTCCCCCGCACCCGGATGCGCAGCTTGTAAATGTCCGCGTGTTCTCCGTCGTCCGGGGAGATGGGCACGGAATCGGGAATCGGCAATAGCTGTAAAAAAGGAAGTAAATCCAATGCGCGCAGTGAACAGCGCCACTGTTCTCTTTTGTGCTGGCCTGCTTTTAACGAGGAGGGGGCGACATGATAGCCGTGTTCCAATATTTGAGGGGCTGCCCCAAAGAAGCAGAGGGAGTCAAGCTCTTCTCCAAAGCACCCGAAGGCAGGAGAAGAAGCAACGGATGGAAACTCAACAAGGAGAGAAGCAACCTGGAGCTAAGGAGGAATTTCCTAACAGTGAGAACAATTAACCAGTGGAACAACCTGCCTCCAGAAGTGGTGAATGCTCCAACACTGGAAGTTTTTAAGAATACATTGAACAGCTATTTCTCTGGAATGGAATATAGGGTCTCCTGCCTGAGCAGGGGGTTGGACTAGATAACCTCCAAGGTCCCTTCCAACTTTACTATTATTATTATTAACAACTGCAGTGATTCACTCAGAGGAAAGGAACATTGGGGTGGGGGGCGGGAAAGCTGAAAACACAGATCAGTTGCAGCTATGACCTATTTGCAAAGTTGATGCAGGAGTGACTCGGAAAGAGCTTGAGTTAAAATAGCACGGGAAGGCAGAGGGGATCCTGGCCACATGCTAAGACCACCTAAGTGACTCCACACTAGCATTTTTAGTAGTTTACAACAGTGTGAAATCATACTTCCATCACACAAAGCAATATCTTTGGCTTGGCCTTTGCGCTTCCAAGGTATGTAAACAGGGCTGTTCTTTCTCTAAAATTCTCTAATCCAGGGGACTTCAAGGGTGGCCCTTTTATGACTTGTGGACTTCAACTCCCGGAATACCTCAGCCAGCGTGAGGAAACTATGAGCCTTTTATCGCTTGTGGACTTCAACTCCCAGAAGTCCTCAGCCAGCGTGAGGGAACTATGAGCCTTTTATCACTTGTGAACTTCAACTCCCAGAATTCCTTGGCCAGCGTGAGGGAACTATGACCCTTTTATCATTTGTGGACTTGAACTCCCGGAATTCTGGGAGCTGAAGTCCGCAAGTCATGAAGGGGCCATAGTTCCCCCAGGCTGGCTGAGGAATTCTGGGAGTTGAAGTCCGCTAGTCATGAAGGGGCCATAGTTCCCCCACGCTGGCTGAGGAATTCTGGGAGTTGAAGTCCACAAGCCATGAAGGGGCCAAGTGTGAAGACCCCTGTGTTAAATGAATCACTTGGTTGTAAAATGAAACTGGCTTCCCCCACTGACCTTGCTTGTCAGTAGCCAGGTGGGAAGGTCACAAATGGTGATCACATGACCCCGGGATATTGCAACCGTCATAAGTACATGCCAGTTGCCAAGCCTCCGAATTTTGATCACATGATCACGGGGGTGCTGCAATGGTCACAGGTGTGAAAAACCAGTCTGGGAGCTGAAGTCCGCAAGTCATGAAGGGGCCATAGTTCCTCCACGCTGGCTGAGGAATTCTGGAGTTGAAGTCCACAAGGCATGAAGGGGCCATAGGTCCTCCACACTGGCTGAGGAATTCTGGGAGTTGAAGTTCGCAAGTCATGAAGGGGCCATAGTTCCTCCACGCTGGCTGAGGAATTCTGGGAGTTGAAGTCCGCAAGTCATGAAGGGGCCATAGTTCCTCCACACTGGCTGAGGAATTCTGGAGTTGAAGTCCACAAGTCATAAAAGGGCCACGTTTGAGGACCCCTGCTCTAATCTAATACATTCTTATGACTGCAGCATTGCTAGAAGCCACACAGAAGAACAAACGTCAGTGTTAAATGGAGGCAGTCCTCCGCTTACAACAGTTCATTCAGTGATCGCTGGAAGTTACAACGGCATTGAAAAAGTAGCTTATCGTTTTTCACACTTATGAGCGTTGCAGCATCTCCATAATCATGCGATTTACATTTACATGGCTCATATTTATGACGGTCGCCATGTCCCGGGGTCATTTGATTCCCCTTTTGCAACCTTTTGGCAAGCCAAGTCCATGGGGAAGCCAGATTCACTTGGCAACCGTGTTAACAATGGCAGTGATTCCCTTGACAACAGAGGCCAAAAAAATGGTCGTAAAATGGGGGGGAAACTCAGTTACTTAGTAACAGGAAATTTTGGGCTCCATTGTGGTCGTAAGTCAGGGAGTATCTGTACTGTGTAATTGTTTGCCTTGCAGAAGGAAAAGTCCCATCTGGGGTGCCAAATTGTTGAAGGAAAAGTCTTCATCAGGGTTCAGTCCAAGCCGGGAATAAACTGCAACCTTCTTTCTAAAGCAATCGTCATGTTGTTTATTCCCGGCTTGGACTGAACCTTGAAAAGTCTTCATCAGCCTGAGTTAGTATTACCTTGATTGGGGTTGTTGTTTGCTCCTTGCTGGCCTGGTGTTAATCCTGGTGCTTTAATCTCTGCTTATTTGCCATGTAGACTGTTGGCAAAGAGGCATTTTTGATCTTTTGGGTCTTTTTGACCGTCTCTTTTGAACGGTGTGTAAACGTTGTTTATCTTTAGGTGCCTGTTGATGGCTGATTTCTGCCCAAGTGCCAGACTTCCAGGAATTCTCTGGAGGTTTTTTTTTTTTTGAGTTGGCTTGTCCATTGTCTAGTGTCTGTGTCCATGTACAGGTAGTCCTCGACGTACAACAGTTCACTTAGTGACTGTTCAAAGTTGCAACGTCACTGGAAAAAGTGAGTTACAACCATTTTTCACACTTAACGACCGCTGCAGCATCCCCATGGTCACGAAATTCAGATGCTTGGCAACTGTCTCATACCTATGATGGTTGCAATGTTCCCCAGGGTCACGCAATCCTCTTTTGCGACCTTCTGACAAGCAAAGTCCGTGGGGAAGACACTTAACCCAACAACCGCAGTGATTCACTTAACAAAACAACTGCAGCAAAGAAGGTTGTCAAATGGGGCAAAACTCACTTAGCACATTTCTCACTTAGCAACTTAAAATTTTGGGGTCAATTGTGGTCGGACGTTGAGGACTACCTGTGGATAAGTCTTAGATTAGACTTGGCTCCTGTGGTGTGATCCATCACACTGCAAAATATGTTCAAATTCTACCTGAATTCTGAGAAGTTCTGGCCTAAGTCCCTGTATTTGTGAAACTCAGACCAAGGTGATTGAGCTGCTGGGGTCCCCTGCAAACAGCCCTGGTTACAAGTCCAACACAGGTAGTCCTCGACTTACAACTGTCCATGTAGTGACCGTTCAAAGTTACAACGGCCCTGAAAAAAAGTGACTGATGACCGTTTTTCAGTTACGACCTTCGCAGCATCCTGATGATCACATGATCAAAATCCAGATGCTTGGCAACTGGTTCATATTTACAACGGTTGTAGCGTCCACCGGGGTCATGGGATCCCCTTTTGTGAGTCAACGGGAGGGGGGGGGAGCCGGATTAACTTAACGACCGTGCTACTAACTTATCAACTGCAGTGATTCACTTAACAACGGAGGCACGGAAGGTTGCAAAATGGGGCAGAACTCACTTAACAAATGTCTTGTTTAGCCACAGCAAAACTCCCTTAACAAATGTCTCGTTTAGCCATGGAAATTTGGGGCTCCATTGTGGTCGTAAGTCGAGGACTATCTGTTTTGTCCTCTTCGGCAACGGACCTGGGTGCTACAGTCCACATCAAACCGCAGCAGCCTTCCCAACGCATCTCTTGTGCGCATTTCAGAAAAGCCATTAAGAGCACACACAGTCGGCACAATGCTTCCCTTTGGACATACCAGCAGTAGCTTCGCGGAAAGCCGTCGTTTCTTATACCACTTGGGGCGCTTAAAAAGCTTTTTAAGAAACTTTAATGGACCCTGAAAACCAATGCAATATTTATTTCATCGTTCTATTATTGCACTTCTGTTTACGCTTCTTCCATTTTCTCCCTTTTTATTATTGTAAGCCACCTATAGAGCACCACGTTACAAAAAAAAAGGATGTTGGGACTTTGGAAAAAGTGCAGAGAAGAGCAACTCAGATGATTAAAGGCCTGGAGACTAAAACATGTGAGGAACGCTTGCAGGATTTGGGAATGGCCAGTCTAGAGAAAAGAAGGACTGGGAGGGGGGGGTGGAACATGACAGCAACCTTCCAGTATTTGAGGGGCTGCCATAAAAAAGAGGGGGGTGTCAACCTCTTCTCCAAAGCCCCTGAAGGTAGGACATGAAGCAACGGATGGAAACCAATCAAGGAGAGAAGCAACCTGGAACTCAGGAGAAACTTCCTAACAGTGAGGACAACCAATAATAATAATAATAATAATAATAATAATAATAATAATAATAATAATAATAATAATAATAATAATAATAATAATAATAATAATAATAATAATAATAATAATAATAATAAGTTGGAAGGGACCTTGGAGGTCATCTAGTCTAACCCCCTGCTCAGGCAGGAAACCCTATACCATTTCAGACAAATGGCTGGCCAGTCTCTTCTTAAAAACTTCCAGTGTTGGAGCATTCACCACCTCTGGAGGCAGGTTGTTCAACTGGTTAATTGTTCTAACTGTCAGGAAGTTTCTCCTTAGTTCCAGGTTGCTTCTCTCCTTGACTAGTTTCCATCCGTTGCTTCTTTTCCTGCCTTCAGGTGCTTTGGAGAATAGCTTGACTCCCTCTTCTTTGGGGGCAGCCCCTGAGATATTGGAACACTGCTATCATGTCCCCCCTCACTCTTCTCTTCGTTAAACTACACATACCCAATTCCAGCAACCGTTCCCTATATGTTTTAGCCTCCAGCCCCTTAATCATCTTTGTTGCTCTTCTCTGTACCCTTTCTAGAGTCTCGACATCCTTTTTACATCGTGGTGACCAAAACTGGATGCAATATTCCAGGTGTGGCCTTACCAAGGCATTGTAAAGTGGTATTAGTACTTCACTTGATCTTGATTCTATCCCTCTGTTAATGCAGCCTAGAACTGTGTTGGTTTTTTGGCAGCTGCAGCACACTGCTGGCTCATATTTAAGTGATTGTCTACTAGGACTCCGAGATCTCTCTCACAGTTGCTACTATTGAGCAAGGTACCACCTATACTATACCTGTGCATTTGATTTTTCCTGCCTAAATGTAGAACCTTACTTTTTTCACCATTGAATTTCATTTTGTTAGATAGCGCCCAGTGTTCGAGTCTGTCCAGATCCTCCTGTATCTTAAGCCTATCTTCTGGTGTATTGGCTATTCCTGCCAGCTTGGTGTCGTCTGCAAATTTGATGAGTTCCCATCTATCCCCTCATCCAAATCGTTGATGAAGATGCTGAAGAGCACTGGGCCCAGAACAGAGCCCTGGGGCACCCCACTACACACTTCCTTCCATGTAGATGCAGTTCCACTGAGGACCACACGCTGAGTACGGCCTCTCAGCCAGCTACGAATCTATCTGGTGGTGATGCTATCTAACCCACATTTTTCTATCTTATCAAGTAGTAGGTTGTGATCTACTTTATCAAATGACTTACTGAAGTCCAAGTAAATTATATCTACAGCATTCCTCTAGTCCACTAATTTTGTCACTTGGTCAAAGAATGCAATAAGATTTGTCTGGCATGATCTGTTTTTGACAAACCCATGTTGGCTTTTAGTGATAACTTTGTTCGCATCAAGGTGTTCGCTGATTTGTTGTTTGATTATCTTTTCCAGAATCTTCCCAGGTATTGAGGTCAGGCTGATAGGTCTGTAGTTTCCTGGATCTATTTTTTTCCCTTTTTTGAAGATGGGAACTACATCAGCTCTCTTCCAGTCCTCTGGTAGTTCCCCAGTGCTCCAGGATCTTTGAAAAATATAGTTCAGTGGTTCTGAGATCACGTCTG
The DNA here is from genome assembly GCF_964194415.1 of Vipera berus. Lineage (NCBI taxonomy): Eukaryota > Metazoa > Chordata > Lepidosauria > Squamata > Viperidae > Vipera > Vipera berus. The sequence continues at coordinate 3,236,664 of NC_138207.1, forward strand.
CCAGTTCCTTGAGAACCTTGGCGTGTAATCCATCTGGTCCTGGTGATTTGAACTCGTCTAGGCTGGACAGGTGCTCACTTACCATTTTCTTGCCTATCTTAACTTGCGTTTCTATTCTGTTTTTTATGGCACTGGTTTGGGTAGGTTGGACTGTTTTTTCCCTTTGTGTAAAGACAGATGCAAAAAACGAGTTAAATAGTTCTGCTTTCTCCCTATTGCTTGTCACCATCTTGCCACTCTCCCCCACTAATGGACCAATCATTTCCTTAACTTTTTTCTTGTTTTTTATATGTTGAAAGAAGCATTTTTTGTTACACTATCCCCATTATTTAGTTTAAATGTTCCTCCAAAAAAGCTGTGAATTTATTGCCAAGTAACTCAGTCCCTTTCTTGGATGGATGCAGATCATCTCTTTTGTACATTTTTTCATTGGACCAGCTACAGACATCGTGACTAATATAACCAAAGTAGAACTGCCTTGCCTTCAAAAGTGATAGGTGCTCAATCAATGGAGGTTATTAAGAAGAGACTGGACAACTATTTGTCCGAAATGGTATAGGACACAGGTCGGCAACCTGCGGCTCCGGAGCCGCATGCGGCTCTTTGAGCCGTCTCTTGCGGCTCCCAGCCGCCCGGTGCGCGCGCACCTCTTCCAACGGGCAGTGGTGCGCGCGCACCTCTCCAAATGGAGAGTGGCACCGCCCGTTTGGAGAGGTGCACGCGCACCTCCCCGAATGGGCGGAGGTGCGCGCGCACCTCCCCAAACCTTTGGAGAGGTGCGCGCGTACCTCCGCGCGAATGGGCAGCGGTGCCGCTCTTTCAGGAAGCCCGCCGCGGCCCGTCTGTGAAGCTGCCGAAAGCGGCAGCTTAGCAGACGGGCCGCGGCAGCTTCCGCAAAGAGCGGTGCCCCTGCCCATTCCGAGAGGTGCGCGCGCACCTCTCCGAACGACCGGAGGTGCGCGCGCACCTCCCCAAACCTTTGGGGAGGTGCGCGCGTACCTCCGTGCGAACGGGCAGCGGTGCTTTCGGCAGCTTCCTGAAAGAGCGGCGCCGCTGCCCCTTCGCACGGAGGTACGCGCGCACCTCCCCAAAGGTTTGGGGAGGTGCGCGCGCACCTCCGGTCGTTCGGAGAGGTGCGCGCGCACCTCTCGGAATGGGCAGGGGCGCCGATCTTTGCGGAAGCTGCCGCGGCCCGTCTGCTAAGCTGCCGCTTTCGGCAGCTTCACAGACGGGCCGCGGCGGGCTTCCTGAAAGAGCGGCACCGCTGCCCATTCGCGCGGAGGTACGCGCGCACCTCCGGTCGTTCGGAGAGGTGCGCGCGCACCTCTCGGAATGGGCAGGGGCGCCGCTCTTTCAGGAAGCTGCCACGGCCCGTCTGCAAAGGTGCCGAAAGCGGCAGCTTTGCAGACGGGCCGTCGCCATCGGGCAACCGGGAACCGGTTCCATCTCATTTTTTAAAAAATGGCAGCCGCGTGCGTCCGCGCATGCGCAAAAAACCTTTTTGCGCATGCGCATGCATGGACACACGCACGCGGCTCCCTCTTTTTTTAATTTGTGATGGAACCGGTTCCCAGTGGCTCTTTTTCTTTTTTAGGTTGCCGACCCCTGGTATAGGATCTCCTGCCTGAGTAGGGGGTTGGACTAGATGACCTCCAACGTCCCTTCCAGCTGTGTTCTGATTGATTAAACCCGCAGTGAGATAGGTGGCAAATAAATTGAACAAATAAATAAGCCTCGTGAAACAGGAAAGCAAAGGGCTGTAGCCTAATTTTCCCATTAGAAAAAGGGGCCTGGGGGATTGATTGTAAAGGTGGTGGCAATATTTTGACTGTTTTAATGAAAGAATTTATCCAGAAACGAAACATTGCTTTTAGGTTTTGATGATTAGAGGAGTCTACAATGATAGAAAAGTAATTACTTTTATCTCTCCTTGCACTTTCCTTATTCCTTTTCTTATTCTTCTAACTTTTGTTTCTCTTGGTGTTTTTATCCTATAATGAAACTTCATTGAAACTTAAACTTAAGAAGGCCCTTGGGTTGCTGCTGTTTCTTCAGCGGCCGTTCGAACTTACAACGATGTTCAACGAATGGGAATTACGGCTGGTCCTTGGTGTTTTGGCTGTTACAGCAACCCGTGGACACATGATTGCGATTTCCAACATTCCCAGCTGGCTTTCCACAAGCAAAGTCATTGGGGAAGCCAGCAGAAGTCGGAAGTCAAAAGTCGCAACTAGGACTGCAAGAATTGTTGTCTGTAAACAACATGGTCACATGACATCACATTTAACGTGAAGTACTAATACCATTTTACAATGCCTTGGTAAGGCCACACCTGGAATACTGCATCCAGTTTTGGTCACCACGATGTAAAAAAGATGTTGAGACTCTGCAAAGAGTACAGAGAAGAGCAACAAAGATGATTGGGGGACTGGAGGCTAAAGCATATAGGGAACGGTTGCTGGAATTGGGTATGTGTAGTTTAATGAAGAGAAGGACTAAGGGTGACAGGATAGCTGTCTTCCAATATCTCAGGGGCTGCCCCAAAGAAGAGGGAGCCAAGCTATTCTCCAAAGCACCTGAAAGCAGGACAAGAAGCAACGGATGGAAACTAGTCAAGGAGAGAAGCAACCTGGAACTAAGGAGAAACTTCCTGACGGTTAGAACAATTAGCCAGTGGAACAACTTGCCTCCAGAAGTGGTGAATGCTCCAACACTGGAAGTTTTTAAGAAGAGACTGGACAGCCATTTCTCTGAAATGGTATAGGGTTTCCTGCCTGAGCAGGGGGTTGGACTAGATGACCTCCAAAGTCCCTTCCAACTACTTCTTCTTCTTCTTCTTCTTCTTCTTTTTCTTTTTCTTTTTCTTTTTTTTCTTTTTTTTCTTTTTTTTCTTTTTCTTTTTCTTTTTCTTTTTCTTTTTTTTTCTTTTTCTTTTTCTTTTTCTTTTTCTTTTTCTTTTTCTTCTTTTTCTTTTTCTTTTTCTTTTTCTTTTTCTTTTTCTTTTTCTTCTTCTTCTTCTTCTTCTTCTTCTTCTTCTTCTTCTTATTATTATTATTATTATTATTATTATTATTATTATTATTATTATTATTATTGACTGTGATGGAAATTCTGGTCCCAATTGCCGTCATAACCTAACTTATACAGCCTACAACAGTAAAGTAATATTCCATACAATTCTGAGTATGTAAACATTTTACTGGCTGATGAAAATCCTAACATTACAGCGGCAACAGCTAGCTTTTCTTTTTTTTTTTACTTTGGCTATTTAAAAAAAAGGCTTTTCGTAACAAATGAGTTAATGAATTGGGGTTTTGTGTTATTATGAAATATTTATTAAAATGCTTCTTAAAATGTTTCATCTAATGCCAAACTTTTAGATTATACTGGTAAGCTGCTTTGGGGCAGGGGTCTTAACGATGTAAATAAAATTGAATTAGAATTCCTCCTTGTCCTTTTTCTTTTTTTTAAAGGCACAGTATTTTTTTAAAGCGTTTTTTGTCTAGTTTAGTTTTGTCTTTGTAAAAAACCTCTGAAGCTTGTAATGTCTGAATAAAATAATAAAAAATAATAATGAAATTTTAATCCTGTTCAAATTTAATGAAGGAAAAGAAGAATTATTTTTTTTTAAAAAAGTCCTACTTGCCCTATCCCAGGGGTAGGCAACCTCGGCTCTTTTATGACTCATGGACTTCAACTCCCAGAATTCCTGAGCCAGCATGGGGGAACTATGGCCCCCTCATAACTTGTGAACTTCAACTCCCAGAATTCCTGAGCCAGCCACGCTGAGGGGAAAGGGAGAGGTTTCCAAGCTGAGCCAGGCTGGCTCAGGAATTCTGGGAGTTGAAGTCCATGAGTCATAAAAGAGCCGAGGATGCCTACCCCTGCCCTATCCTATCTCAACTCGATACAATTTCCCAACTTGTTAAGGAGAGTTGCATTTTAAGATATCCAGTAGGAACCAGACGAGGACAAGTCACACAGGAGCATGGTTAGCTCACTCTTTGCCCAGAGAAGGAAAAGTTCATATTTGGTAACAACCCACCTTCTGCGGGGCGTCATGTTCAGGAACCAGCCACTCCAGTTCAGACGCTGCGGGCAGTTGCATCCCTTCAAACTGCTTCAGCAAGCCCATAGCTACGGCTTCTGCGGAGTTCGAGTTGAGGAAGGTGTGGTAGCTCCTGGAGGAAGTGGGAAAAATGACAACCGAGGTAAAGCAACAGGATTAAACTCAGGAGTCTTCCAACTTTGCCCTTTTAGGACTTGTGGACCTCAACTCCCAGAATTCCTCAGCCAGGCACGCCTGTTTTTTTTTCTCTTACCTCCTGTAGTGATTGCATAGAAAGGGATTACAAGAGAGTAAGCTATGCTGGCTGAGGAATTCTGGGAGTTGAAGTTCACCAGTCCTAAAAGGGCCAGGTTGGAAGACCCCTGGGATAAAAGGTCCCCGGATCAGGGTCTTTCCACCGTGGCAACTTTAAGCTGTATGGACTTCAGCTCCCAGAAATCCCCGGTTTATTGTGGGTGGAACCCCACCGAACTCCCCAACCAGTCAATCTTGACCACTTTGAAGATGGGTGGACTTTCAACTCCCTAGCGCAGGGGTAGGCAACCTTGGCTCTTTTATGACTCGTGGACTTCCAATTCCCAGAATTCCTGAGCCAGCATGGAGGAACTATGGCCCCTTCGTGGCTCGTGGACTTCAACACCCAGAATTCCTCAGCCAGCCTGGCTCAGCTTGGAAACCTCTCCCTTTCCCCTCAGCGTGGCTGGCTCAGGAATTCTGGGAGTTGAAATCCGCGAGTCATAAAAGAGTCGAGGTTGCCTAGCCCTGGTATAGGGCAACGATGGCGAACCTTTTAGAGACCGAGTGCCCAAACCACAACCCCAAACCCCATTATTTATATCGCAAAGTGCCAGGGCCGCATCAGCATTGTGGTGCCCTCAGGAAGGGCAGGAGGTGTGGCCCACTGGGTGGCTGATTGGGTGGGCGTGGCTGGGGTAGGCATGGCCACCTCCATGTTGCTCATGGGGGGGGACGCCTGTGGGGGCTGGGCAGGGTTGGGGGAGATCCAGGGGGTCTCTGGCGGGTGGGGCGGTGGGCAGGAGGCCCAGCATAGATGTGGGTGGAGGCACGCAATCCTAGCTGGGACTGGGGGGGGCAGCTTTGCCCGCTTGGGGTGGCCTTTGGCTTGCTGGGCGTGGGCGTGCTCTACCACCTCTACTCCACCTTGCTAGCTGGCGGCTTCGCCTCCTTTGTGCTGGGTGGGGCTGCCGCTCCGGGCGTTGGCGACCTAATGGACCTGCGCAGGCTGCCGACAGCGGCCGCGCGTGTGCCCACAGAGAGGGCTCTGAGTGCCGCCTCTGGCACGCGTGCCATAGGTTCGCCACCGCTGCCCGAGCGTGAGGTTGGCAGAGGAATTCTACAAGCTGAAATTGACACGCTTGGAAAGTTGTCGTAGTTGAAAAGGGCTTCCCCCTACAGGCCGGGTTAGGAACTTTCTTTCCGGGAAGAAGCGATTGGGGGCGGGAACGGAAGGAAAGTTTTCCTTGCTCCTTCCCATCTCCTTCCCGCCTTTCTTCCCTCCCTCCGTCCTTTGTCTCTTCTCCTCTCCCCCTTTTTTCCTTTCTCCCTCCCTCATTCTTCCTCTCCTTTCGGTCTCCTCTCCTCCTCCCTCATTTCTGCCTCTTCTCCCTCTCTGTCTCCTCTGCTCCCCTCCCTCCCTTCCTCTCATTTCTGTCTCCTCTCTTCCCTCCCTCACCCTTTTCTTTTCCTCTTTCCTCCCTCCCTCGTCTCCTCTTCCCTCCTTCACCTCCCTCTCTTCCTTCCTTCCTTCTTCCCTCCCTCCCTTATTTCTGTCTCTTCTCTTCCCTCCTTCCATCTTTCCCTTCTTTTCCTCTTTCCCCCCTCCCTTCCTCTTGTCTCCTCTTCCCTCCTTCACCTCCCTCTCTCCCACCCTTTCCTTCCTTCCTTCCCTTCTTCCCTCCCTCCCTCTCATTTCTGTCTCCTCTCTTCCCTCCTTCCATCTCCCTTCATTTTCTTTCCTCCCTCCCTCCCTTTTGTCTCCTCTCTTCCCTCCTTCACCTCCCTCTCCCTCCCTCTTTCCTTCTTCTTCCTTCCTTTCCTTCTTCCCTCCCTCCCTCTCATTTCTGTCTCCTCTCTTCCCTCCTTCTTCCTGTCCAATTGACTGACAGCACATTTCCCACCATGTATCCCCTGCTAGAATGTGTCCTCCCGGCCTTATCAAAACACGGAACACCCCCCCGCTGTGGACTGGACCTGACTCCCATCTGGTCTTAATTACTGCTGCTTCTCCCTGCATGGTCCATGCTGGGCTCAATCCCTTCTGCCTCCCCCATGGAGGACAGAAGCAAATGCTCTTCTTAGCCCAGGGCCTTCTGTGTTAATTCCTGCTGGGGCCATCCTGCTGCAAGATGGAGGAGCGGTTGGGAGTCCTGCCCTACCGCCAGAAGCCGGCTTTTAAGCCAGCGTCCTGAAGATGGCTTCCAGCATCTACCTCCAGCTGAACAGGGCTACCTGTCACTGAACCCAGGTTGGGCTGGACCGAGGGAGGGTGGACGAAGCGCCAGCAGGAGGCATACGTACGAGGAACTGGAGGAATGGAAGGACTTTTTGCTCGGAGGCCGGTTCCTCTTGATGTCCGCATCTAAGTGGCCGCAGAACAGAGACGAGGAAGTGTCAAAATTTGAGACAGAAGACAGAATAGCCGAGATGGAAGGGACCTTGGAGGTCTTCTAGTCCAACCCCCCCTGGCTCAGGCCGGAGACTATCTATACCACATTTGATCTGAGGGCTTTCTATTGATTTAAGAAACTCCTAAATGGGTCACTCAGTGATTAGAGGTCTGATAACTCTCCCAGTTGCAATGTATGGCAGTGAAAGTTGGACCATAAGAAAGGCTGAGCGCCAAAGAATGGAGGCCTTTGAACTCTGGTGCTGGAGAAGACTCCTGCGAGTCCCTTGGACTGCAAGGCGATCAAACCGGTCAGTCCTAGAGGAGATCAACCCTGACTGCTCTTTAGAAGGCCAGATCCTGAAGCTGAAACTCAAATACTTTGGCCACCTAAGGAGAAGGAAGGACTCACTGGAGAAGAGCCTCATGCTGGGAAAGATTGAGGGCAAGAGAAGAAGGGGACGACGGAGAAGGAGGTGGCTGGATGGAGTCACTGAAGCAGGAGGCGTGAGCTTAAATGGACTCCAGAAGATGGTAGAGGACAGGAAGGCCTGGAGGAAGGTTGTCCATAGGGTCGCAATGGGTCGGACACGACTTCGCAACTAACAACAACAACAACTCTACCAGAGAAGTTCACGGCTCAACAGAGATACCTACCTACCTAGCTACCTATCTATCTATCTGGGATCTGGCAAGTCAAACCCTCAGCCAAGCAGGCCTTTGCACAATGTTCGTCGAGGACAAATACCAACAACTTCTCACACTCTCAGGACCATCTACTCCTGTCTAGGAAAGGGTCAGACGTGCCTACCAGAGTTTTTCAACCATGGCAACTTGAAGGTGTATGGACTTCAACTCCCAGAATTCTCCAGCCAGCCAAGCCTGGATTCCCCCACCCCCACCCCTCTTACCCATTAAAGTGGAGAGAGTGCAGAGGGAGGGATTACAAGAGAGTATAAACTATGCCGGCTGGGAAATTCTGGGAGTTGACGTCCACACATCTTCAAGTTGCCAAGGTTGAGAAACACCGGCTTAAGACTTTATCCAGTTCTGGACCAGGAATTCTGCCTACGTATTTCCAGAGGCAACAGAGCAGATGAATTCTGGATTCAGAAGGACCTTAACACGGGCAAACCAGGAAGGCAAGTTTGTTATCCGCACCTGAAAAATGTAAAACGTTTTAAGGAGACTGTGGGCACTGGGCAATATAAACCTTGATCCTAACCTACATTTGTAAAAGCCACAGTAGCAGCAGAGAAGAAGACATACTGAGGGTGACGGCTCCTTCTCCGAGCTTCTGGGTTGGTTTCTGAACGTTTCGTTACCAGGCTGGTTTAACATCTTCAGCGGCGTTTAGGGAAGACATACACTTTGTCCAGAACTGGGCAACTACAGGCCTACAAAAGTCTTCAAATGAACCTTATATTTAACCTTGTGAACTCTCCAGCTTCCTCCTCCCGTTATGTATTCAAGATGGACCGTGGTTAATATTTATATGTTACTTATACGGAAGGGTGCAGGTCTAAACATATGTTGTATATAGTATGTTTAAATATCATTTTTAATGTGCGCCATTGTGCCCACAGTAAAAAATGACAATAAAGGTTATCTGTCTGTCTGTCTGTCTGTCTGTCTGTCTATCTATCTATCTATCTATCTATCTGTCTGTCTGTCTATCTTCTACCTACCTACCTATCAACTACCTACATACCTATTTATCATCTACCTACCTATATATTATCTATCATCTATTTATCATCTATCTACCTACCTACTTACCTATCATCTACCTACATACCTATCATCTACCTACCTATTTATTATCTATCATCTATTTATCATCTATCTACCTATTTATCATCTATCTAATCTCTCTCTCTATCTCTCTCTATCCGTCTCTCTTTCTGTCTATCATCTATTTATCATCCATCTATCTATCATCTACCTACATACCTATTTATCATGTACCTACCTATTATCTATCATCTATCTACCTATCTCTCTCTCTCTCTCATCTACCTACATACCTATTTATCATCTATCTATCTATCTATCTATCTATCTATCTATCTATCTATCTATCTATCTATCTATCTATCTATCTATCTATCTTAAGGTCATGGGGACATAGTTCAGCTTGCATTAATATGATCCTGATTCCATGCAACTGGTTGGGAACAATGACTTGGGATTGAACTCCAGAGATTAAATCAGGTCAGCCAGATGTTCAGCCTTAGGGCATCTGAAAGGCGCCAGGTGGGACAGGTAATCTCCTGACCCATCCAAAAAGCGACTGCAATCCTTGATTTGAGCTTTGCACTCAGGTAGCTGCCAGCCTGCCATGAAATATGGGGGTCGGGAGCCCGTTGGGAAGGGGGTAGTAGGCTAACTATTCATCGTACCTTCCAGAGGGGACACACCATCTTACTGTCCGAGTGCTGGGAATGGAATGTTAGCAGCTGGACAACCAGGCCGCCCCTTGAAGACACAGTTCCCCAAAACAATTCATTCAAATATAATTGAACAAGAAGATTCCAGCTAGGGGGCGGAACTAGATGGGGAAATTTAAGTTTGGCGCGCAAACTTCAGTTCTGGCTTTGCTATACTGTACACCACTTGGCTTTTAGTAAAGTCTACCTTTTGGTACAAAGGGGGTCTTTCTTACCAAGTCGGGGCAGGCCTGACACCTCACCTATTTTGCCCAATCTGATACGGATTTATGGTACTAAGGGTTCAGGAAGGGAAAGTTGTTACCTGAAAACAACGAGGCCATCGAGACGGACAGCTCGCTGTTGGACAGGTGAATCAGGTTGGAGCCTTCGTTTCCATCTGTGGGACGACAGAAGAGCACGTCTCAACCGACGGAATGGCTTTGTGCTTCGTGCGGAACCCTTCCGATTCCGCCTGACTTTACTACACCCAGTTTCTCTCCGTAAAAGTTACTTCGAGTCAACTCAGGGGATTCAGGAGTCTGAACTTTCCTAGAGGCAGGTCTAACAGGGTGTTAAGAATTTTGATCATGCCACCGCAAGGAGGCCGCAATGGTCGTTAAGTGTGGGAGACGGTCCGAAGTCACCTTTTTTCCCCTCCAGCGGCGCTATAACTTCGAACGGTCGCTAAATGAGTGGTTGTTAAGTCAAGGACTTCCTATAAAGGAAGGGTAGCTCGGGGCTCGTTCTACAGAGGTCATCCTACCTTGGATCTCATACTCATCCACCTCTTCGGCAGATCCCGAGTCGGAGGGACAGGTTGAGTCTTGGGAGCTGAAGTACGATCCGCTGTCTGTCGCTTTCAGACCTGCAAGAGTGAGGACGACTGAACGACCTGATCATGAAGATGCTTCACTATTATCAACAGGACAGAATACAGGAAAATGGAAGAGTTACAACCATAACTGGGCCCTGCAATTTTACGGCCGTACGTTGTTAACAGTCGTAAAGCGAGACGCCATGTGAGCAGACCTGATTTTACGACCTTTTTTTTTTTTGGTAGTGGTCATTAAATCCAAACGAGCTGCACAGCGGCTCAACGGTTAAAGATGCTGGGCTTGTTAGCTGGAAAGCCGGCGGGGAAGGTTTGAGACCCAAGCGCCGTGTGATGGGGTGAGCTCCTGTCCTCGGCTCAGCTCTTGCCTACTTAGCAGTTCGCAAGCATGCAAATGCCAGTAGCAAAATAGGTGCCACTTCGTGGGAAGATAACAACGCTCCGTGACGTCGTGCTGGCAACATGACCACAGAAATGTTTTCGGACAGCGCTGCCTCAATGGCCTTGAAATGGAGATGAGCATCACCCCTTCGATTCAGCAACGACTAGTGGAATAAAATCCGTGGGCACTCCCTTTACCTTTTACTCCTTACCTTAAGTCAGCGCCGTGGAGTTGAAGTTCAAAGGTCTTAAAAATGGCTCAGGTTGAGAAAAGATGGACTAGAACAGACATGTCAAACTCGCAACGTCACGTGACTTTTCCCCCATTGCCGGCGATGAAAAGTGGTAGTGGGGGAGGGGAATGAGCTGAACCGGTGGCAGCACCGCACAAGCCTGAGCGAGAGACGGCTGGAGCTGCAGGGCTGTCGGGGCTCAGCGGAAGCGCCAGGATCAGCGCCAGGATCCAGCTGGAGCTCAGCACTAATCCTGGTGCTTCTGTTGAGCCCAGAAGAAGCGCCGATCAGCCGGAATGTGGCAGCATCTCCAGGGTCTTGTGATTTACATCCAGATGCTTGGCAACTGATTCATATTTACGACGATCAAAGTGTCCAGGGTCATGTGAAGTGACCAAAACCTGCTGCAACCACCCAGCAGAGGGGGGGGAAATAAAAACCAAACACCCCCCCACCCCACCCCCGCTGCCAATCCTCAACAGAAATGCTCACAACCATGAAAACCTCGGACAGGAGGAAGAGCGCCGCCGGGCGGGCGGGCAGGTGTCTTGCTCGGCTGTGGCTTGGGGGACACTTTTTTCAGTGCCATTATAACTTCGAACAGTCACTAAGCGAACCGTTGTAAATTGAGGACTACCTGTACTTCATCCCTTTTTTTCCTTTTTTTTTTTTGGGTCATCAAGTTTTTGACCCCTTGCTAGGCGACTGGTGGTACTCGGATGTTGCCATATCCTCAATGGTACAATGGTTGAAAAGGTTGAAAAGCCGTGGCCTAGATACTTCAGAATTCGATGCCAAATCTAGTTTCAGAGACAGGCTGAAGTCTGCCTTATGGCTTCGTCTCCAAGAAAGCCTTTGGGATTTCAACTTAGCAACCTTCCCAAGGATAGGAAGCACTCACTGTCAGAGCCCACATCCTGGCACGCCGGGTGGAGGTAGCGGGTCCGAATCTGTTGCCGGCGGATACGGATCTTCTGCTTGAGGTCTTGTATCACCTTGTCACTTTCTTCCTCCTCCTCTTCCATCTGACGGTTCGTCATGTTGCACTTCATCAGCTCGATCGCCGCAATCAGCGACTCGGAGATGCTGAAGTGAGCGTTTTCCTGGAACGAAGGGAGAAGAAGAAGAATTCAGAGAAGAGCAACTAAGATGATCCAAGGCCTGGAGACCAAAACGTACGAAGAACGGCTGCAGGACTTGGGTTTGGCTAGTCTAAAGAAAAGAAGAAACAGGGGAGACATGATAGCAGTTATTCCAGTATCTGAGGGGCTGCCACAAAGAAGAAGAGGGGGTCAGGTTATTCTCCAAAGCACCAGAGAATAGAAACAATAGTTGGAAACTGACCAAAGAGAGAAGCAACCTGGAATTAAGGAGAAACCTCCTGACAGTGAGGACAATCAACCAGTGGAACAGCTTGCCACCGTACATGCTGGCTGGGGGATTCTGGGACTTGAAGGCCGTCTGTTCTTAAGGTCATTTAAACCGAGAAGCCCTGCTTAACATTTTAAAAAGGACTATATTCCTACACTAAAACAAGAATTCAGCCCCATCTGTAAAAAAAAACAGTGACAAAAAAGACGATGCCTGTGGGATGAATTGTCCTGGCAAATACGATTCAATTCCGCACGGGCGTCGTGACTTTTGACACAAGTATGTATTAAGTCATGACATTTGCACGAGGGCGTCGTCGTACGTGGGCCGTTAGCGTGCCCTCCGGCGCAGGTTCTTTTGTTCAAAGAAAGAAAGAAAAAATCCTGAGGAGGAACGAGTTAAGAAGAGGAATGTGAGACTCCATTCCACCGTTCCCACCGATTGACGGATCGACCTCTTTGTCTCAGGCTCGGCTTACCTTTTCCAAGTCTGCACAGCTGCCGAAATCTTGCTCCGACAGGTAGCTGATCAGGGACTGGCCTTCTGCGGGCCTCCGGAACATCCCTTCGCCCGGGTGCAAATACGGTCCAGTCTCTGGCAAAGAAAGAGGCAGGGAGAGGAGAGGGAGAGAAAGGAAGTTGCTTTCAAAACGAATGGTGAATGTATGTGTTCTAGGATGATACTGCAGATAGTATCTATCTGTATCTATCTATGTTTGTCTATGTCTGTCTGTCTATCTATCTATCCATTCTTCTACCCACCCACCCACCCACCTATCTTTCTATCTATCTATCCATCCATCCATCCACCCACCCATGACAAAGAAAGGAAGGAAGGAAGGAAGGACATAGATGAAGATGGATGGATGGACAGGCAGACAGACAGGTAAAGAGAGAGACAGGCATAGAGAAATAGATAGATAGATAGATAGATAGATAGATAGATAGATAGATAGATAGATAGAGGTAGGTAGATATGTAGATGAGATAGATTACATAGAAATTAGATTAGATGGACAAAGATATTAGAGAGAGACAGAGAGAGATAGGATAGATAGATAAATTTAGACAGAGTGAGTCATATGATAGTCATAGATAGATTAGATAGATAGATAGATAGATAGATAGATAGATAGATAGATAGATAAGATAGATTAGATAGATAGATAGATAGATAGATAGATAGATAGATAGATAGAGATAGAAGACAGAGGATGGATGGATGGATAGATTTAGAGAGTCATAGACAGACTGATAGTCATAGATTAGATAGATAGAGGTAGATAGGTAGATAGATGAGATAGAAATTACATAACATAGATAGACGGACAAAGATATTAGAGAAAGAGAGAGAGAGACAGTGTCAGGACCCACCCCAATTCACATCTTAGGAAATAAGAACTCCTGGATCCAAGTTTGTCCAAAAGGAAAAGTTTACTAGGATGAGATCGGTTGTGGCAATACAAGACAGGATCTGACATTGAGTTACATTTCAATACTATATAAAGCATTCCCGTTTCAACCCCCCCCCCTCGAGTCCATTTGGTCAGGCTCACATCAGTTACTTAGGTGTCAGGCCCTTTCGTGGGAAAGGGAAAACTTCTTGTGTTTTATTGTTATTGTCTTCTTCCTTTCAGTTTCAAATGGAGATGCGAATCAGATCTCTCTCTCCCCCTCTGTTCCCCCCAGATCAAAAGCTTTCCTGGTCTTTGAAAACAGCCTAGGGCAATCTGGATAAACATCCTCTCCCCCCCCCTCGGAGAGATGGCAGAATCCCTAAGATAGGCCCAGTATTCTAACCATACATTTATGAAATGTGATATAAATGGATTCTGACAGAGACGGACAGACAGACAGAGAGAAATAGGATAGATAAATTTAGACAGAGTGAGTCATAGACTGATAGTCATAGATAGAGAATGAGTCATAGACAGACTAATTGTTAGATGTTTAGTGCCAGCCATGGCAGTTCCCCAAAAGGGTCATCAGATGGAGGCAAAGAGGCTTCTTTGCTTCCACTGATGAGCCAAGGGTCTCAGACCCCTACAGCCCCATTGGCGAGAGAGTTTTATGGTTAGGGAGGGGCCCAGACCCCCCATAAATACCTCTGCTCGAGGGGCTGCTTTTTTTCTAGTCTCTCTTCAGTTTTGTTCTTGTTCTGTTCCAGTTATGCTATGCTAGCTTGCTTTCTTTTCTTTTGTTCTCTCTCACATGCAGGCATGAATGCCTTCATGCCAAGTAATTCTTTCTCTTTAATCTATCATTGAATAAACTTCATATGATTGCATCTCTGCGTGATGCCTTTTACTTGGAAGCACCTTAACGATCCATCGACCTCATGAGATCATCTCACACTGATAGTGATAGATAGATAGATAGATAGATAGATAGATAGATAGATAGATAGGTAGGTAGGTAGGTAGGTAGGTAGGTAGGTAGGTAGATAGATAGATAGATAGATAATAAAGTTGCAACTTTGAATGGTTGCTAAACAAAGGGTCGTAAGTGGAGGACTGCTCGTATATGTAATTTTTCTGGGCTTGGAACCGAGCAGGCCTGAACGCCTGTATGGTGGGTTTCGGAATTTGACTCGGGGGAAAAAGTATTCTGCAGGAACCTCTTCCACCTTTCGAACCGAGTCCGAAGACGGAAGCCGTTAAACGGAAACAAGACTCACCGTATTCAACGTACACCGATCCAGCGGTTCTTCCATCTTGACTCTGCCCGGGACAGGAGACGTTGCCCTTGTATTGCGAAATGTCTCCATTGGACTCTAGGCACAATACGTGAAAGAAAGGAGACCATCAATGGCCACGATCCACCGGGGGGAGGGGGGGTAAGGGGGGGGAGCAGCCAACAGAACCGAGCGGGAGGAAGCGAGGTAAAATGGAACGGATGGTATCGAACCGGAAAGAGGGAATGCAACAAAATGCTGGGTGAACGGAGGCTTACAAGACGTCACAGCAGACACACACAAGGTGTGGTGGGGCACTATTTTTTTTTCCCGGAAAGTTGAATGAAAAGGTCCCAACAGATGTTGGTTGCGGGGGTTTTCCCGTTGCTTCCTGGGCCTGGATGTTTTCTGGCAGACGTTTTGGGACCCAACTAGGTAACATCATCCGTGCTAGAAGGGAGAAGGGTTTGTGAAGTGGAGGAGGAAGAGGAGGAGGAGGAGGAGGAAGACTGTTGGGGTCCTTGGTGCTGCCTGAGCTGGGTGGTTTTCTTGCAGACATTTTATGACCCAACTAGGTAACATCATCAGTGCTAGAAGGGACTTTGACTCTGAACTTTGATCATGTGAGCTTGGGGTGCTGCTGCGGTCGTAAGTGTGGAAACCGGTCATAAGTCCCTTTTCTTCCATTGTCAATTTGAGCTGTCACCAAATGAACTCGTTGAGAACTACCTGTCTATTCCATGACAGAGGCGTGTTCTGTGGGGCAAGCGTGTTGAATATTCATGCGGGGAAGAAGGAGTGGTCCCTTCTGAATTCCCAGGTGAGAACTTTCCAAGAGATTTTTGCAGAGGTTTTGAACTCAGGACGAGGAAATACCAATGGATGGGAAGGAGGGGAGAAGGGGGAAGATGGATTTGTAACATGCTGGTTCCCAAACCTGCCACAGGATCTTCTATTATAATGCTGATGTCTCTGCGCCCTCCTAAGGACGGGCAGCGAAAGCAGGAGAGAAGGTTAAGAGAAAAACAGAATAAATATATAAAAAGGAGCGCTATTTTTCAAGAGAGAATCCTATCTGGGTCACTTTGGAGAGCATCACACTCATCTTCACGAGCTACAAAATCCAAAATCACAATTATGACACTCTGCAGTCACTATTGCTTCCTTTTTTCCCCATCTTTTGGGGTGACTTTCTATGGATGTTTTTGTCAACCGTGGCCACTTTTAAGGTGGGTGGACTTCAACTTTTCCTTGCCTGTCTAGGTAGATTATTTGTAAAATGTCTTATGAAGAGAAGATGGACATTCCCATATTAATTAAGAGGATAAGGCAATCAGGTCTCAAACAGGTTTAAGATGCAATACGCTGCAACATACATAAACTGGTTACAGTGCTGCGTTTCAAATCAATTTTCTGAGACCACACCGTATGTCCTATATACCATAAATCAGCAAACTAAATAAAAGCGACAAAACCTTTAGCTCAGATGACCAACTACAATATATATGCTGTGCAAAGCAACAAATCTGACACCTTTAATAAACCCAGTTAAGTATCCTGGTCTCTACGGAGATTCTCAATCCTCCAGGTCAGGGGTAGGCAACCTCGGCTCTTTTATGACTCATGGACTTCAACTCCCAGAATTCCTGAGCCAGCATGGCTGGCTCAGGAATTCTGGGAGTTGAAGTCCATGAGTCATAAAAGAGCCGAGGTTGCCTACCCCTGCTCCAGGTCATGGTTTGCCCCAAGGGTTTCCAAAAGGCAGCTGGACTTTGTTTTTCCTTGAAGAGGTTTCGCTTCTCATCCGAGAAGCTTCTTCAGTTCTGGATGAACGGTGGAGGGTTAGTCAGAACTGAGAAAGCTTCTTGGATGAGAAGCGAAACGTCTTCAAGCAAAAAAACAAGTCCAGCTGCCTTTTCGAAAAAGCACCTGTGGGATTAGAGCTGGTCTTTTGCTATCTGCTGGATTTCCCGGTGACTGGCATTTTTAAAGAGGCCCTGTGCAACCCGGTGGAGAGGCATGCTACAATCTACCGTAACTGGGGGATGCAGAATTAGGAGGATAGATAGATAGATAGATAGATAGATAGATAGATAGATAGATAGATAGATAGATAGATAGATAGATAGATAATATTTAATTCACTGTTTTTCCAACTTGGCAAGTTTTCCAACTTGACAACTCCCAGAATTCCCCAGCCAGCCCATGCCTGTTGTTGTTTTTTTCCTCTTACTCCCTAAAGTGGGGAGATTGCAGAGAGAGGGATTACAAGAGAGTAAGCTTTGCTGGCTGGGGAATTCTGGGAGTTGAAGTCCACGCATCTTAAAGCTGCACAGGTTGAGAAACACGGATCTAATGCATGAGCCACGGAAGAACATTCAAGAGTGCAGGCGGTCCTCGATTTACGACCACAAGCGAGGGCAAAAATTTCTGTTGCTAAGCGAGACAGTTGTTAAGTCAGTTCTCCCCCATTTTACCACCTTTCTTGCCCCAGTTGTTAAGTGAATCACTGCCATTGTTAAGTGAACCTGACTTCCCCGTTGACTTTGCTTGTGCAAAGGTCGCAAAATGGGATCGACTGGCCCCCGGGACACTGCGACCGTCATAAATACGAGTCAGTTGCCAGTGTCCAAATTTTGATCCAATGACCACGGGGATCAAAGTCACTATTTTCAGTGCTGTTGTAACTTTGAACAGTCACTAAACCAACGAGGACTACCTGTTGTGTCTAGAGATGCACTTCTACACAGATACGCGCACGCACACAAACACACAAACACACATTTGTCCCCTCTTACCGTGAGCTTTTGCAGAAGCCACATTGGTGTCCGACTGGGAACGCACGTGGCTCCGTTTGGGTTTCCCTTGGAGAGCCGAGGTTTGGCCCTCAGAGAAGCTGGACCGCCGTAAAAGCGAGGACTTCCAGCTGCCTCCTTGCTCCCCCCAGGACGAAACCGACTCCTGTTTCTGAGAGCTGCCGGATGAAAACAGATTGGACAAACTGCTGCCTGAACTGTTCAAGGTGGCCGCGCCGGATTCTTCGGGGCTGTCGCAGGCCCGACTTGGCCGGCCGAGATTCCCAATGGCCAGATATTCTGGCCCATCCGTCTCATCTTGGCTTCCGGACC
Organism: Vipera berus; assembly: GCF_964194415.1. NCBI lineage: Eukaryota > Metazoa > Chordata > Lepidosauria > Squamata > Viperidae > Vipera > Vipera berus. The sequence continues at coordinate 3,254,409 of NC_138207.1, forward strand.
AGGAGTCTGGGTTCTGCGAAAGGCCAGTGCTTGTCCCGGCAGCCGGGGCATTGTGGGCATCGTTGGGGCCAGAGATGCCGAGATGAGGAAGAGGAGGACCGGCCAGGTGTTGGGGGCACCTGCCTTCCTGATGCCGGTGACTGGAGGTCCAAGCGGCGTTTTCTTCAGACTGACCAGTGCCACCGAACACTGGAGGGCTGGATAATCTCCTGCCTAGGAAGAGAAGGGGACACAGACAAGGAATCTACCTTATGTTCGGCGACAATATGGCTACGAGAACGTATAGGTAGCCCTCGACCTTTTCTCTCAGCCCATCCCACCTCACAGGCTTGTTGTTGTGGTGGGGAAAAAAAGGAGGAAGGAGTATTAGATACGTTTGCCTCCTTGAGTTCTTTATCCAAATGATCAAGGCGCAATCAAACTAAATACAGTAAATATATTCTAGGATAGGTTCAAGAATATTCAGCTGGATATCCGTACCCAAGATAGTCCTCGGCTTTACGACCAGGATTTCTATTCCTAAGCAAGGCAGTTTATTAAGTGAGTCGCACACCCAATCTTTTGTGTTGCTGTTGTTGCGGCCACGATGCTGCAACCCCCACTGAAAATGCATGCCGGTTGCCAAACAACCGAACAGTGGGGACGCTGTGAGGGTGGTGTGAGAATTGATCATAAGTTACCTGTCAAATATATGAAGGAGCGTGGCGGCAGCCATTTTTCCTACCCATTTTCGGTTGCCGCATAGAATAGAGGGGGGTGGTTGTCAGGTGCTTCAGTAGTCAAAATAATCTTTTGTCCCATGGGAACCAAGGTCAAGGGCTACTCCCGAGACTGCAGGCTAGGCGTTGTGTAAAAAGCCTGCTAGGAAGATGTATTGGGGAACACAGTTGCTTGCATAGTTTTAGGGGTGGGATTTTTTAACTTTGTATTGGGTAATAACAACAAAAAAGTAATAATAATAAAGTTGGAAGGCACCTTGGAGGTCATCTAGTCCAACCTCCAGCTCAGGCAGGAAACCCTGCCTATCACATTTCAGACAAATGGCTATCCAATCTCTTCTTGAAAGCCTCCAGTGTTGGAGCATTCCACAGCTGCTGGAGGCAAGTAATTGTTCTAAGTGTCAGGAAGTTTCTCCTTAGTTCTAGGTTGCTTCTCTCCTTGATGAGTTTCCATCCGTTGCTTCTTGTCCTGCCTTCAGGCGCTTTGGAGAATAGCTTGACTCCCTCTTCTTTGGGGCAGCCCCTGAGATATTGGAAAGCTGCTATCATGTCCCCCCTCGTCCTTCTCTTCATTAAACTAGACATACCCAATTCCAGCAACCGTTCCCTATATGTTTTAGCCTCCAGTCCCCTGATCAATCTTTGTTGCTCTTCTCTGCACTCTTTCTAGAGTCTCAACATCTTTTTTACATCGTGGTGACCAAAACTGGATGCCGTATTCCAAGTGTGGCCTTTCCAAGGCCTTGTAAAGCGGTATTAACACTTCACGTGATCTTGGTTCTATCCCTCTGTTAATGCAGCCTAGAACTGTGTTGGCTTTTGTGGCAGCTGCAGCACACTGCTGGCTCATATCTAAGTGATTGTCTACTAGGATCCCTCTCACAGTTACTACTATTGAGCAAGGTAACCCCTATACTATACCTGTGCATTTGGTTTTTCTTGCCTAAATGTAGAACCTTGCTTTTTTCACCACTGACTTTCATTTTGTTAGATAGCGCCCAATTGTGACGTGTGTCTCCAGACGTGGTTTTACTTTTGATGCGCCGATACTTTGCAACCAATCAACATGTTCTTTGAGGAAATCGCCAGCCTCGGCGTTCTGCTTGATTCCTCTCTGTCTGCCGGAACCACATTACCCTTTTCGGCACCGTCATTAGCTCTGAACGGCCACTAAACGAATGGTCGTTAAGTCGGGGACTACCTGTACGCCTTCCAATTCTATCCAATTGTTGGGGGGGGGGGGGGTTAGCCAAAACAGCCACAAACGGCAACCTCAAACCTAACAGTGGCATCCACGTTCAAGTAACTGAGTAGTAGAAAAGAGATTTTTTTAAAAAAATAATAATAATCCCTAACGTGCTATTGCTCATGGCTTACCTTGGATGCTGGCGTAGGTGGACGGAAGACCTGAGAAGGAGCCGAGGTACTGATGGGCTGTGTTTTTGGACCCCAACAAGGCCGTGAGGCTCCTCGTCCGGGACTCGGAGGCTTCGCCTTTCCTGGCAAACTGAAAGAAGAGCCATGTTGAGGCCATGGGAGGACTGGGGGACCAACATAGCATCGTAGGCCTGGAAAGGGACTTTGGAGGTCTTCTAGTCCAACCCCTGCTGGAGACGGGAGTCCTGGTATATCACCCTGGTCAAATGGTTGCCCGGTCAACCTGCAGCGATGGAGCAGCCGCAATTTCTGGAGGCAAGCGATTCCACTAATTGTCCCAAAGGTGTTTTTTTCAAGAAGCCATTGGATTTTTCCGGTTTTTCTTTGAAGACGTTTCGCTTCTCACCCAAGAAGCTTCTTCAGCTCGGACCGGAGGGTGGGGAAATGGGAGGATTTATACTCCTTGCAGACAGAGCTGGTCGTCTGCCTCCTTTTAGAGCGTCGTTGAGTCCACTTGGAGGTTTATCTGTGTCCTTGGGGTCACCCGAGTGGTGGAAATGGGCATGGAGCCTTCTTGGGACTGCGGAAAGGACTGTGTGGTATTTGTAGACCAGGGGTCTTCAAACGTGGCCCTTTTATGACTTGTGGACTTCAACTCCCAGAATTCCTCAGCCAGGCATGCTGGCTGAGGAATTCCGGGAGTTGAAGTCCACAAGTGATAAAAGGTTCATAGTTCCCTCACGCTGGCTGAGGAATTCCGGGAGTTGAAGTCCACAAGTCATAAAAGGGTCATAGTTCCCTCATGCTGGCTGAGGACTTCTGGAAGTTGAAGTCCACAAGTGATAAAAGGTTCATAGTTCCCTCACGCTGGCTGAGGAATTCCGGGAGTTGAAGTCCACAAGTCATAAAAGGGTCATAGTTCCCTCACGTTGGCTGAGGACGTCTGGGAGTTAAAGTCCACAAGTGATAAAAGGGTCATAGTTCCCTCACACTGGCCGAGGAATTCTGGGAGTTGAAGTCCACAAGTGATAAAAGGCTCATAGTTCCCTCACGCTGGCTGAGGACTTCTGGGAGTTGAAGTCCACAAGCGATAAAAGGGTCATAGTTCCCTCACGCTGGCCGAGGAATTCTGGGAGTTGAAGTCCAGAAGTCATAAAAGGCTCATAGTTCCCTCACGCTGGCTGAGGACTTCTGGGAGTTGAAGTCCACAAGCGATAAAAGGGTCATAGTTCCCTCACGCTGGCTGAGGAATTCTGGGAGTTGAAGTCCACAAGTCATAAAAGCGCCACGTTTGAAGACCCCTGCTGTGGACAGACCTTTCAGCAGTTCCAAGAGGGCTCCACACCCATTTGCACCACTCAGGTAACCCTGAGGTAAACCTCCAAGTGGACTCAACGACTCTCTAAAAGAAGGCAAATGACCAGCGGTCTGCAAGGAGTATAAATCCTCCCATTCCGCACCATCCAGTCAAAGCTGAAGAAGCTTCCTGGGTGAGAAGCGAAACGTCTTCAAAGGAAAAACAAGAAAGTCCAGTTGCCTCCTGAAAAAGCGCCTTTGGGACAGACCTGACCTGGATGATTTGAGAATCTCCACAAACATTCCACTGATTCTTTTCAACGTTGGGAAATTTCTCCTTACTTCTAAGGTTGCATCTCCCTTTAACAAGCTTCCATCCATTACTTCTTGTCCTGCCCTCTGGTGTTTTGGGGAACGGGTTGACCCCTTCTTCTTTGTGGCAGCCCCTCAAATACTGGAAGACAGCTATCGTGTCCTCCCTGATCCTTCCCTTTGACAGGGTAGGTATAAAGACAAGAGGGAGAAGCAGAGAGACGCTGCCTGTATCTTTTGGGATTCGGGAACGGCTCACGCCTTGATTGAAAAGGCTGGAATGGAATGGAGTGTGAGGATGGCCTTGGGGGACGAAGGGAAGAGATATTGCTTAGGAAACAGTCAGATAAGGGAGGCAGGAGCCCCCAGTGGCTTAATGGCGAGAGGAAGAAACGTAGAAAGATCCGTTTCAGTGGCAAGTTTGCGCCTTCAGACTTGAAAAAAAATATCTGTTAATGTAGCTTACTACGTTGCCACGTCCATTGTTGCTTCTTAGATTGCCTATAGCAGGGGTCTTCCAACTTGGCCCTTTTATGACTTGTGGGCTTCAACTGCCAGAATTCCTCAGCCAGTGTGCCTGGCTGAAGAATTCTGGGAGTTGAAGTCCACAAGTCATAAAAGGGCCAAGTTGGAAAGACCCCTGGCCTGCAGACTCAGGGGGAGAGAAGGGAAGAATAGAATGCAGGCTTCAGACATCAAGCCAAGCCATGAAAATCAAGGTCGCCCAAGAACTCTTACTGAGAACTGAAGCATTCTCTCATCACAATTGTGTGAGACCTTATTGCAGAGGTCTTCCAACTTGGCTCTTTTATGACTTGTGGACTTCAGCTCCCAGAATTCCTCAGCCAGCATCCACGCTGGCTGAGGAATTCTGGGAGCTGAAGTCCACAAGTCATAAAAGGGCCAAGTTGGAAGACCCCTGCCTTATTGGACAAGGTGACCTGCACTAATGGGGGGTGGGGAAAGATTCTATACTTTAATATACTGACTTAAGCGCTAATTAACCAGAGCTGGTTTTCTATTCATCTATGCCAAAATGGTGCGCTCAATAAAGTTTTGCATTAGAGATCGGAAAATCTCAGCTGGACTTGCATCACACAGAACCTCAACTTACAACAGTTCATTTAGTGACCATTCAAAGTTACAATGACACTGAGAAAAAAGTGAGTTATGATTGTTTTTCAGAGGAAGGAAGGAAGGAAGGAAGGAAGGAAGGAAGGAAGGAAGGAAGGAAGGAAGGAGGGAGGGAGGGAGGGAGGGAGGGAAGGAGGGAGGGAGGGAGGGAGGGAGGGAGGGAAGGAAGGAAGGAAGGAAAGGAGAAGGAGGGAGAGAGGGAAGGAAAGAAAGAAAAAGAAGAGGAGGGAGGGAGGGAAGGAGGGAGGAAAGAAAGAAGGAAAGAATGGGAGGGAGGAAAGAAAGAAAGAAAGAAAGAAGGAAGGAAGGAAGAAAGAGAAACAGAGGGAGGGAGGGAAGAAAGAAGGGAGGAAGGGAGGAAGGAAGAAAGAAAGAAAGAAAGAAAGAAAGAAAGAAAGAAAGAAAGAAAGAGAAAGAAAGAAAGAAAGAAAAGGAGGAGGAGGGAGGGAGGGAAGGAAGGAAGAAAGAAAAAGAAGAAGAGGAGGAGGAGGGAGGGAAGGAGGGAGGAAAGAAAGAAGGAAAGAAAGGGAGGGAGGAAAGAAAGAAAGAAGGAAGAAAGAGAAACGGAGGGAGGGAGGGAAGAAAGAAGGGAGGGAGGGAGGGAGGGAGGGAGGAAGAAAGAAAGAAAGAAAGAAAGAAAGAAAGAAAGAAAGAAAGAAAGAAAGAAAGAAAGAAAGAAAGAAAGAGAAAGAAAGAAAAGGAGGAGGAGGGAGGGAGGGAAGGAAGGAAGAAAGAAAAAGAAGAAGAGGAGGAGGAGGGAGGGAAGGAGGGAGGAAAGAAAGAAGGAAAGAAAGGGAGGGAGGGAGGAAAGAAAGAATGAGCGGTAGGGCGGGAGGAAGGAGGGAGGAAAGAAGGGAAGAAAGAAAAGGAGGAGGAAGAAAGAAAGAAGGAAGGAAGGAAGGAAGGAAGAGAAAAGGAGGGAGGGAGGAAATTCTTTCTCACTATAGAGGCGTCGATCTGGGCCAGAAGCCGAGGGTTGTTCTGCTCCACAGCCTCCAGGCACTGCAGCATGACGGTCACGTGGGCGTCACTCAGCAGAAAAGCTGAATCTGTAAAAGAAGTTTTAAAAAATGGAGGGCAGAATTGTTCCTTGGGTCCTGTACTTCTTCTATGGTGGGACAGGATTTCTTTAGCAACTTTGCAAGATGCGTGGGCTTCAGTTCCCAGAATTCCCTCCAAACACAGGCCTAGCAACAAGACCGGTGGGCGAAGGTATTCTGGATTTTGTTGTTGTTGTTTTTTTGCTTGTTTAAGTGACCAACACAACTTTGGCTGATCTCAAACAGCGAAGCAGGGTTGGATATGATATGGGGAGAACCTTCCGTTAAACTAAAGTCCAGATGAGGAAGAGGGGGGAAAAACGCGTCTCCGAATCAAGGAGGGCAAAAGGAAACATTGAAGAGGGTCAGGAGTCAACTTGACAATTGACAATTTGAACGGCACAGGGCGTAGAACAGGCTCTCCAAACCTGGGCCGCTTTAAGACCTGTGGACTTCAACTCCCAGAATCCCCCACCAAGCAGACACGGTTGGGAAATTCTGGGAGTTGAAGTCCACCAATCTTAAAAGTTGCCAAGGCTGGACCACCCCTTGACCTAGAAAATATTTGCGTGGGAGAACGTCAGCCCGAGACTAGCAATTCCAAAAAAAGCTGGTAACGTCAGCTTCCATATTCTGTATTCCAACATATTCCAAGCAAATGGAAGATCAGTAGGGAAAACCGAGGTAGTCCTCGATTTAGGAACACCACTGAACCCCAAATTTCTGCCGCTAAGCAAGGCAATTTTTAAGTGAGTTTCGCCTCATTTGATGAGGCAAAACTTGCCACAGTTGTTAAGGGGGTCATTGCAAGCTGCTAAGCGAGTAACACGGTTGTTAAGTGAATCTGGCTTCCCCTCATTGACTTTGTCAGGGGATCACGTGACACCCCCCCCGGGGGCACTGCGATCGTCATAAATCTGAGTCCGTTGCCGAGCAACTGAATTTTATTCACACACGGCCACGGAGAGGCTGCAACGGTCGGAAGCGTGAAAAATGATTCTAAGTGTTTTTACAATGCTGTTGTAACTTCTAACGGTCACTAAACAAATGGTTGTAAGTTGAGGATTATCTGTGTAGCATGCCTCCAAACCTGCCAGAATAAATTCCTTGTGTGTCCAATCACACTTGGCCAATAAAGAATTCTACTCTATTTTGTATTCTGTATTCTATTCTAGTCTAATTTTCTACATTCTATGTATTCTGTTCTGTTCTAATTCTATTTTCTATATTCTAGTCTAGTCTAGTCTATTTTCTATTTATTCTATTCTGTTCTAATTCTATTCTATTCTATTTTTTCTATTCTATTCTTATTCTAATTCTAGTTCTATGTTTGAAATGATATAGTGTTTCCTGCCTGAGCAGTGGGTTGGACTAGAAGACCTCCAAGGTCCCTTTCAGCTCTATTCTATTCTATTCTATTCTATTCTATTCTATTCTATTCTATTCTATTCTATTCTATTCTATTATTTCTTACCTATTCTATTCTTATTCTTTCCTATCCTATCCTATCCTATCCTATCCTATCCTACCCTACCCTACCCTACTCTATTTTATTCTATTCTATTCTATTCTATTCTATTCTATTCTATTCTATTCTATTCTATTCTATTCTATTCTATTCTATTCTATTCTACTCTACTCTACTCTACTCTACTCTACTCTACTCTACTCTACTCTACTCTACTCTACTCTACTCTACTCTACATTCCTTTTCCATCAGGCTGACCTGGACTGACGATAGGGATTTTAAAAATGTTTTTAAATTTTAATTTATTAATTTTAATTATTTTATTGGGGCTGTTAGTTTAATTCTTTTTAACTTTTGCATTGCTGTATTTTTATTGTTGTTAGCCGCCCTGAGTCCTTCGGGAGATAGGGCGGCATATAAGTCCCATAAATAAATAAATAGATAGATAGATAGATAGATAGATAGATAGATAGATAGATAGATAGATAGATAGATAGATAGAGATAGATAGATAGATAGATAGATAGATAGATAGATAGATAGATAGATGATAGATAGATAGATAAATACTCTATTCTATTCTATTCTATTCTATTCTATTCTATTCTATTCCTTATTCTATTCTATTCTATTCCTTATTCTAGATAGATAGATAAATAGATATATAAATAGATAAATAAATAAATAAATACTCTATTCTATTCTATTCTATTCTATTCTATTCTATTCTATTCTATTCTATTCTATTCTATTCTATTCCTTATTCTATTCTATTCCTTATTCTATTCTGTTCTATTCTTATTCTTATTCCACTCCACTCCTTTCCATTCTCTATTCCATTATCTTCCCTTCCCTTCTACGCTGTATGATGCATGGAAGGCAGCTGCTGAAAACTGGGAAAGAAAAGGCTGAAAAATTCTGCCGGGGGGAAGAGAGGCAGTCGGCGGCAAGGACAGCCTGGTTTCTCTTACCTGTGTAGAATTTCCTGATATATTGCTTGTTCTCCAGCAGAGGCTTCAGCTGAGCTGAAAGGCAGTGGAACTGCAAGCTGTGCTGAAGCCAGAGCTCGGCGACCGTTCGCTCTCTGGCCTTGTCGGGATTCTGCTGCCCGTTCTCGTGAAGATGGAGGAACTGCAAAAGGAGGAACAAGGTTTCAAGGCAAAGCAGGCCAAGGTCAGGGGAAACAGAGCACCCATGACAGAGTTGGCAGGGACCTTAGTGGTCATCTAGTCCAGCCCGCTGCTCAGGCGAGAAAAACTATACCATTTCAGACAAGTGGCTGTCCAATCTTAATAATAATAACAACACAATAACATTAATGTTGGAAGAGACCTTGGAGGTCATCTAGTCCAACCCCCTGCTCAGGCAGGAAACCCGATACCATTTCAGACAAAGGGCTGTCCAGTCTCTCCTTAAAAACTTCCAGTGTTGGAGCATTCACCGCTTCTGAAGGTAGGCTGTTCCCCTTCCCCTCAAATGCTGGAATATTACTATAATGTACCCCTCAATCTTTCTTCTCTCTAGACAGGCTCTATTCCTGCAACTGTGAACATAATAACCATTGGAAGGGACCTTCTAGAGGTCTTCTAGTCCAGCCCCCTGCTCAAGCAGGAGACTCCGTACCAGGGGGGTCTTCAAACGTGGCCCTTTCACGACTTGTGGACTTCAACACCCAGAATTCCTCAGCCAGGCACGCGTGAGTTGAGGTCCACAAGTCATAAAAGGGCCACGTTTGAAGACCCCTGCTCTATACCATTTCAGACAAATGGCTGTCCAGTCTTTTCTTAAAAAGCCTCCAGTCATGGAGCACCTACTACAACATCTGGTGGCAAGGAGTTCCACTGGTTGATTGCCCTCACAGTTAGGAAGTTTCTCCTTTCATTCCAGGTTGCTTCTCTCCTTGACGGGTTTCCATCGTTTGCTTCTTGTCCTGCCTCCAGAGGCTTTGGAGAATAGGTGGACCCCCACCCCCTCTTCTCTGTAGCAGCCCCTGAGATACTGGAAGGCTGCTACCGTGCCATCCCTGGTCCTTCTCTTCATGAAGGTAGACATACCTTGTCCACATGATGGGCCGCGTGGGGGCTCAGCCAACGCACATCCTTCACAAACTGCCAGTAGTCCATCTTCTGGCAGTGCACCTGAAGGAAAAGAGAGGCAGAGTTCAAATTCCTCCACCACTAGCGCTCGCACTTGTTGCCGAAACCCAACCAGGCGGAAAAAGGGGAAGAAAACCAACGGGTTTGCAGCTGCTGAATATAAACGGTAAAAGGAGACAAAATTGCCAGCAGCAAAAGAAAAAAAACACCTGTTCCTGCCTGAAAATCAGCTAGACCAGGGGTAGGCAGCCTTGGCTCTTTTATGACTCTTGGACTTCAACTCCCAGAATTCCTGAGCCAGCCATGCTGAGGGAAAAGGGAGAGGTTTCCAAGCTGAGCCAGGCTGGCTCAGGAATTCTGGGAGTTGAAGTCCCCGAGTCATGAAGGGGCCATAGTTCCCCCACACTGGCTGAGGAATTCTGGGAGCTGAAGTCCATAGGTTATGAAGGGGCCATAGTTCCCTAATGCTGGCTGAGGAATTCTGGGAATTGAAGTCCATGAGTCATGAGGGGGCGATGGTTCCCCCACACTGGCTGAGGAATTCTGGGAGCTGAAGTCCATAAGTTATGAAGGGGCCATAGTTCCCCCATGCTGGCTGAGGAATTCTGGGAGTTGAAGTCCATGAGTCATGAAGGGGCCATAGTTCCGTCACGCTGGCTCAGGAATTCTGGGAATTGAAGTCCACAAGTTATGAAGGGGTCATAGTTCCCCCATGCTGGCTGAGGAATTCTGGGAATTGAAGTCCACGAGTTATGAAGGGGCCACAGTTCTTCATGCTGGCTGAGGAATTCTGGGAGTTGAAGTCCACGAGTCATAAAAGAGCCAAGGTTGCCTACCCCTGAGCTAGGCAAATCTTAAAGAAGGTAGCCATTGCAGGCAGTCCTCGACTTACAACAGTTCGTTTAGTGACCGTGCAAAGTTACAACGGCACTTGAAAAAGTGACTTATGTCTGTTTTTCACACAATCACTGCAGCGTCCCCGTTGGTCATGTGATCCAAATTCAGATGCTTGGCAACTGACTCATATTTATGATGGTTGCAGTGTCCCCGGGTGTGTGTGTGTCACCTGATTGCCTTTTGCGACCTTCTGACGAGCAAAGTCAATGGGGGAAGCCAGATTCGCTTAACGACCGTGTGACTAACTTTACGAGTGCGCTGATTCACGTGACGACGGTGGCACGAAGGGTCGTAAAACGGGGCAAAAGTCCATTAACAAATGTCTCGCTTGGAGACAGAATTCTTGGGCTCAGTCGTAAATCGAGGACTACCTGAATTGGCTTACTGAGAGCATGAGGAAGCTTAAGAGGGATTCTCCTCTAACGTTCAATCACAACAACCCTGTGAGGTTGTTTGAACTGAAGGAGAAAAGGACCAGTCCAGATACAGTTCAGATGTGTGATAGACTCTGTGGGTCTATACTGGCTGGACTGGTTTCCCCAATGGGTTAATTTGGGCTTAGTGTTGCTGGGCTGGCTGGGGAATTCTGGGAGTTGAAGTCCACATGTCTTAATGTTGCCAAGGAAACACTGGCTTAGTTGGTAGAACCCATTAACTGACTCACTGAATTTGTCAAATTACAGGTAGCGCTCAACCTATGAGCACACATGAGCCAGAATTTCTCTGTTAAGAAGATTGTTAGGCTCCAGGCTAGGAAGCAGGCAAATGAGTTCTAGTCCCGCCTTAGCCATGAAAGCCGGTTGGGTGACTTTGGGCCAATCACCCGGAGATGGGGAGTTCTAGTCCCGCCTTAGGCAGGAAAGCCGGTTGGGTGACTTTGGGCCAATCACCGGGAGAGGGTGAGTTCTAGTCCCGCCTTAGGCATGAAAGCCGGCTGATGACTTTGGGCCGATCACCAGGAGACGGTGAGTTCTAGTCCCGCCTTAGGCATGAAAGCCAGCTGGGTGATTTTGGGCCAATCACCAGGAGATGGTGAGTTCTAGTCCTGCCTTAGGCATGAAAGCCGGCTGGGTGACTTTGGGCCAATCACCAGCAGACGGTGAATTCTAGTCCTGCCTTAGGCATGAAAGCAGTTAGGTGACTTTGGGCCAATCACCAGGAGATGGTGAATTCTAGTCCCGCTTTAGGCATGAAAGCGGGCTGGGTGATTTGGGGCCAATCACCAGGAGACGGTGAATTCTAGTCCTGCCTTAGGCATGAAAGCAGTTAGGTGACTTTGGGCCAATCACCAGGAGACGGTGAATTCTAGTCCCGCCTTAGGCATGAAAGCGGGATGGGTGACTTTGGGCCAATCACCAGGAGACGGTGAATTCTAGTCCCGCCTTAGGCATGAAAGCGGGCTGGGTGATTTTGGGCCAATCACCAGGAGACGGTGTGTTTTAGACCCGCCTTAGGCATGAGAGACGGCTGGGTGATTTTGGGCCAATCACCAGGAGACGGTGTGTTTTAGACCCGCCTTAGGCATGAGAGACAGCTGGGTGACTTTGGGCCATTCCATGATTCTCAATCCAACCTACCTCACAGGGTGGTTGTTGTTGTGGGGCATATAGGAGGAGGAAGGGATAGTTATGTCTAAAAATAGTACCAACAAACGGGATACAAACAAACAAAAACATCCTACCACACAAATCCAATTTCCTTTGCTGCCCCAAAGCGCAGCCATCCAGAGGCTGCCAAGCAAAGGGAAGCCTACCTTGTCTAGGATGAGGCCATGATACAGGATGCTGTGCATGTCCCTGCAGAGCCGCTCCAAGCCGCCATATTTAGACCAGACATTGGGATGATTGATGGAGACTAAGCCTTCCACCGTAGCCTTCAGGTTCCCAAGCAGCGTCCAGTGTTCTCTCCTGAAACATAAAGACAAGTGTCAGCCAGCCCAGCTGGAATAGGATCCCTTTAGGAAAACAATCCAACAAGTGGTAATGACCTACAAAGCCCTTCATGGCAGGGGTCCGGAATACCTCAGGGAGCACCTGCGGCCGGCATCAACTTCCCTCCGCCCAGTGCGCTCCCACAGAGAGGGTCTCCTCAGGGTGCCACCGGTCAAAGAATGCCGACTGGTGGCCCCCAGGGGGAGGGCGTTCTCTGTGGGCACGCCGGATTTATGGAACCATCTTCCGGTTGAGCTCCGGATGGCGCCCGATCTCCGCTCCTTCCGGCGCGATCTAAAGACCTACCTGTTCGAACAAGCCGGCCTGGTCTGATGGGTGATGGGTTTGGGTTTTATTGCTTTTTATGTATTTTAACTTATTGTTATAGTTTTTGGGCATCTTGTTTAATCTCTTTTAACTTTTGTATTCTTGTTTTTTAACATGTATTGCCCTGTTCACCGCCCTGAGTCCTTCGGGAGAAGGGCGGTATACAAATAAAATTATTATTATTATTATTATTACTATTAAAGTGAACAAGGTCATACATTCAATTTCGCAGCTACTAAGATTGTTGGCCGAGCAGGTACAAAAATAGCCAGAGAAAGAATAGAAACGGGCCAATAGTCAATCAACAAGAGTACTGATTTACCACCGGCTTATTGGGTACAGAGTCCTCGATTAACAACAGTTCATTTAGTGACTGTTCGAAGTTACAACAGCACTGGAAAAAGTGACTCGTGACCACCTTTCACACTTATGACCACTGCAGCATCCCCGTGGTCACGGGATTAAAATTCGGACGCTTGACAACTGGTTCCTATTTATGACGGCTGCCGTGTTCCAGGGAGTCACGCGATCCCCTTTTGCGATCTTCTGACGAGCAAAGTCCACGGGGGAAGAGGGATTCACTTAATGACCGTGTTCCTAACTGAACACCTGAAGGGATTCACCGAGTCACTTTTCCCACTTTCGTTGTAACTTCGGTCGCTAAACAAACAGTTGTTAAGTGGGGAGCTACCTGTCTTGGTCTGACCAAAACGCTTCTGTTGCAAAGGAATGCTGAGCTGTTTGGGACAACATACATGGTAAAATTCAAATTTAAGACACAAGCTTCATGTCTTTGCGGTCAAAGACAGATTTAGTATTTAATCTGTTGGTCTCCCAGTAGCCTAGGTCACGTTATTGCATTTTCATGCAAGCTAGAAAATGGGTGTGTTGTTTACACACAGAGGTGCTACCGTATAATTAATGCTCAAATCCAGCCTCCGGAATAACAGAAGAATCTACCGCCAATGTTCCTTCCTTACTTCCCTTTCTTTCCTTCCTTCCTGCGCCCTCCCTTTCTTTCCTTCCCTTCCTGCCTCCTTCCTTCCTTCCACTTCCTTCTCAACCCTATTTTCCTTCCTCCCTCTCCTTCCTCCCTTTCCTGCCTCCTTCCTTCCTTCCTCTTCCTTCTCAACCCTATTTTATTTCCTTCCTCCCTCCCTTCCTTCCTTTCCTTCCCTTCCTGCCCCCTTCCTCCCTTTCCTTCCCTTCCTGCCTTCCTTCCTGTTCCTTCTCAAAACCCTATTTTCCTCCCTTCCTGCCCCCTTCCTTCCTTTCCTTCCCTCCCTTTCCTTCCTTCCTTTCCTTCCCTTCCCTTCCTGCCTCCTTCCTTCCTGTTCCTTCTCAACCCTATTTTCTTTCCTTCCTTCCTCCCTTCCTTTCCTTCCCTCCCCCTTCCTTCCTTTCCTTCCCTTCCTGCCTCCTTTCTTCCTTCCTCATCTTTCTCAACCCTATTTTTTTTCCTTCCTTCCTTCCTTCCTCCCTCCCTCCCTCCCTGCCGTGGTGGCACAGTGGTTAAGAATGCAGCATAGCAGGCTAATTCACTGCCCACAGCCAGGAGTTCGATCCTGACCGGCTCAAGGCTGACTCAGCCTTCCGTCCGTCCGAGGTCAATAAAACGAGGACGTAAGATTGTTGGGGGCCATAGGCTGACTCTGTAAACCACTTAGAGAGGGCTGTAAAGCACTGTGAAGCGGTGTACAAGTCTACGATCTATTGCTAGGTGCTATTCGTGGGAGGGTCTGCTTCGTACCGCAGGTCTGAAGATGGGATTCCGGCAGAGAGCCAGCTCACCAACGACCCAGCATGCCTGCCTCTGGATCAGACATTAAACTATCCTGGTTTCACTCCAAAAGGGAGCATCAAACCAGCTGGCCCCATTTCTAACCGAGCACGGCACTGCCTTCCATCACCCCGAAAAACCAGTCCGAAGCTTGGCCAGGCTTCTGTGGTCACAAAATCTGCCCTTTAAACTTCGTGGCAGCTGCGGCAACCGACATGACATTTCGGGAAAGGTAACACGGTTAGTCACACGGTCGTTAAGTGAATCCGGCTCCCCCTCCCCCATTGACTTTGCTTGTCAGGAAGTCGCAAAAGGGGATCACGTGAGCCCGGGGGACACTGCGACCGTCCTAAATCTAGAGTCAGTGGTCAAGCATCCGAATGTAAATTATGTGGTGGGGGGGAGGCTGCAACGGTAACAAGCGTGAAAAATGGTCGTCAGTCCCTTTTTTTTTGGTGTCGTTAACTTCGGACGTCACTAAACGAACTCAGGGGACTGGAGGGTAAAACATATAAGGAACGGTGGCTGGAATTGGGGATGTCCAGTTTAATGAAGAGAAGGATGATGGGGGGACATGATAGCAGTCTTCCAGTATCTCAGGGGCTGCCCCCAAAGAAGAGGCAGTCAAGCTATTCCCTAAAGCGCCCGAAGGCAGGACAAGAAGCAACGGATGGAAACTAACCAAGGAGAGAAGCAACCTGGAACTAAGGAGAAACTTCCTGACAGTTAGAACAATTAACCAGTGGAACATCCTGCCTCCAGAAGCTGTGAATGCTCCAACACTGGAAGTTTTTAAGAAGAGACTGGACAGCCATTTGTCTGAAATGGTATAGGGTTTCCTGCCTAAGAAGGGGGTTGGACTAGATGACCTCCAAGGTCCCTTCCAAACACCTAGTTTAATGAAGAGAAGGACGAGGGGGGACATGATAGCAGTGTTCTAGTATCTCAGGGGTTGCCCCAAAGAAGAGGAAGTCAAGCTCTTCTCCAAAGCCCCAGAAGGCAGAACAAGAAGCAACGGATGGAAACTAGTCAAGGAGAGAAGCAACCTAGAACTAAGGAGAAACTTCCTGACAGTGAGAACAATTAACCAGTGGAACCACCTGCCTCCAGAAGCGGTGGATGCTCCAACACTGGAAGTGTTTTAAGAAGAGACTGGACAGCCATTTGTCTGAAATGGGATAGGGTTTCCTATCTGAGCAGCGACTAGATGACCTCCAAGGTCCCTTCCATCATCATCATCTTATATTTTATTATTATTATTATTATTATTATTATTATTATTATTATTATTATTATTATTATTATTATTATTATTATTATTATTATTATTATTATTATTATTATTATTATTATTATTATTATTTACTATTACTATTATTATTATTACTATTATTACTGGTAATGAACTATAAAGCCCTAAATGGCTTGGGTCCGGACTATCTAAGGGAACACCTGCTGCCGGCATCATCTTCCCATCGTCCTGTGCGCCCCCACAGGGAGGGCCTTCTCAGGGTACCGCCGGTTAATGAATGCCGGCGGGTTATTCCCAGGGGAAGGGCGTTCTCTGTGGGTGCGCCTGCCCTATGGAACCAACTACCCACAGAACTTAGGACTGCCCCCGACCTTCGCTCATTTCGCCGGGACCTGAAAACTTGGCTCTTCGATCTGTTTGGTCCAGACTGTGGGGTTGTTAATTTAACTGGGTTTTAGATTTACTCTTGGGGCTTGAATTTAACTTAATCGTTTTATTTGTTTTTAATTTTTTCTATTCATGGTTTTAACTGCCCTGTAAACCGCCCTGAGTCCTACGGGAATAGGGCGGTATACAAATCCAATAAAATAAATAAAATAAATAAATCAATTACTATTATTATTAAACTATTGTTAAGTCAAGGACAGCCTGTACTGCAAATGGCAGAAAGGAGGGCTGGAAAATATGGGAGAAAAATTTCTCCCACGGAGAAACTTGCTTTATTTATCTGTGGCAGGAAAAAGTTATATTCTTCCTGGTTACTTTAGCGAAGCAGAATCTTGTGCCAAGAATTCTGAAGGGAGCGTTTCTCTGCCTGCCCCGCTTCTCTTCAGCTATATGAGAAACGCAGCCCGCTTTGAACGCAGCTGGTCAGTTTCCTGGACGACAAGCAAAATTTGGTTTATGTCATCTGATCCGCAAGGATTTTCTCGGGAAAGGAACCTAAGCTGACAATGAGCTTTTTATCTTCGGAGTTTGCCGTTCCTTGTTCTCGCTTTTGGGAGAAATGTTAAGTCATCACTCTACACAGCAGAAAGGCCTCTTGGTTGCATTAAATAAAATGACATTTCATTTTCTATCCTGAGTCACACGGGCCAAAGGAAAGCCAGGAAGCTGAGATGATTGGCAGGAGAAACCTCGTCTCTAGCGCAGGACAAGAGGTTGCCAAGAATCTGACTTTCTATTTTTGGTCGCGGTGTCGAAACAGCTTTTCGTTTGCACTTTTTTACTTATTGAGAGAAGCAGAAAAGAGAAATGGAGTCGGGGAATTAGACGTAGTCCTCGACTTACAACAGTTCATTGAGTGACCGAATTTAGAACGGCACCGAATAGGGGACTGGCGACCGTTTTTCACACTGACGAGCGTTGCAGCATGCCGGTGGTCCTGTGATTTACATTCGGGTGCTTGACAACCGACTCATATTTATGACGGGGTCAGCATCCCCTTTCGCGACCTTCTGACCAGCCAAGTCCACGAGGAAGCCGGATTCGTTGAACAACGGTGTGACTAATTTAACCAAACGCAGAGATTCGCTTTACCAATGGGGGCAAAACTCCCTTAGCCAATTTCTCACTTAACCACCAAAACGTGGGGCTCAATTGTGGTCGTAGGTTTGAGGACTACCTGTTAATTCCTCACTCCAAAAATTGATCTTAAAAAACAAACAAACCGTTCCAGAACTGATCAAACATAAATTTGTCTGAATGTATAGGGTTTCCCGCCTGAGCAGGGGGTTGGACTAGATGACCTCCAAGGTCCCTTCCAACTTTATTATTATTATATAAAACTTTTATTCATAAAACATGAAACTCAGTCAACTGAACACTCAAATTGACTGGCACTGATGGATGACACGGGCTGCTGCCAGCATCCTAGGTATCAACCAGGTATCTCCTTAAAATGGAAGATGTTCCGAGTAGCACAGGTTTTTTGTATTATTATTATTATTATTATTATTATTATTAAACTTTTATTCATTAAAAATGAAACTCAGTCAACTGAACACTCAAACTGACTGGCACTCATAGTTGACACGGGTTGCTGCCAGCCTCCCAGGTATAAACCAGGTATCTCCTTAAGATGTAAGATGTTCCGAGTAGCGCAGTTTTTTTGTAGCTTTGCTGGAGTGATTGCAGGAAGCTGCAATTTCTCGAGGTATTTTGCAAAGTTTTTGGACATAGTTCCCAGTGCCCCGATGACAATGGGGATCACTGCTACACGTTTCATCCATAATCGCGCAGTTTCGATGGCATTATTATTATTATTATTATTATTATTATTATTATTATTATTATTATTATTATTATTATTATTATTTTATTATTATTATTATTATTATTATTATTATTATTATTATTATTATTATTATTAAATCTCTGCCAGCTTTTTAGTTTTGACAGTGGTTAATCCTTGAAAAGTCCCTGGAAAGAGATCAGAAATACCTTTTTCTGATATTTTCAGAAATACCAATGTCATTTGGAGGGAGGGAGGGAGGGAGGGAGGAAGGGAAGGAGGGAGGGAAGGAAGGAAGGAAGGAAGTAAGGAAGGAAGGGAGAAGGAGGAGGGAGAGAGGGAAGGAAGAAAGAAAAAAGAAGAGGAGAGAGGGAGGGAGGAAAGGAGGGAGAAATACTAATGTCATTTGGAGGCATTGCAACCCACCCCCCGCAGGTTTCACCTAGCTATGATTCACAGTTGCTGATGGTGCCACAATTTTTAAAATGTTGGTTTTGGAAAACTGTCATCAGCGTCAGGCACTCTTCAACCCTTCCCCAAAGGGCTTTAATCTAATTTAATCCAGTTGCGTATTAAGAAGGCTTTCCTCCTGTCCTTGGCCTGCTAAATCTGGTCAGGCCTCCTTTTGCAAATAATAACCATTTATTTATTTTTCGTGTTTCTGAACCGCCCAGCTCCTTCAAAGAGGGATATACAGGTCGTCCTCAACTTACATCTCAAACGTGCTTTTTTTTTTCTTCCCAAAAACGCAACTGGATTTTTCTTGTGTGTTTCTTTTTCCTTGAAAATGTTTCACTTCTCGTCCAAGAAGCAGAACCGAAGAAGCTTCTTGGATGACAAGCGAAACATTTTTTTAAAGGGGGGGGGGGGGAAACCAAGATAGTCCAACTGCCTTTTGGATAAAAGACCTTTGGGACACAAAATACAGATCGTCCTCGAGTTACAACAGGTAATTTAGCTCAAGGTTACAACAGCATTGAAAAAAGGGACTTACGACCATGTTATACAGTTACCACCTTTGTAACTGTGAACCAAATTCAGACGCTTGGAAACTGACTCGTACTTATGACAGTTTCAGTGGCCCCGGGGGTCGCTTGACCCCCTTTTGCGACCGTTTGAAAAGCAAAGTCAATGGAGAAAGCCAGATTCACTTAACAACCGGGTGACTAACAAATGCAGTGGTTCACTTAACAACTGTGGCAAGAAAGGTGGTAAAACGGGGCAAAACTCACTGAAGAAATGCCTCACTGAACAACAGAAAGGTTGGGCTCCCTTGCGGTCGTAAGTCAAGGACTACCTGTGAAAGCGGAACATAAAACTTAATAATTCCAATTTAGGCTGGCTTTTCTCAAGTCTCCCTTCACATTCGGTTATAAAGAACTAACAATAGTTAGTCCTCAACTTACGACTGAGCCCAACATTCCCATTGCTAAGCCAGACAGCTGTGAAGTCAGCTTTGCCCCATTTTGCGACCTTTCTGGCTCCCGTTGTTAAGCGAACCACAGCGGTGGTGGTGGTTGAGCGAGTCACACGGTCGTTCATTGACTCTGGGTCTTCCCCGTTGACTTGGCTCGGTCGGGAAGTCGCCAAAGGGGGAGTCGCGTGACCCCGGGACGTTGCGACCGTCGTAAGTCCGAATCAGTCGCCAAGCGTCGGAATTTGCTTCACATGAACCAGGGGGATGCAACAAAGGTGGCAACTACGGGGGAAAAAACGGTCGTAAGTCCCTTTTTTTCCAGGCCGTTGTAACTTTGGAGTAAACGAACTCTTTTGGAACTCGAGAACGACCGTCGTAAGTCCGGGTCAGTTGCCAAGCGTCCGAATTTTGATCAGGCGACCCACGGGGGACGCTGCGCCGGTCGTAAAGTGTGTGCCAAACGTTCCTGGGTCGCTTCGCTCGTCGGCGCTGTCAGTTCGGTCGCTAAACGAGTGGTCGTAAGTCGAGGAGTGCCCGTATTCTAAGCTCAAGACCCTCCCCATGAGTTTATCCACACACCCCCGACTGCAACCCCGCCCTCATGTCTTAGCCCCCCCCCAGGTCC
The DNA here is from genome assembly GCF_964194415.1 of Vipera berus. Classification (NCBI taxonomy): domain Eukaryota; kingdom Metazoa; phylum Chordata; class Lepidosauria; order Squamata; family Viperidae; genus Vipera; species Vipera berus. Next base: position 3,274,313 of record NC_138207.1, read on the forward strand.
CCCCCTTTTTCGCCTCGGTCCCCCAACTCTGCACCCCCTCCCCCCCCACGGCTCCCCTCCCCCCCCCAAACTCCCCCCCCCGCCCACCTGCTCTCCTCCTGCTCTCCGACCTCCATCCCCGGGTCTCTCAGGGACCCACGACCTCACTGCCGGCCCGAGAGACACCCAGTCCGAGGCCACCGCCGTCTCCGCCCGCTGCCATCGTCGGAGCCAGGGCGGGAAGCCTCCTCCTGTTTCTTCTCGCCCCGCCGCTCCGTCACCGCCGGGGACTGCAACTCCCGGCATGCCCCGGGCAGCTTCCGGTCGTGGCGCGCCTCCCCCCTCCCTCCCCACTAAGCCGCGCCTCCTTTGGGCCGCCTCCGCCAAGGGAAGCGCCGCGCATGCGTACGTCGCGAGGCCCGCGCTCGGAGGGAACTTCAACTCCCGAGAGGCTTTGGCGGCACTTCCGGCCTGGGTTGGTTGGTTTGGTTCGGTTTGGTTTTTTCCCCTCGCCCGTGGCTTGCTGAGCCTTGGGGACGATCCGTCTTATGTGGGGGCTGGGACGCGTGTTTGGATGGTCGTGTGAATGACGGGAAAGGGGGAATCTTCTGAGCCGGGCTTTAGTTAAAAAAAAATGAGTCTCGCGTTACAAAATAATCAGCAGATCTTGCTTTTTTTTCCCCAAAGGACAAGAAGCAACAGGTGGAAACTAATCCAGGAGAGAAGCGACCTGGAATTAAGGAGAAACTTCCTGACAGCGAAGACGATTAGTAAGTGGAACGGCTTGCCTCCAGAGTAATAATAATAATAATAATAATAATAATAATAATAATTATAATTATAATTATAATTATAATAAATATAATAATAATAATAATTAATAATTAATAAATAATAATAATAATAATAATAATAATAATAATAATAATAATAATAATAATAATAATAATAATAATAATAATAATTATTATTTGATTTGTATACTGCCCTTCTCCCGAAGGACTCAGGGCGGTGAACAGGGCAATACATGTTAAAAGACAAGAATACAAAAATTAAAAGAGTGGTGGGCGCTCCATCACTGGAGGTTTTTAAGAAGAGACTGGACAACCACCTGTCTGAAATCTTATAGGGTCTCCTGCTTGAGTAGGGGGTTGGACTAGATGACCTCTAGGGTGAAATTCAAGGTGCTGGTTATTACCTATAAAGCCCTACATGGCCTGGGTCCGGGTTATTTGAGGGAACACCTGCTGCCGGCATCAAATGCCCTTCGCCCAGTGCGCTCCCACAGGGAGGGTCTGCTCAGGGTTCCACCGGTGAGAGATTGCCGGCGGGTGACACCCAGGGATAGGGCCTTCTCAGTGGGAGCGCCTGCCCTCTGGAACCAGCTGCCGGTGGAGCTTAGGACTGCCCCCGACCTCCGATCATTCTGCCGGGGCCTGAAGACCTGGCTCTTCGAGCTCTCTGGCCCAGGCTGAGGAGAAATTTTTAATTGGGGTTTTAATTGTGTACAGGGTCAATTTAATATTTTTTAATTCGGTTTTAACTTTTGTATGTTGGATTTTTTAATTCCCTGTAAACCGTCCTGAGTCCTCAGGGAAAGGGCGGTATATAAATGTAACTAACTAAATAAATAAATAAATAAATAGGGTCCCTTCCAGCTCTATTCTGATCGGCTGTTGTATTCCACCGTATGGCATCTGCAGGGAAGAAAGTTTAATTATAGAAATCAGAACAATACAGTATTGTAATGAATGCAATGTAGCTTAATAAATAAGGAACTAGCAGGAGGAGTTGTAGGTATGTTTGCCGCCTTGAGTTACTTGTCAAGAAACAAAGATGGGATTAAAAAAAATGGAAAGATCGGGTTGCATTGGCAAGATTCTGCAAACTGATAACATGGTGAACATTTCCCAATAGTTAGAAGAGCAGTAGGCAAACCTTGCTTAGCGATGGGAGTTATAAATGTTTAGTTACAAATTATACGTTTGTTTTTTATTGGAGATGCTTTGAGTGCTATATGGGGAGAAGGGCCAGCTTTACCTTGAAAGGTAATGAAGGAAACAAAACATGTTTTTATGCTGCTTTGGACTCATATCCAGCCAGCTGGGACTGACTGGGTTATCTAAGGTCAAAAGTATTTTCCACTTGCCCTGGGGAATAATTCAAGTAAACTCCTACTTAGATCCAAATGGAAGTGAGGACATATTCAATTGGGTTTTACTGCCTTAATCTTTTATAATGCTGTTTTTATTATGTTGTGAGACACCCATTGTGTGATTGCAAGCTTTCTTTTATTTATTATTTATTTATTTGTTAAATTTATCGGCCCCTTCCGTCTCGCTGTGAGGCTACTCTCGGCGTCTCACAACAATAAAAAAGGAAGAAATGAAGAGAGTGTACACGAAACAGAAGTAAAATAATAGCACCGTAAAAGAAACTGTGCAAAAGAAAACAATAATAATAATAATAATAATAATAATAATAATAATAATAATAATAATTTGATTTCTATACCGCCCTTCTCCCAAAGGACTCAGGGCGGTGAACAGGGCAATACACAATAAAAATCGAATACAAAAATTAAAAAGTCATTAAACATCATGCCCATAAAATCAATACATATTAAAGGCGAATAGATCAAGGCGAGACGACATCAATATGAGATGGGTGGCCCAGAAATTGAATAACAAATAAATAGGGCATTTTTATTCTCCTTTGGGGTCCCGGGGTGTCTCACGCACACTATGCATATCGGAATAACTCTCTACCCACACCTTTGCAGTCCAAAAATAGCACACAAAGAAGAACTTACGAGAATGAAAGAGGAAAAACTGCCAGAGCAGGAACTGCTGCTAAAAATTTAATAGTAGCTTTTAGAAAAGTGTAGAATAAGCTATTTAAAGAAAACAAAAAACTGGCTTTCAATGCAGCTGCATGAACTGGTAATAATAATAATAATAAATAATGATGATGATAATAATAAAGTTGGAAGGGACCTTGGAGGTCATCTAGTCCAACCCCCTGCTCAGGCAGAAAACCCTATACCATTTCAGACAAAAAGCTGTCCAGTCTCTTAAAAACTTCCAGTGTCGGAGCATTCACCACTTCTGGAGGCAAGGAGTTCCACTGGTTAATTGTTCTAACTGTCAGGAAGTTTCTCCTTAGTTCTAGGTTGGCTTCTCTCCTTGATTTTCTAGTTCTTACGATCTCCAGAAATAGATAAAGCCCTATGCTTTGGGCCTTTGGTTCAGCATTTAGTTACAGGTGATCCTTGACTTACGATTGCGACGGAGCCCAACATTTCCGTTACTAAGCGAGACATGGTTACGTGAGTTTTGCCCCATTTTACGATCCTTCTTGCCACAATTAGTAACTGAATCACTGCACCGCCTGGCCCTTTAAGAGAAGCTTCCTTGAAGCCAGAACTTGGGGGAAGCCGCCAGGCATATAAGTCAAGGAATTGCTTATGTAGAGTCCTCAGGTTATGACAACTATTGAGTCCAGGATTTCTGTTGCTATGTGAGACAGTTGTTAAATGAGTTTTTGCCCCATCTTACAAACTTCCTTGACACAGCTAAGTTGAATTCCTGCAGTTGTTAAGTTAGTTAACTAACCACAGTGACTTCCCCCTTGACTTTGCTTGTCAGGTCATAAAAGGGGATCACACACACAGGGACACTGTGACCGTCATAAATATGAATCGGTTGCCCAGTGTTCAGATTTTGATCATGTGACTGTGGGGAATGCGGCAACCATCGTTAAGCGTGAAAAACCATCATAAGTCACTTTTTGGTGCTCCCAGGATTCCAGAATAACTGAAGGAAGCTTCACATGATGATTGTGGCTCTGTTACTATTGACATCCCGCTGTCTATTATTTTTCTCTTTTTTTTGCTTAGTTCTGCTTTTTATAGTTTTTAATGTTTTTATTAATTATACTGTTGAAGGAAAAGTCTTCAGTCCAAGCTGGGAATAAACAACATGGCAACTTCTTTAGAAAGAAGTTTGCAGTTTATTGAAGAGGAGAGCCAGACAAGAAGATGGCTCTGGAAGAAAAGAGAGAGAGCAAATGTAGGGAGTGGGTTTTTATACCCTCTGGAGCCTTTCGTTTGGAGCTGTTTCCTGTTTGAGGCTTTGTGTTTCCTGTGTCATGTATACTGACCTGAGTCTGAGTGTGCCCCTTTGGCATCTGTGGGTTAATCCTATTATGTCCTGTCTTAGAGTTTGAGTGGGGTATGTAGATTTTATGTGTCTTTGTGTTCTTAATCTTCTAGCTAGGGGCCTCCAACCTTCCTGAATGGATTATCACATCTGCATTTCTACAGAGCTGTTTTCTGCTTGGGGGGAGACTTGAGGGCTATTAAGAAAAACTGGGCGTGGTTTTCTGCCTCTTTAAGATCCTTTGAGGAAATATATTTTTCTTCCCTTTTAATATTTCCTTCTCTGGGGGGCTGACTTCCCACAATACGTTATGGTTTTTTTGTTTTACACTTTTATTTATTTATTAAATTTATATGCCACCCAACTTATTATCAAGTGCAGTTTTAGCTAATACAGTATTAGGTTGTTATAAGCCACACAGAGTTACTTTCCGTGAGATGGGTCGCCACGTACGTTTGATTAATAAATAAGTACACAGTATTTATTTATTTATTATTTATTTATTAATGGGATTTATATCCCGCCCTATCTCCTGAAGGACTCAGGGCGGCTAACAGCAAAACATATAATAAGTACAGAAATTAAGATAAAAATAAAATTAAAATCATCTGTGCAATAAATTAAAATTAAAAATTAAAAATAAATTAAAAATTGTAAATATAATTAAAATGCCTGCCAGTCCAGGTCAGCCAGGTGGAAAAGGAGTGTTTTGAGGCCGTGGCGAAAGGACTGGAGATTTTGGGCCATCCGAAGCTCAGGGGGGAGCTGGTTCCACAGGGCTGGCGCTCCCACAGAGAAGGCCCTTCCCCTGGGGGTCGCCAGCCGGCATTGTCTAGCCGACGGTACCCTGAGGAGGCCTTCTCTGTGTGAGCGTACTGGGCGATGGGAATTCGTTCCCGGCAGCAGATGGTCCTGCAAGTATCCCGGGCCTAAGCCATGTAGGGCTTTAAAGGTAAGTACTAGCACCTTAAATCTCACCCGGAGGGCAACCGGTAGCCAATGCAGCTCACGCAGGAGGGGTGTAATATGGGAGTATCGGGGTGCTCCCATCACTACTCGTGCAGCTGCACTCTGCACCAGCTGAAGCCTCCGGGTGGTCTTCAAGGGCAGCCCCATGTAGAGTATTATACATGAAACAATTGCCCGGTGTAATGTAAAAGGGAACGGGTTTTATCGGGAGAGCCACCAAAAATAAAGTCTACCTCTGAGTCACCTAATGAATTCAGAATGGAGCTGGAAGGGACCTTGGAGGTCTTCTAGTCCAACCCCCCCCCCCGCTCAGGCAGGAAACCCCCATCCCATTTCAGACAAATGGCTATCCAGTCTCTTCTTGAAAGCCTCCAGTGTTGGAGTACCCATAACTTCTGGAGGCAACTTCTGTTCCACCGGATTAATTGTTCTTACTGTCAGGAAATTTTTCCTTAATTCCAGGTTGCTTCTCTCCTTGGTGAGTTTCCATCCATTGTTTCTTGTCCTGCCTTCTGGTGCTTTGGAGAATAGCCTGACTCCCTCTTCTTTGGGGCAGCCCCTCAAATACTGGAATACTGCTATAATGTCACCGTTCTTCGTACGTTTTTGTTTCCAGGCCTTTAATCATCTTTGTTGCTCTTCTCTGCACTTTTCCCAAAGTCTCAACTTCTTTTTTGTAATGCGGTGGCCAAAACTGGATGCAGTATTCCAGGTGTGGCCTTACTAATGTTAGACACAAAAATAGTCACAAATTGAAATCCACTCTGAGTTACAAACAGTGCTTTTTTTGTAAAAGAAATAGGTGCCGGAACTCACACGTCATACAACCCACCTTACCTACCCTACAAGGTTCCATCCAAAAAAGGTGCCGGAACTCCGTTCTGAGCGTTTTATGAGAAAAAAAGCCCTGGTACAAATAGAAAAGAAGTTTATTAGACTCTTCACAACAAAGGCTAAAAAGTGCCTACACCTGCCAGTTCAAAGGCTTCAATTCTTTGGTGCTCAGCCTTTCTTATGGTCCAGCTTTCACTGCCATACATTGCAACTGGGAAGACCACAACCTTGACTATACGCCTTTGAAGCCTTTGAACTATGGTGCTGGAGAAGACTCCTGCGAGTTCCTTGGACTGCAAGGCGATCAAACCGGTCGGTCCTAGAGGAGATCAACCCCGACTGCTCTTTGGAAGGCCAGATCCTGAAGCTAAAACTCAAATACTTTGGCCACCTAATGAGAAGGAAGGACTCACTGGAGAAGAGCCTAATGCTGGGAAAGGTTGAGGGCAATAGAAGAAGGGGACGACAGAGAATGAGGTGGCTGGATGGAGTCACTGAAGCAGGAGGCGTGAGCTTAGATGGACTCCAGAAGATGGTGGAGGACAGGAAGGCCTGGAGGAACATTGTCCATAGGGTCGCGATGGGTCGGACACGACTTCGCAACTAACAACAACACCTGCCAGGGGTACCAGGCACCAGAAGGTACTTAAAAACAATTCCTAGATGGTGACTCACACTGGACCCCATGGTAACTCCTGTTCTCTCCCTCCCTCCACTTGAGGCCTGTATTTTCCCCCATATACTCAAAGCATCTGCTCAAGCAATTGATTATAAAATGATTATTATAAAATACAAAATATGATTATATGATAATACTAAAAGCATATATATATTTATTTTTAAATTTCCTTGCTACTTCGTTATTTTCCACACTAAGGATTTATAAAACGGTACTAATACTTCAGCTGATTTTGACCCTGTGCCTCTGTTTATATAACCAAGGATTGTATTGGCTTTTTTGGCTGCTGCTGCACACGGCTGGCTCATGTTTAAGGGATCGTCCACTCACAACTACCTGCCACTAGAAGGGGTCTAAGAAGACACCTAGCTCCACGCCTTCATTGTGCAAACCCAGAAAAACTGCAACAGTTGAATAAACTATGATGCAGTTCAGACAAGTAAGTCGTAATAAACTTACCATTTTTATGTATTTCATATATTATTAAACTAATTTGTATAGCCACCCAATTCCAGGGTGACATACAACGTTTAAAGTTTTTCTCAACTTTAAAATGGGTGGACCTCTTAATAATAATAAACCTTTATTGTCAAAGTACAACATGTGTACATTGAGATTAGCTGAGCCTCCCCCCCCCCCCGTGCTCTCTGCCCACAACACACAGTGACAACAAACCCTCCATCCTACCACACCATGTGAATCAACTACACCACACACCGGCCTCCCAAGTCAATTCTGTATAAGATTATGTCCCATTTAAAAGCCTAACAGCCCACAGATAAAAGCTATTTTTCAGCCTGTTGGTACGGCTGGCTATATTCCTGTATCTCCTACCGGATGGTAGGAGAGTAAAGAGATACGGTCCAGGGTGTGAGTCGTCCCTGAGAATCTTCCTCACTCTTCCAAGGCAGCGAGCCCTGGCGAGGTCATCCAGTGGTGTCAGGGGACAGCCCACCATGTCTTGTGCTGTGCTCACTACCCTCTGTAATACTTTCCTGTCCGTGGCTGTCAGACCAGCATACCAAACCACAATACCGTACGAGAGGACGCTCTCTATGGTAGACCGGTAAAAGAGGGTCATTAGCCGTTGTTCTACCCTGTTCTTCCGCAAGACCCTAAGAAAGTGAAGCCTCTGTTGGGCCTTTCTAGCCACCTGAGTTGTGTTAAGATGGAGAATTCTGGAACTGAAGTCCATGGCATCTTAAAACAAACCCTGGTTTAAACACGGGCAAAACAATGCAACTGTCTTATAGTATCAGCCAAGTCCTGGCTGTGTAGAGTCCTCCCCGCCTGCAGGGGGCAGAGGGCTCCCTTCAACTCTTCGCCGCCGCAGAGGGTCGCAATCCCCGCGCATGCGGAGAAACTAAAGCCACAGTTCTCCCTCTCTCTCTCTCTCTCTCTCTCTCTTTGGCCGGTACGCGCACGCGCTAAAGCCGTTGGTTCCCTCCGCCGCCACCCGAATGCGCAGGCGCTGGGCGTGACCGACGCATGCGCTGAAAGAAAAAAAAAGGACCCCCGCCCCCTCTCAGTCGGCTGCTGCTTTGCTTCGCGTCTTGTGTAGCGACGAGACCAGCAGCGGCCATGAGCGGATTCGGCACCGGGGCGCCCTCGCTTCAGAAAGGCGGCAGCAGCGGCGGGGAAACGCTGGAAAAGATCGACATGTCCCTGGGTGAGACGTAGCGCTCAACCCCGGCGCGGAGGGAGGCGGGCAAGTGGGCAGAACGGCGAGGGGAGGGAATTGCTCGGACCGAACCATGGAGACACTGGCGGGGGGGGGTTTGCTCGGGCCGAACCATGTGGATGCTGGCTGAGGATTCTCGGGCCGAACCATGGAGACACCGGCGGGGGGGGTGTGCTCGGACCGAACCATGCTGACGCTGGAGGGAGATGGTGGGGCCGAACCATGGGGACGCTGGCGAAGGGGGGGTGGGGTGTTCGGGCCGAACCGTGGGGATGCTGGCTCGGGGTACGGAGGGGCTCCGGACCAGAGGTGGGCGTGGCCCGAAAGAGGGGGTGACGGGTCTCCGCCCTCGGGGAGAAGTCTTCCTTTGGGTCCAGCAGGACACTTCCTGCTATTGCCTGGCTCAAGGCCAGCTGACTTTGCAAGCTTGGGATTTCCTGGTGGTCTCCTGTTCGGATATAAACCTTAGGATGGGTGGGTGGATGGATGGATAGATACGGATCATGTATATGGATGTCTGTGTGTGTGTGTGTGTGTGTGTGTGTGTGTGTGTGTATGTATATATATATATATGTATATATATATATTTATATATGTATATGTATATATGTATATATATATACACACACACACACAAACACACACATATACACACTAATATATATTAGTGTGGGACGTGGTGGCTCAGTGGGTTAGGACGCTGAGCATGTCGATCAGAAGGTCGGCAGTTTGGCGGGTCGAATCCCGAGTGCCGCGTAACAGAGTGAGCGCCTGTTACTCGTCCCAGCTTCTGCCAACCTAGCAGTTCGAAAGCACGTAAAAATGCAAGTAGAAAAATAGGGACCACTCCGGTGGGAAGGTAACAGCGTTCCGTGCACCTTTGGCGTCCAGTCATGCCGGCCACAGGACCACGGAGACGTCCTCGGTCAAGCGCTGGCTCTTCGGCTTTGAAACGGAGGTGAGCACCGGCCCCTAGAGTCGGAAACGACTAGCACGCGTGTGCGGGGGAACCTTTACCTGTGTGTGTGTGTGTGTGTGTGTGTGTGTAACAAACACACACACACACACACACAGAGAGAGAGAGAGAGAGAGAGAGAACAGTATACCAGGTAAAATATTACATTAAGGTAAAACCATGGTAAAATTGCTTTAAGATGGTGCCATAAAATGCTTTATTTACTTATATATGTTTATGTATAATGTGTTTTATTCCTGTTTGTAATGAATGTCAGTGATTGCATGGCCTCTGAAGATTTAGTATACGGCGTACCCTAAATAAAAAATAATAAACCTTGGTGTTTGAGAGAGCAGCCAGGGTTTGCTTGCTGTTCCCTGCCCTTAGGTTTAGGTTTTGCAAGCTCTGCCTTAGGAGGGAAAAGGCCGGGCTGGGGTTTGGAGGAAGAAAATTTGCAGCGTGTTACCAACATCTGTTTGAGTCTCATTGGGCGGGAAGATTTATTTATTTATTTATTTATTTTAATTCCATTTATATCCCGCCCTTCTCCGAAGACTCAGGGCGGCTTACAAGCTTAGCAGTAGCCTTCATTCTATGTATATGCCTGCTTATTAGGGCTTTCATACACCCCCAAGCGGCATTATTACAAAGTCAGCTTATTGCCCCCAATAATCTGGGTCCTCAAGGATGGAAGGCTGAGTCAACCTTGAGCCTGGTGGGATGTTGGCTTCGCCTTCCTCTTTTAGGTTGTATGTATGTTGCTGAAAACAGGCCAGACTATCTTTGGTATTTGAACCTTATTTTTCTGTAACGGGGATATCCTAAATTTCGGCTTGTAGAAATTTATAAATCACACTGAATGTTAACGCTGGGATGGATAAACTGTATGAGGGCTTAAAAACGTGGCCTTCTTTCCTGAATGTGAGTGCTGTAGATAGTGGTAGGGTTTTCTATGGCAAATTAAATCAAAAATTGCCCACCTGTATTTTAGCCCAAACTAGCAGGTGGTTTACATGTATTCAGAAAAGTTTGAGAGTGAAAAACAGTACAGGAAAATTAAAAGCAAAAGCAAAATAGTAGCAGACAAAGCCCACAAGCCTTGTTGGTGGTAGAAAATCTGTTTATTTTATTTTATGTACAGGTAGCTTTCTAGGGAGGACAAACAGTTACAAAGATGTAAGTGAAATATTTATTGAAGGCAAGACTTTTCCAATAAGAATGTAGAGAAAAAGAACCTAACGGAGGGGCGGTTAAGAAATCTGAAATGTAAATAAAACATAAATAAACCTGCCAGATCTCTTCAGGATTAAGGTTAGGAGCTATCCCATTTATTTGATGTATATTGTTACCTTTTATCCTTCCCTCAGGAACCTAACAGCATGCATAATACTTCGTCCTTTCTTTTCCCCACAAACCTCTGAACTGGTAGGTTGAAGAGAGCGACAAGCAGAGAGATGAGTGTAGAGCAGGGGTCTTCAGACTTGGCCCCTTCATGACTTCTGGACTTCAACTCCCAGAATTCCTCAGCCAGCGTGGAGGAACTAAGGCCCCTTCATGCTTTGTGGACTTCAACTCCCAGAATTCCTCAGCCAGCGTGGGGGAACTATAGCCCCTTCATGACTCGCGAACTTCAACTCCCAGAATTCCTCAGCCAGGCACGCCTGTGCTTTTTTTTCTTGTTTTTTTTCCCCTCTTACCTCCTCTCGTGGAGAGATTGCATAGGAAGGGATTACAAGAGAGTAAGCGATGCTGGCTGAGGCATTCTGGGAGTTGAAGTCCACAAGTCATCAAAGGGCCAGGTTTGAAGACCCCTGCTGTAGAGGACTACCCAGATGGTTGGGGAAGGAATACAGCAGCTAGCGAAATTTGAATGAAGCCCAGGAAAGGAGGAAGGTGTTAGAAAGAAATGGAAGGTTGCTCTGCCCTGATTCTCTTTGGCAGAAGAGGGAGGGAAGAATCTTTTTCAAGATTCTGTAACCATAGAGCAGAGTTGGGCAAAGATGGCCCCTTTAGGGCCCGTGGACTTCGATTCCCAGCATTCCCGAGTCAGCCATGGTTTCCTGTTGCCTTCTCATATTGGTATGTTGTGATGACATCACTTCGTTGTTTATATGTACACTATGTACACTGACAACCTACGCACAAGACAAATGCCTTGTGGGACCAATCACACTTGGCCAATCAAGAATTCTATTGTAATTTATTTTTTTGTAATTCTCTTCCTCCTCCTCCTCCTCCCCTTATCGTGTCCTATCCTAATTTATATTTCCGTATTTCATATTTTCTAACCTGGCTGACACTGAGAGGCATCTGGACTTTCCTACTCCTGTTGGGACATCTTGAGCATTTGTTGTTGTTGCGAAATCGTGTCCGACCCCTGGCGACCCCATGGATGACGTTCCTCCAGGCCTTCCTGTCCTCTACCATCTTCTGGAGTCCATTTAGGCTCACGCCTCCTGCTTCAGTGACTCCATCCAGCCACCTCATTCTCCGTCATCCCCTTCTTCTCTTGCCCTCAACCTTTCCCAGCGTTAGGCTCTTCTCCAGTGAGTCCTTCCTTCTCATTAGGTGGCCAAAGGATTTGAGTTTTAGCTTCAGGATCTGGCCTTCTAAAGAGCAGTCAGGGTTGATCTCCTCTAGGACCGATCGGTTTGATCGCCTTGCAGTCCAAGGGACTCGCAGGAGACTTCTCCAGCACCATAGTTCAAAGGCTTCAATTCTTTGGTGCTCAGCCTTTCTTATGGTCCAACTTTCACTGCCATACATTGCAACTGGGAAGACCATAGCCTTGACTATACGCACTTTTGTTGGCAGGGTGATGTCTCTGCTTTTTAGTGTGCTGTCTAGATTTGCCATGGCTTTCCTCCCCAGGAGCAAGCGTCTTTTAATTTCCTGCCTTGAGCATAGCACCCCCCCATTTTCTTGGGGTGATCTCTGAACTGGCCCCACCATAGGTCAGCTCCGTCCCGAATCTCACATAAACTTGGTCCTTGGTGCTCAAGTGAATCTGATCTAGGGTTATAATTGGGGTCCAAGCTCCCAAGGACTTGCATTGAATTAATACCAACCTTTGAAGCTACACGTGGAAAACAAATAGGCAGCTATTTTAATTATTGGAACACTATGTTCCCATTTCGAAACCCCTGGAGTTAATTAAGATTTCAGTATCTGCACCGGGCCAGTTTTTCATGATGGCGTTAAATTCTTAGGCAACCTTCTTTAGTTGATTTGACTTTTTTTTTTAAATCCCACCTTTATTTATAAATAACTCAAGGCAGAGAACATTTGAAAGACATCTTCCACTTTTCCCTACAACAACAGCCCTGTGAGGTGGGGAGGGCTGAGAGGGAATGATTGGCCCAAGGTCACCCAGCTGTCTTTCATGTCTGAGGCGGGACTAGAACTCACTGTCTCCTGGTGATTGGCCCAAGGTCACCCAGCTGGCTTTCATGCCTAAGGCGGGACTAGAACTCACCGTCTAAATATGAGTCAGTTGCCAAGCATCTGAATTTTGATCATGTGACTCTGGGGATGGTGCAGCGGTCGTAAGTGTGAAAAATGGTCATGAGTCACCTTTTTTCAGTGCCGTTGTAACCCCAAATGATCACTAAATGAACCGTCGTAAGTGTACCCATAGTTGTTTTCTTACACACACACACACACTGTAGATTTCCTTAGGATTTTGCAAGAAAGATGTTAAAGTCTAAAGCAGCATTTCTCAAGCTTGTCGACTTGAAGATGTCTGGATTTCGATTCCCAGAATTCCCTAGCAAGCCACGCCTGGTTTTTCTCTCCCCCCCCCCCCCCGTCTTCTGTTATCCACTAAAGTGGAGAAAATGCAGAGGAAGGGATTACAAGAGAGCAAGCTATGCTGGCTGAGAGGTGCAGGACAGAATTAAATTAAATTCTTTTGCACCAGCAGGAGAGAATTAACATTTCACTCCAGAGAACACAGAGGCCAATTCAAGACGCTTGCGCCCGAAAATCGGTTCCACTTTGCAGACCGCAAGATGGTGACTTCTGTCAGCAGTTCAGAGCGTCCCAGACAAAAGCCATTGTAATTCGCTGAGCATTCCAGCCCTTGTTCCAACTTCAGATTTTACAAAGGGGGACACACACACACACACACACACACACACACACAGAGAGACCTGGGAGGAAATTTAGCCAATTCATCTTCACAATCATTTTTTTACCCCCCCCCCCCCCCCTACAGCTGTCTATTTGATCTGGGCCACTCCAAGGAGACAGGTATTTGTTAAAAAGCTAATAGTGTTGGAAAATGAATTAGTTTCTTTGGGCAACACAAATGCTTCACAGGCTCTTAACCAGAGAGGGGTGGGTGGGGAAATGTCCAGATTCCATTTTTCATTTCACTGAATTGTTGTGCTGAGTTGGCCCTCTTAGGCCGCCGAGTCCATTCCCTTACTCAGGGCGTGTTTTTTTCCCCATCCTAGCTTCTTCCTTCTGCCTTATTATTATTATTATTATTATTATTATTATTATTATTATTATTATTATTATTATTATTATTATTATTATTATTATTATTATTATTATTATTGCCATCAGTTTAATTCTTGAAGACTCCTGACTTGAGTTTCTCTTAAATTGTGCACCTTTCTGCAGAGCTCATAGAATAGAATTGAGCTGGAAGGGAACCAGGAGAGACGGTTTTTGCAAGCGGTGTGTCTGATATCGTTTCTCGGCTCTCCTCTAGAAATTTGCTTTTTGCACCTTAAGATATACGTCTGTGTTTTTTGGTTTTTGATTTTTAGATTTCTTTTCTCCCGTGTTTATTATTTTTTATGAATAACTCAAGATGGTGAACCTAATGCCCCTGCTTCCTGTTCTCCTCACAGTAACATGTATTGCCCTGTTCACCGCCCTGAGTCCTTCGGGAGAAGGGCGGTATACAAATATAATTAAATAAATAAATAAACAACCCTGCGAGATGGGTTGGGCTGAGAGAGTGTGGCTGGCCCAACGCCATCCAGCTGGCTTTCCTGGCTAGGATAGAACTAGAACTCACCATCTCCTGTTACCCAAGGAGAGACCAGAACTCACCATTTTAAATAGGAGCCAGCCGTCTGTGGCAGCTGCCGGAAAAGCCAACACACTGCTAGGCTGCATTAACAGAGGGATAGAATCAAGATCCCGTGAAGTGTTAATACCGCTTTACAAGGCCTTGGAAAGGCCACACCTGGAATACGGCATCCAGTTTTGGTCACCACGATGCAAAAAAGATGTCGAGACTCTAGAAAAAAGAGTTCAGAGAAGAGCAGCAAGGATGATTGGGGGACTGGAGGCTAAAACATACAAAGAACGGCTGCTGGAATTGGGGATGTCCGGTTTAATGAAGAGAAGGACGAGGGGGGGACATGATAGCAGCCTTCCAGTATCTCAGGGGTTTCCCCAAAGAAGAGGCAGTCAAGCTCTTCTCCAAAGCGCCTGAAGGCAGGACAAGAAGCAACAGATAGAAACTAACCAAGGAGAGGAGCAACCTAAAAATAAGGAGGAATTTCTTGAAAGCAAGAACAATTAACCAGTGGAACTCCTTGCCTCCAGAAGCGGTGAATGCTCCAACACTGGAAGTTTTAAAGAAGAGACTGGACAGCCATTTGTCTGAAATGGTATAAGGTTTCCTGCCTGAGCAGGGGGTTGGACTAGGCGACCTCCAAGGTCCCTTCCAGCTCTATTATTATTATAAAATTTTTATTCATAAAACTGAACACTTATTATTATTATTAATAATAATAATAATCTTTTATTCATAAAACATGGAACTCAGTCAACTGAACACTCAAATTTACTGGCACTAATTGTTGACACGGGTTGCTGCCAGCGTCCTAGGTTGTTGTTATTGTTGTTATTATTATTATTATTATTATCACCACCACCACCATCATCATCTCCTGGTGACTGGCCCAAAGTCAACCAGCCGGCTTTCATGCCTAAGGCGGGACTAGAACTCACAACCTCCTCGCTTTTTCCGAGCCAGCACTTTAACCACGACAACAAGCTGGCTCTCGCCATGGATACGTGAAAGCACAGATTCCGTATTCCATTAGTTTCCTGCAGAACCACCTTTCCCGGGAGTCGCCTGCTCCCTCTTTTTGGAGTGGATCCCTTCAGCTCCTGGCTTGCTTCTACGAGTCACTTCCTGTTTCTTCCAGCTGTCGTGGCCTGTGGTTTCTATCTTGAGCCCTTACAACGTAGAGTAGACCAGCAGAGCGCAAGGTTAATCTGGCAAAAATCTTCTGTGCCTCATCGCAGGGTGGAATTGAGAATAAATCGGGTGGCTGCAGGTTGTGGAGTTCTGACTTATTGGGAAGGGTTGTGGATGATGCAAATGGGACCTTTTAACAGCAGTAATTCTCACTGGACAGTTGAAGGTTTAATTTAAACCAGGAGCAGGGAACCACGGACCCTTTATGACTTGTGGAGTTCAGCTCCCAGAATTCCAGAGCCAGCTATGGCTGATTCAGGGATTCTGGGAGTTGAAGTCCTCAAGCCGTCAACGGGCCATCATTCCCCGTCCCTGATTTAAACGATCCATTTGGGATTTTGGTGCCAGATTGGGGCTGCAAAGATTTACCCTTTCTGGGGACTGAATAAAAATTGCAGGATTTCCTGCACTTGGTGGAAGATGGATGGATGGATAGATATTTTTTTTTATATTTTTTTATTTTAATTCCATTTATATCCCGCCCTTCTCTGAAGACTCAGGGCGGCTTACAAGCTTAGCAGTAGCCTTCATTCTATGTATATGCCTGCTTATTAGGGCTTTCACACACACCCCAAGCGGCATTATTACAAAGTCAGCTTATTGCCCCCAACAATCTGGGTCCTCATTTTACCTACCTCGGAAGGATGGAAGGCTGAGTCAACCTTGAGCCTGGTGGGATGCGAACCTGCACTAATTGCAGGCAGCTGGTGTTACTTAAGGAGGCATTAGCCCACTGCTCCACCAAGGCTACCCCCCCCAAATTAAGCTAGGGCTTATTTTTGTTGTAGGCCTTACTTTCGGGGAAACATGGGAGATAGAGATAGAGATAGGTAGGTAGATAGATAGATAGATAGATAGATAGATAGATAGATAGATAGATAGATAGATAGATAGATAGATAGATAGATAGATAGAGATAGAGCAAGATACAGACAGAGACAGATAGAGTTAGAAAGAGATAGGTGAGTGGATAGATAGACAGACAGACAGACAGACACAGATGGATAGAGAGAGACAGATGAGTAGATAGATAGATAGAGACAGACACAGACAGACGGATAGAGCTAGACAGAGATAGATGAGTAGATAGATAGAGACAGACAGACAGACAAGTAGATAGATAGGTAGATAGAGCAAGATAGAGAGACAGACGGATAGAGACAGAGATAGGTGAGTGGATAGAAAGATACATAGAGAGAGAGAGAGACAGACAGACAGATGGATAGAGAGACAGATCGAGATAGGTGAGTGGAGATAGACAGACAGACAGACAGACAGATAGATAGATAGATAGATAGATAGATAGATAGATAGATAGATAGATAGATAGATAGATAGATAGATAGATAGATAGCCTTTATTGTGATATTTTATTGTGGGCATATTGGCATACATTAAAGATGAAAAAATTGTTGCTCTCAAAAGTGTACACCTACATAACACATTTAAACATGCTATATACAAGATATGTATAGACCTACACCCTTACATATAAGTAACATATAAATATTACTCACTGTCCATCTTGAATACCTAACGGAAGGAGGAGGAAGCTTGAGAGTTCACAAGGTTGATGCTGTCTGGCACAAAGCTGGGACTGAATCTGGAAGTTGTTCTTCGGATATCGCAGGGGTTTCCAACCAGGGTCCGAGACGATGTTCCAGGGGGTGTGAAAACCTGGGTTTAGAAGTTTCGAAATTATAGCGTACGTGCATAATTCGCTATTTTAAACTTTTGGAAGGGCTGGGAGAATATACCGGAAGCGTTCTAAGGGGGGCGGGATATAGAAAAGGTTGGGAGCCGCTGGGATACCCTGAAGCCCCCTCCTCCCAGAAGGGAGCAAGGAGAACAGGGCGATGGGCTCTTTCCCACGTCTTCAAGGGCCAAACTGCTTGTATCTTTCGCAGATGATATAATCAAATTGAACAAGAGAGAAGAGAGGAAGCACAATTTCCCCAAGATGAAGAGAGGCCTTCACCAGAACGGGACTCGGCAGTTCAGGATGAGGAGAATGAAGTGGGGAATTCAAGAATATCCAGGTTAGTTGAGTCTGGAACCTGGTTTGTTTTCAGGGAACTGGGGAGAAACCGTTCAAGGCCTCCGTTTTTGGGCAGCTAAGCGATAATACCTAACCCAGGGGTAGGCAACCTTGGCTCTTTTATGACTTGTGGACTTCAACTCAGCGGCTTTTGATACCATCGACCATGGTATCTTGCTGCGTCGTCTTGAGGGGTTGGGAGTGGGAGGCACCGTTCTGCGGTGGTTCTCCTCCTACCTCTCAGGCCGTTCGCAGACGGTGTTGGCAGGGGGGCAGAGGTCAACCCCAAGGCCCCTTAGTTGTGGGGTGCCTCAGGGGTCGGTACTCTCGCCCCTCCTGTTCAACATCTATATGAAACCGCTGGGAGAGATCATCCGTGGCTTCGAGGTGAGGTATCATCAATATGCTGATGATACCCAGCTTTTCATCTCCACCCCGAACCAACCCAGTGATGCCCTCGATGTGATGTCCCGTTGCCTGGAAGCGGTACAGATTTGGATGGGAAAGAACAGGCTCCGGCTCAACCCGGCCAAGACTGAGTGGCTTTACATACCGGCATCTCGTTTAGTCCAAGAGGTTCCATCCTTGGTTATAGGAGGAGAGATGTTACCTCCCGTTGATAGAGCACGCAATCTAGGCGTCCTCCTGGATTCACGACTCAGTTTTGAAGATCATATTGGAGTCGTGGCTAGGGGGGCATTTGCCCAGATTCGCCTGGTACGCCAGTTACGCCCCTTTCTGGACCGAGATGCCCTACGCACAGTCACCCACGCACTCGTTACCTCCCGTATAGATTACTTAAAGACCACCCGGAGGCTTCAGCTGGTGCAGAGTGCGGCTGCACGGGTAGTGATGGGAGCACCCCGATACTCCCATATTACACCCCTCCTGCGTGAGCTACATTGGTTGCCGGTTGCCCTCCGGGTGAGATTTAAGATGCTGGTACTTACCTTTAAAGCCCTACATGGCTTAGGACCGGGATACTTGCAGGACCATCTGCTGCCGGGAACGAACTCCCATCGCCCAGTGCGCTCACACAGAGAGGGCCTCCTCAGGA